>NC_052505.1:69099503-69437003 GCF_014356525.2 Nilaparvata lugens | reverse complement strand
CTTTTTGAGGGTCCATGATTCCATCCCATACAAGAGAGTGGAAAACACGTAACAGCGTAACATCCTCATTTTCAATTCTATATTTATGTCCCGGCTCGTGAACATTTTTTTCATTTTTACAAATGTCGATCTGGCCATCTCAATCCTTTTTCTTATCTCTCCCGTCGAATCCCCACTTTCCTCTACCCACGTCCCCAGATATCTATACTTATGGACCCTCTCTATGACTGTAATTGGATTATAGTTCAACTTAAAATTCAACAGACTTTCGTGCAACCGAGCCAGGATCTTGCTCAATCTCTGGTAACCTCCATGTACACATCCAAACTTGGAGAGATCTTTGAAATCCTTTTGAGAGGTAAGCATTTAAATACAGTAAAGCCAGTTAAGCCTCGCACACACACATCGATTTTTGCTCATACGGTATTTCGCGGTCCTCATAAATTATATTACATGAAACAGATGATGTCGAACAGTAACAGATTATGTTTGTTAGGTTCCATTTGATCTCGTAGAATTCATAAGGATGGCAAAATATCGAACGTCCAAGAATCGATATGTGTGTAAACAATACACACTATTGTATTGGTGTAACTGGCTTAAATCAGTTTATCAAATGATTTATCAAGCTGTGAGTCTATCAGTAGTTCTACCCAACTTCATAACTTGAGAACCCTGGCTCAACCATAAGTTGAGACTACTTTGCGTTGGTGGAAAGTAAGAAGCGGCTCCGGTAAGTTTCTTTGGGGAGAAGAAGGCATTGATACAGTTCACTTTTTGCTGCAACTTTTTCTGCTAGCTTATATCAAGACAAATGATGCGATCGGGAAGAGTGGTAAGGGGTGGGAGGAAGAGCGTCGTTTTTGTGTTGGTTATGGCCGCTAGAGGTCAGTGCTGTGCCTGCGCTGTGTTGAGTGATGGATGAGGAAAGACGGAGACTACCGCCTCTCACTCATCCCCTCGCAACCATCACTCACTCTCACTTTTCGCAGCTATCACTCTTATCTAATGTACAACTGCTCTCTACATTCAGCAATGACAAATTCAACTCGGCCAATCCCTTTCTCTACCAAATTGTCCCAGTCCATTGTTCATTGAATTGAAAAGATCTGGAAGAGATAACAGCGACATCTAGGAAATATCGTTATTCATCCTAGAAATTATTGTATGGAGTTCTAGATGATATGAAAGAGTGCGCTTGTTGCAAATATAGTGTTGGAAACAATATTAAAAATGTAATGTGGTATTCATACTAGGAAATAAGGTATTGAATACGAGCTGAGGTGGGGGAAAATAGTAATTGCAGGTATAATGTAGGAAGTATGATATAAAATAATCTTTATTTAACACTAGCAGGTAGCCGGTGCTCCGCAAGGGTCGAATTGAAAGCTTGTCAAACTTGACCTATTGGAATCTTGAAGATTTTAAATAGGTCTATAACCATCCTCTGTAAATTAAGAATCCATATGTGAAATTTCAAGTTGATCAGTTGAGTAGTTTAGACGTGATGATATGTCATCTGTGAATTTCCTGTCCTGTACGAGTATAAGTCAATTCTTTTCTTCATTATATTATAGATGGCATCCGAAGGGTCATTCGATATTGGATACTCAGTGTGAACTGGGAACATACCGAATGCTAGAGAGTCAACTCCACTTTAAAAAGTGGGAAAACTTGTCTGAAATCCTGTTCCAAAATGAAATTATAGATCAGGAACAAAATTAATATTCAATTTGTTCTTGTTGTGCTGGTACATTTCTAGATGAAAATGCATCACACACATTTTTTAATTACATGCATTCATCAATGCAATACTTCAACAGTGCTTTGTCGGAGATGGAAATGAACCTTTACTGTATTTTAATGTGATATATTTCCAATTTAATTACTCTAAATGAATTACAACTTTGGTGTGTGGCAAATCACTTATGGAGTAGGGACTCAATATTGTATGTGATATTGTGTATTTCATTTGTGGAAAGTATTGGATACAACAAATTCTTAGTATCATTTATCCAAGTGGGAAGTCTCGAGAGGAGAAGCATATTATAGATCTTGTGAGATGTGGATAGTGCAAATGAGTGGTCAATATATGTAAATTAATGTGAATAAATATGTAGAAAAATATATGAGCATTGCTTTTATTAGAAAGCAGCATTATTAGTCAAAACTGTCTAATAAATCATGTGAGTGTAGGATCTTCTATTAATAGAATTGTTAATTATAACAAAAATTCTTAAATCACAAGCATATTACAATTTTCTTCAATAATTTAATGATTCATCTAGTATCACTCATACTATTCAAATTATACAGTTTTAGGGATAAGTTCACCACAATCTTGTTGAAAAAAGTATTTCACAAGATTCCCCAAGAAGAGACTTTGGCTGATACAGTACTTATAAAAGTAGAAGAAAGTGGAAAGTAGATGTGATGCCAAAGAAGGGTTGTGATGCGGTTGCCAAAGCCACAGTAATTGGTGTCTAGCAGGCAAGCTCTGCTCAGGGCTCAGGGCTCAGCTCCAATTTCGGAAACCACAAATCATTTCCAACTTCCAATTAATTCGCTAACTCCATTAAAGCAGGTTAATGGCCTTTCTATCTATCGATTTATGGATTTATTTGCTCCGGTCCATACACTGTATCAGGCTGTATATGCATTGTTTTTCTATATTACAGTGATGATCGATTTCAACTGAATATCAAATCTTTCTCAACTAATCGCTTCAAAAAACCTACAACTGTACTATACAATCTCCTACTAGACGTTACCCAGTCCTATCCATTATCATTTCCAAGATCAGGACGGGTATCATTCACTTTATAATATTTTACTATACTATCTCAAATACAAGCAGTATATTTTAATTATATCAAACAGTAGGCTATTTATATTATAAAAAAAACAAATGTAGCTTGTCACAAGGTTATCATCTCCCTCAATGTTTTGACCTTTTTTTAAGAATTCACCAGTAGAAAATTATAAAGGTTCTTCTATTGACAGTGAATAAAATTCAAGAAGAAAAACGCAGGAGCAAAAAAGTATTCTACAATCTAGTATTCCAGACAGCTATACTAGTTGAAATACTCTGTCTGGGTGAAGTATGAAGGCTCAACAGCTCATGTAGCTCTCGACTCCTCATAGCAACATTTCCAAGAGTTGTAATTTGTGATGGAATAGCTTTTATTTCTTTTCATAACGAAACGATAAGCAATTCCAGTTGAAGATGCATGCATGCAGAAGAAAATAGAACCGAAGTAAATATTGAATTCGTATTTTGCTGCATGTCAGACGAGGTGCATACAGAGTAGGGAAGAGAGAGATTATGACCTTTCACCTTATCAACTGGGACTCGCGTTGTTGAAATGAGCTTCCTCCCTATTCGACGATCACCACTACAAGTCCGCTTGTTGTATACAGACTCCATCACTGCTCTCTCTCTCTCTCTATCATCCAATAAAACCCACTGCTTCCACAGCTCATAGTGAACTCAATAAACGACATTGATTTGATTGGAGCTCTGCTTCAGGAAACAAAACACTTAACTTGTTACACTTAAATGTTATTACAAGCTCAATGCTAGTTTTTTATTATATAGACTACTAGAAATAATTATGTTTGAAAAGATTCGTTTAAAAACAAAAACAAAATTATCAGATAAGGACTGCTTTTTTTTGCTAATATTCCTGCTCTGGAAGGCAATATAATAATATTATGACTCAATTTACGTCTATGTTCGATATTGCTCTTTAAAGTTCAAAATTACTCTTCTAATCATAGTTTCCGATTATTGTGCATGACGACTCATTTTTTAAGACTTGATATTGTCAAAACCAATGAAACAATTTGAAATACTAGTTTCGGTTTTTACGCTATTATCTATTACTAGTAAACTGAAAAGCTTAAACATTGAACAGCAGAATATATAGTAGGTTCTGTGGGTAAAGAGCTCTGGCCATTGGCCATGAACTGTTGACCAATGATGACTGAGCTCGACTGTCGTTGGCCGTGACTAGACTACTTGGATTACTTGGGCTTCTCAAGTATCCAATTGTTTTTCAATAAGCCAGTGGTTTTGACAATTAATTTCCATTTTTCCTGAGTTGGTGACAGATTTTAAAAAAGTGACAGAGGTTGAACATATAGTCTGTTATATTATTTGATTATCATAGAATTCATAATAATAGATAATAATTTATAAAGAATTAATCAGATCAATGAGTGACTGGAATCAATAATTCAAAGCAGAATTACGTCTCTTCGTGGTATGGTGTAGAAGACAGAAGATATGGTATGAAAAGATATAATGTTTGCAAGGACGTTTCAGTGTAGAATAGATTCTGTTGCCAGACTCAGTTCAATTTCATTCGAACTCATTTTTTAATGAATAAGTTTTGAATTTTGAAATTGATAATTTGAATGATGGTGTAACTCATCTGAGATGCAGTCATTATAAATTATTATATTTTCAATTGTCATTGCGTTCAGCTCTTCTTCGTTGGAAGATTGAATTCCATTGGAGCTCCTTAATCGTGACTTTAATTCAAATGACCAAGAAATAAAATTGAATATTTTCCAACTACAATATTCTTAATATAGATTTAAAATAATTTCGTTTGTTGTATCGAGTACTACTCCTGTGGTCTGTTTTTCATCAGAGAGTTGCATAAAATCGACGTGTCTTCTCCATCTACATGAAATTGAGACATACACACATGAAAAGTAGTTAATACAGCAGAAAAGTTTACAAGCTTGAAAATAATAACAGTGGACTTCAATCATTATAATATTATAACTATCCTTCTATCTTGAATAATGAAGCCAAGACTATTTTCAGATTATGCATCATACATGCTACTACTACTTCAAGAAGGCCTGAACCTCGTCAGGAGGGAATGTTGACTGGAGGATGCATTACTTGATACATGAGAGCAAGGCTTTCCATCTCTTACCTCACTTTATTCGGAAATGAGAAAGATTGAGAATAATACTATCAATTTTTGCAAAGAGTAGTGATGCAGATATGGAGATAATTCAGTTGAATGCAGTGAATATTTACAATAAATTTGGAGTTCGAGAACATTACAAATAAAAAACTCTATCATTGAGATAGAAATATGATAAACTAGCCGTCAGGTTCGCTTCGCTCGCCATATCCGTCGGGGCTCCGCCCGCTGGACCCCTGACTGGATGGTCCAAAATTGAGATTAGCGGGCTCGCTTCGCTCGCCTGCATTTTTCATTTGAGCATGCTTCATTCCATCAGAAAGTCAAACTATTGAGAACACGCAAAAAAGCTGAGAAAAACGTTGGAAAAACGCTGATTTTGGGCGTATCTTTGATGAAAATAATATTAAAGCCACCTCATCACGAAATTTTTAGACCCTAGCTAAACCTCTGTACCAAATTTGAACATTTTCTGTCTATTACTTGATGAAAGAACTGAGAAAACGCAAAAAAAAACGCTAATTTTGGGCGTATCTTTGGCGTTATTTCAAATTCCTTCTAATACAACATTATTACACCCTAGCTTAGCTTCTGTACTAAATTTGAACAATTTCTGTTCATTTGTTCTCGATAAATCTGAGAAAAAGCAAAAAAACACTGGAAAACGCTAATTTTGGGCGTATCTTTGACGTTATTGCGAATTCCATTTAACACAACATTATTACACCCTAGCTGAGCTTCTGTACTAAATTTGAACATTTTCTGTTCATTTGTTCTCGATAAAGCTGAGAAAACGCTGAAAAACGCTGGAAAAACGCAGATATTGGGCGTATCTTTGGGAATTTTTCCAGATCCGTTCTTAGTGCGCATTTAAAGGTAACTGAACATACCTACCAAATTTGAACGTTTTTGGTCTGGTAGATTTTTAGTTCTGCGAGTGAGTGAGTCAATCAGTCAGTGAGTGCCATTTCGCTTTTATATATGTAGATAGATATAGATTCAATTTTATTCAATGAATCTACAATAAATTTCTAGAACAAGAACATTACAAATGAATGCATACTAAATTTCTGGACTCGAAATTTTATTCGGATTGATAAAGTGAAGCAACATAACCTAATTTTTTGACGTACGGGATTTGAAATTCGGGAGGTGAACAGTTTTTGACTAAGCCTTCTGGTCCTTTTCTGATCATGTATATTATTCATGTTGTATGTGAAATAAATAAATAATCAATATCATCAAAATAGGCATCAGAAACAATTTGCTAGAAACATTAATTCAGATCAATTATTAATAAGATGGGGAAATGAATGATCATGAAATATACCAGCCCTGGACGAGGCATGCTTGTTTTAACCCAACGATGTGATTGAATTATTCAGATGATTGCCTAATATGTTGTCGGTGGAGTAGATGAAATGTGCGCTCAGTGATGCCTTTATGCCTTCCGATTCACGCTCCAAAATCAATCATGCTGACAAAAGAGATTGAGTTCTTATTTACAACAATGATTGAATGAGCAATCTGTAAAATGGAACGCGCCATTCGAATGCAGGATAACGTCAAGAATTAATGATGTGAGCCGATAAATTATCATCTGTCATAAATCATGAGGAGAATAATTTGCAAGGCTTCTCTGTGCTAGTCAGCAGGCATTCGATCGCTGCCGCTTATTTATGGCGAGTCACCCAAGAATGTGAGCGAAGGAACACGAGTAGTGCGCTTACTGCTCACATAGCAGTAGTGGTAGCGTAGCTGATTGTTTACTGGGGAAACTGATCAAGCGAACCGCTGATAAAACGCGCCCTCTGGGATGCTGGCAGAGAGCTAGTAGAAAAAGAGAAGGAAAGAGCAAAAAAGAGTTGGGCATATGAGTGTGGTGGTAAGTCATGGTACCCGACTCTACAAACACGTACTTGAAGTCATCATTCACAACATGTTCTTACCCTTCTTTTATCTATTTACAAACTAATTAAGGCACGTAATGAAAGAGTCACGCTTGTTCATTCCTTCTTCATTTTGGCAAAATTAAGGCCTTCATTTGAAAAATCATCTCCAAAGGGAGATCAATATTTGAATATTCTTCACATCAACAATAACTCAACATTTAAAAATATGTAACTGTTTAAATTTGTGGTGAAAATAAATATTAATCGAATTGAATTAACAATATTCATCAATCACCTATAATGAAGGACTGATAGTTTGTGAAGACTCATTTTGCAGAATGACTATTAATAGTTTTTTTTCAAGTAATAACAATGTATCCCTATACCCAGCTATTGGTATACTCTAGAGAAAAAGGATCATCTTAACAGTAAAAAGACGGTGTAGCTTAAGATTCTCATCAGTCTGAGAATCTGTATTAAGCAACACCCACTGTATCACATTGATTATACCAAAATTTATTTATTTAGCGTATGGCAGATACACTACAAATATATAGCTCATGATTTTCAAATGCCTAGATATACACTGTACATTTCCAAATTCTTTGTGATGCTGTGCAGTTTTCCGTCAGGAGAACATAAGTTTGTCTAACCGTCATTATTTGCTAGTCCATTTAGCGTTACCCAGTGTGCACCATGGAGGCGAACTAGCGTTACACATAATTAAGTTAAAAATGTGATTGCTGGAACAATTTTGAGGTTGAAGCAGGTTGAAACTCAATTTTCAATTTTCACAAAAAAAACATTTTCAAAATCATCTTCACTATTACAAATGTCCAAAATTGCTTCAAATTGTAATTTATGACATAAAAACAATCCAAATATAGAATTTCTGTTTGAAATTTGCACCGAAAAAACGTTTAGCTATGTTGCTAAGCTGGTTACTAAGATAGCATAATTTAACACTCTTCTAAACTTACAAAAAGTCTATACTTGGAAATATTACTACTAATGTATTTCGTTAATTAATTCGCTATCCATTGCTATTGTATCGGTGGAAGAAGCAGTAATATAATCTTCGTTTTTGAAAGGATTGTTTGCGTCGAGCTAGTCGTCATCTAGGATAAAGATAGGAAAATTAAAATGACAGATATTATTATAATGAGCTGATTCAAGATCGATGACCCTGGCTGGTGCAACCTACTACCATCAATGCCTTATGAATAGTGTGCCTTATTTTATCATTATTTAGACCTATCTGAATGATCATATTATTTCAATAGCAATGAATATATTTTTCGACCTTAAAATTAGATGACAATAAATTTAAACTCGATTTCAGTCGCGTCCACAAAGTCCACAAAGGCGCTGTATGTGTGTGAAACAATCCGATTCGTAAATCTGTGGATTGCGCGCGCACCTTGCCTACATAATTCATAATGCTCACCGGCGTCTAGGTAGGGGCGCGTGCTCATGTGTACGCGTGAGTGAGCTCGTTACTCTCGCTTGGCCGACTGCTGTAGAGAAGAAGAGGTGCAGTGGGGGTGTTTGCCTGGGGGGTGGGGGCGGTAACCTGTAGCTGGACCGACCGAACGCCGGCCGCTCTGATCGTTTTATCAATCATTCAATGAGTCCGGTCAGCGTTCGAGGGTGGAAAGAAAGAGGAAAAGTGGTGCTCCACCACCGGAGAGGTTATTCACTAAGTCGATGAATTAATAGAGAGCAATCAGCTCGAGATTGCTCTCTTATATTCCCAAGTGATAGCAATCCCTTTTCATTTCAAATCGTCAGATTAGAGAGTATTTTTTGCTAGCTTATTGCTAGGATTGAAATAAGCTCAGAGAACCACACATCTTCTTCTTCCGAACAGGGATTAGGCTATTGTCTGTTCCGACTCACATTCAGCTTGTAATTGGAATAATAAAAAAATGTATAAGTTAATAACATCAATATAATATAATCTAATAACATCACTATCATCATAAGCACCACTATAATCTACTGTTTTTTCATTTTATAATAAGTAATAATCATTGCCATCTTTTACGTGGCCTGCCTATGTCTCTTTTGCCTACCGGTTTATACTTGAAAATACTCAGTGGAAGCCTATCAGCTGACATTCGTTCCCCATGTTCTGTCCATTGCTGACGATACGATGCAACTCTCTCATTAAGGCAGAAGATATTTAGCTCCTTCCGTATATCCTGATTCCTGATGTGATCTCTTCTGTCACAGCCCTTAGTTCTGCTAAGAAATCTCATCTCAGCTACCGGCACTTATTAGAACCACACACTATTTTGAAAATAATGGTTCAACATGGATTGGGTTTATTGCTTTCGTTGACTTCAATAAGATTCTAAAAGGCAGTGTTGTCGTTCCTATGGAAGGAAGTTTCAATGAATTTATTTATTTTATTTATTTATTATTTCATCACATTACATCATGATATTGGGAATACTCCCACTTGATAGGTGATTTGTCAAATAATTGCATCCTTAGAACTGAGTAAGATTTCTAACAGGTAAAATAAACAGTAACAGTATATAAAAAATTATATAACAAAGTGTATCCTATATTAGGTCTATCATTATTCTTAGTCCTAAAAATAGAGCAAATGTGATCATTTTAATTTGTGTCATTGAGTGCAGAGTTTATGGTTAATTGAAATCTGCCACCGAGTAGTACGCTTTATCAACTAAGATTCCTTTCACAGATTTCTTAAAGTGCTTTAGAGATTCGATTTTTCGAATGGTCTCAGGTAATTTATTATATAATCTTAATCCTGAATAAGAGGGATTCTTCTCATATGTCGCATGTCTATGGACTGGATACAACAGCAAATGCTGATTGCGTGTGGAGTAATTATGTCTCTCTGTGCAAAATTGAAATTTATTGATATTACTCTTGATAAAAATTAATAACTGATAAATGTAGATTGCAGGCAAGGTTAGAATTTGAGAATTTTGAAAAACAGACTTGCATGAGTCTCTTTGTCTCAACCCGAAAATCACTCTGAAAATCTTTTTTTGCATTAAAAATACCTTAGAACTGTCTGTTGAATTACCCCAGAAGATATTTCCATAGCATAGATGGGAATAGACATAGGCATAATATACTGTGATGAGGGTGTTTCTGTCCACCGAATGAGACAATTTTAGAATCATATAGTATGCACGGTTCAACTTGGAGGTGAGACTCTGTATGTGTTCCTTCCAAGTCAAATGCTCATCTATTGTAACTCCAAAGAATTTTATTGATTTCGCTAGTTTCAGTTTGCTGTCAGTTAATGAAAGAGGAATTCTGTTGTCTGTTGATCTGTAGCTAAACTCCATTAAAAAAGTCTTATTATAATTAAGGGAGAGTCCATTTGCTTTGAGCCAGCAGGACATGGTATCAAGGTCATTTTTTATATTATTTGCCAGATTTGTTTGATTTTTATCTGTTACTAAAGCTGTAGTATCATCCGCAAACATTATTAACCTTGAATGGGAGACTGATGTTGGGAGGTCATTGACGTATATAATGAATAGCAGAGGTCCCAGGATCGATCCCTGTGGCACCCCACTAGGTATATTCAAAAAAGCAGAGGATTTGGAGGATGATCTATCTTTTATACATTGTTGCCTATCCTTCAGGTAAGAGCTGAACTATTTATGAGCTGTTCCAACTATTCCACATTAGCGCAGCTTCTCCAAAAGAATAGAATGATTGACACAGTCAAAGGCCTTCGACAGATCACAGTAGATGCCTGCGACCCACTGCGATCCATCAACGGCCAATGAAAGACATGAAATGAACTCATATATAGCCACGGTTGTGTTTCTGCCCTTACGGAACCCAAATTGATCTGCATGGAGTAGATTATTCGTGTCCATATATCTAATCAATCTGGAAGCCACCGCCATCTCATAAATCTTGGAGAAAGCTGTCAAGATTGCAATAGGCCTATAATTATTCAGATTACTTGGTTCTCCTGTTTTTAATATAGGGATCACAGTTGAATATTTCAGAAATTCCGGGAACACACCATTTCTAAATGAGGAATTTATCAAAAGCACCATTGGCTTTGCTAGAGACATTACACAAGTTTTAAGCAAGAAAGGTGGTAATCCATCCCAGCCAGGTGTCTTTGATAATTTTATATTATTTATTAAGTCTACTACTTCCCTTTTTGTAACTGGATGGAAAGATATAAGAAAAGTATTCGATTTAGGAGATTTATTACAGTAGTTTAGGGCCTTGTGAATGTCTGGACTGAGATTAAGAGTGTTACATATATCAATAAAATATTCATTGAATGAGTTCAAGATATCCTCTATGCTTTTGTTATAAAATGTTTCTGTTAAACATCCATTGTCATTTTTAGCACATGTTTCTTCCCGAACGATCTTCCAAGCCATTTTGGTTTTATTGTATGCATTTTTTTATTCTGTTGCTATTATAATTAATTTAGCAGCTCTAATACATCTATTTAGTAGTCTCTTGTAATTTTTCAAATAAAGAAGAAAGCCAGGATTTTGATTTGTTCTAGCTTGACTATGTAACTCTCTAGCCCTTGCACACGATATGCGTATGCCTGCTGTGATCCATCCTTTAGATTCCTGTGTGCGACTTTTTATTGGTTTATACCTTTTAGGGAATGATTCCTCAAAGTGGGACAATATTAGTAGTGAGTGATTTTCCTATAAAGAGAATTTGAATCTGATGTTGTATGACGCATAATAAACAAGTCAGACCATTTTTCTTGATTCAGGAGAAGCTTGAACTTGGAAATATTATGTTTAGAAAATATTCTTATGGCTTTTGTAGATTTATTAGAAATGTTAAAGTTAGATTTGAATGATCTAGAAGATATTAATGCTTCTTTTGGGAACTGAACTATCTGAACTGTATGATCAGATAGACAGTTATCTATTATTACGTTTTTACATCTCCTTTTATCAATTTCCGTGCCTAAAGCTGTAGTATCATCCGCAAACATTATTAACCTTGAATGGGAGACTGATGTTGGGAGGTCATTGACGTATATAATGAATAGCAGAGGTCCCAGGATCGATCCCTGTGGCACCCCACTAGGTATATTCAAAAAAGCAGAGGATTTGGAGGATGATCTATCTTTTATACATTGTTGCCTATCCTTCAGGTAAGAGCTGAACTATTTATGAGCTGTTCCAACTATTCCACATTAGCGCAGCTTCTCCAAAAGAATAGAATGATTGACACAGTCAAAGGCCTTCGACAGATCACAGTAGATGCCTGCGACCCACTGCGATCCATCAACGGCCAATGAAAGACATGAAATGAACTCATATATAGCCACGGTTGTGTTTCTGCCCTTACGGAACCCAAATTGATCTGCATGGAGTAGATTATTCGTGTCCATATATCTAATCAATCTGGAAGCCACCGCCATCTCATAAATCTTGGAGAAAGCTGTCAAGATTGCAATAGGCCTATAATTATTCAGATTACTTGGTTCTCCTGTTTTTAATATAGGGATCACAGTTGAATATTTCAGAAATTCCGGGAACACACCATTTCTAAATGAGGAATTTATCAAAAGCACCATTGGCTTTGCTAGAGACATTACACAAGTTTTAAGCAAGAAAGGTGGTAATCCATCCCAGCCAGGTGTCTTTGATAATTTTATATTATTTATTAAGTCTACTACTTCCCTTTTTGTAACTGGATGGAAAGATATAAGAAAAGTATTCGATTTAGGAGATTTATTACAGTAGTTTAGGGCCTTGTGAATGTCTGGACTGAGATTAAGAGTGTTACATATATCAATAAAATATTCATTGAATGAGTTCAAGATATCCTCTATGCTTTTGTTATAAAATGTTTCTGTTAAACATCCATTGTCATTTTTAGCACATGTTTCTTCCCGAACGATCTTCCAAGCCATTTTGGTTTTATTGTATGCATTTTTTTATTCTGTTGCTATTATAATTAATTTAGCAGCTCTAATACATCTATTTAGTAGTCTCTTGTAATTTTTCAAATAAAGAAGAAAGCCAGGATTTTGATTTGTTCTAGCTTGACTATGTAACTCTCTAGCCCTTGCACACGATATGCGTATGCCTGCTGTGATCCATCCTTTAGATTCCTGTGTGCGACTTTTTATTGGTTTATACCTTTTAGGGAATGATTCCTCAAAGTGGGACAATATTAGTAGTGAGTGATTTTCCTATAAAGAGAATTTGAATCTGATGTTGTATGACGCATAATAAACAAGTCAGACCATTTTTCTTGATTCAGGAGAAGCTTGAACTTGGAAATATTATGTTTAGAAAATATTCTTATGGCTTTTGTAGATTTATTAGAAATGTTAAAGTTAGATTTGAATGATCTAGAAGATATTAATGCTTCTTTTGGGAACTGAACTATCTGAACTGTATGATCAGATAGACAGTTATCTATTATTACGTTTTTACATCTCCTTTTATCAATTTCCGTGCCTGAAGCTATATTATCAATGCATGTCTGAGAATTATACGCAAGCCTAGTTGCATTTGTAAAATGGAGAGACAGACCATAGGAGTCGAGCAAACCACTCAACCTTGAACAATGTGATGTTTCTCTAAGCATATCGATGTTAAAATCTCCAGTTAATACACATTTGTATCTTGGGAACATTTAGATGTTCAAAAAATAGATTCAATGATATTCTGAAAAATGATTCAATGAATTCTGAAAAATGCGTAATCTTCACTCTTATGATTGAAATATCGATTAGGAGATCACTTTCAGTTGTATGGATTCAGTTTAAAGAACATATTTTTGATATTTATTTATTTGATCCTGCAGAATTATACAACTTCTAGAAAACTAACTCAGACTTAAGCTCAAAATGGTTCCAATCCTCTTTTATACAAAAATGTTATATGAATGGAGTGCCAATGATGAAATAGTCCAGATGATTCTAGACTAGCCTGTTCTAATAATATTGCGTTTTATCTGAAAATGACTTGTATTGATCATTGTTTCAATTTAAATTCATGTTCTAGTGGGGAGAACTTGATTCAAGCCCAGGCATTGTGACGTCAGCCTGCCAAATACATCTGTCAAATCCTGAGCTTCATTGTGATAATAGCTTACTTAGTTTGATCGTTTCAAAGTTATGGATATTAGTTCGAAACTTGCTCCATATTCTCGGTCCTTCTGGTGATAGGATGTTGAACTTTTCCGTGAGAAAATTAATTGATTGAACGATTCTGGTTGAAACTTTGAAACTTGCCAAGAGTTTGTTTCATTCATTTGACTTGTAAATGTCATTTCCCATTTTCTACTGCGCGATATTTCAAATTTGTTTATATTCTTTCGTATTGATTCTATTCACTAATCGTGTGCCGCTCTGTCAGTGGTCGTGATGGATGGGCTGCAGAGTCCTGAACCCCACTGTTTCATCCTTCACGTCGCAACTGAAAAGTATTGAAAAATAAACGAGGATGAAGAGTAAAGAGAGAGTCAATTTTCGATATCATCCGCAACTTTTTTGTGTACCAAAGTCCGCTTTGAGACGAAGCTATCTCTCTTCTTACGGCACATAAATATATCGAATGTCAGTATGTAATAATACTCACGGAAGATGTATCGTCAATTTCTGTCAACATTATATTTCATTTTTTGTCATCCAGAATATGAGTGATTATTGGTATATAAGGATACTGCCCTGAATCGAATAATAATGATTAAGTAACAGTACTAGTTTGAATAAACGGGTGAATATTGACCCATCAATCATGCCTATTCTCATGGGATGATAGAAGTAGAAAGCGTATAGAATGATTTGATGCAGTTGACAATATATTGTTTTCACACCCTGGAATAGCAAATTGAATAGAATTAAAATAAAATTAGTTATTAGCTTTGTATCAGCTCGGCATGATAATACTCGAATAATCGTGATGATTAAGGAATGTCGTTCTCACGACATTTCAATATTGCTCTCCAATCCACTTCATCAGAGACTTGATAAACTCAGGATGAATTTGAGGAAGGTTCCTGACCACTGGTTGAGTAACTAACACAATAATATAATGCTTAACCTGACTAGTAACTTTGGAAGTGCTGTATAATATACTTGTGAATTGCTTCCAAAAGAAAAAAGCATGAATCATAATATTTTTCTCCAAGCCACTTCATCAGAGACTTGAATCCAAGTCTATAATCATCAAGCATCAATCAAAGCATGAATCAAAACCCCTGGAGCGTTGAATACTGTCATTCAGGAGAACTGATTTTCAGTTAGGTAGTGCATGCTTAAACAAAAGCTTTATAACTACGTGCATAGATAGTATGGATCAATATTTTGCTATAAAAAATGAGCATTAAAAATGCTTAAGCATAAAAAAAGCATTAATAAAATAAATTGCATTTTTTTCGGATAGAATACTCTTGTATTCTTCAAAGAAAATAATGGATAATAAATTATAGAAATGAGTTCAAACAGTTAATCACTTGCAGTCACTAGACCACTGCGGTGACTGCATCTGTGTGATATAGGTACCAAGACAATGGTTGAAAAGAGACACATATACTCTCTCTTGTTAGGTTGATAATAATTTTGACAATGTATTGATTTCTGAACATTGTCTCTATATGTCAGTAGCTGTTTAGTGATGTCCTCAAATCTTCCGTTTCAAATCAAGACAAGAGATGATTGATGAAAAAATTTTTCCATTAAGTTTTGAGTTCAAGAACATAATAATCATCAGATAACGTATACGTAATTATCAGATAACGTAACAGTTAACATATAATTATCGGATAGAATAAATAAATGAATTCAAAAAGCTAATTTTTTAAGTTAATCTGAAAAAATCTAAATGCATAGCGAACTGAAGCTGATGCCTTATGTCTCATCTAAGTTGAGATTTTCTCATGTTTTGAATTCGATTGAATGAAAAAAACAAGTTTAATCTACCAATTCAGGTGAGAATCCCAAAAACTTTTTTCACACTTTTGAAGGATCTGATGCCACGTCCTTGAATGTTCGAAAACTCTCACAACTGTTGGCAATGGAAGTTCTACAGGTTTTCGTGGTGTCCAAATCCGAATTCAAGATTCGGATCTACTGCAAAGAAGCATTCAAGTTGGGACTGGAATTCGACAAGAAACTTAGATAGAGCTTGAGGATGAAGTTCTGCAAGCTGTCAAGCCCATAAATTAGGGTTCCAAGTTTCTGTTTGGATCGATTATCAATTCGGTCTTTCGACTACTCGCCAATGGCGTAGTCTGTGATTTGTAGTCGAGCTTATCAGTTGAGCCACAGAGGATTGAAAACACACTATAGGCTGGTGAATGGTGATCTCTCATTCTGTTTGTCAGCGCTCTTGACTGCAGCAGTAGGTGATCTTCGGTAGTGAAACAAACATGGCTGACTTTCATTGTGTGCAATATTATGTGTACATCCCTGTGTGATTTTGATTTTGCTGAACCAATTTTGAGTTAGAATGTGGATATTGACAATATTTTTTTTTTGTTGGAATATCGTTTCCAGGTCAGTTTTATCAGGAATAGTACTCCTAATTAACAACTCCTAGAATTCAACAGAATAAGTGATTCAAAAGACTGATAATTATTAGAATCTCCCCATTATTCTCATCCCATAATAATTCATGTTAATGAGAAATATTTATGAAGCTTTATGTACTGTGATATATACTGGAATCACTAACCCAGCTTAGCTATGCACCTCTATCAATGAATTCCCATCACTTATTAAACTGTGGATGAATGAGCTCTCCAATATTGTATTCTTATTTCATAACCATCATAAATGATATCCCTTAATATGATTGGTATCATATCCCATGATTGATATTTTTTATCAATACGTTTTGATAGTTCATCAATATTTTTTCATCTCGAATCCCGGATACAGAATGGATATCTGTAAGAGAGCATAGTTATCATTCACTAGCGATTATGTTATACCCAATCACACACTTCTCCATAATTCTTGCCTTGCATGAAAATGAGCCTTACAAAAAATCGTACTGTATGTTTTACTGTATGTTTTGCTTCTTCCATTTATTTCGTTTGAAGAATTATACTATCGAGTTAGTAAGTAACTACTGGAATTAATTCATTTTACTAGATTATTTTTCAAATATAAAAAAATCAATAGTTTTCCCGATGCCTGCTAGTACTCTTACAGACTTTTTGGTGAAAGTTATGAAAACTTTGTTATGAAATGTCTCATGTAAAGTATCTTTTCTTTTTGAATTGTTTGTATATAATATTCACAGATTGAAAGTTGTGATTAAGTGTGTGAGTTGTTTGATGAAAATCAAGCTTACAGTATTTAAATGTAATTCACGTCAAGGAAGTCAAGTAGACTTTTTATTTCCCTGTGAAATGGACAATTATTGTTTTCTATTCTTTGGGAAACAAATTTGATCTCTTCCAATCTCGGTTTGAATCAACAAGAACAAGACTCTCTCTCACTCAATGAAGATAAAGCACTCAGCTAAGTGAAGATGCTCAGTGGAATTGAATATTTACGTTCAATTGCACGAAGCTGTTTCCATTTCGGGGATAAGGCGGTCTGATGACGTCACACTTCCGGTGCTGTTGGCGTCAGCGAAATTTCTGCCAAGAGCCCCTCTCCCCTCGACATTTTTGCAGCCCTACTTTTACCTCCCCATCATCATCATCATCATCATCATCATCATCATCGTTATAGGTCTTAAACTTGCCCACGCACTTCATCGACTGCTCCGCTCGGCTCAGCTCAGCATCTTGACAGGTGCTCGTCTTTGTTTAAACTTCAGCTAGAAACGTCAACTCCTCTGTCGTCAATGCATCAATACACATTTTTGAGCTGATCTCGCTGCCGGCACAATTTCACATAAAATATCGGATAACAACTGGAAAGTACTGGATTTATAGAAGTCTCTGCAAACTGTGTTTCACAGTCGAGTTGAACAGTTGATGCCTTACCCCCCCCCCTCTATTATCCAATTCTACAATCTTGCTTTTGAAATGAGGTAATTGGAAAATGTGGAAAAATAGTGGTATTTCACATTTTGAAGAAGATTACTTTCAATTTAATGTTTTTGTTTTTATAAATTATTCTGATTGTGATATTAGGAAATACTGTTGGTATGAAAAAACACAATTTTCCATGAATAAGGTTTTGAATTATAGATCTCGATCAGTTTTATGATTGTTCGGTAGCTTCATCGCAGTAGAGAATATATCAAGAACTGAGCCGGCCAGGTTGGTCTAGTGGAAAAGAGCGTTACAAACTTCGGTCATCCATCACCGCCTAGTTCGTGGGTTCGAAAACCGCCAATGGCTTGGACGTTTAGTCATCTCATCGATTCATCAACGCACTTTCCATATCTCACGCACAAGCAGAGAGCTCATCCGCGATAAAAAAATGTACAAGAAGAGAAGATCACATAACAATTGATATACTGTGCACTTGAACTCTATTTCTCTGACACAATAATAGTCTATTTCACTCCACTATTTATATGTCGATAGGATGATGCATTTTAATGAATCAATCATTAGTCCAACGAGTCTACTAGTTTAAGGTTCAAGTTAACAGAAGTAGCCCTACAAAATTCCGTATTAAAACTAAAGTTGAAATTTCGAAGGATTATATGATTTGAAAAAGAAAATAGAACATAATTATCCACACAAAAACCATGGAGCGTTATTATAGTGTAGTCTATTATCCAATAGGATTATTATATTGAGCACTGAAAGGAACTGGTCGCCAGGTTACGGTACATGACCAAGTTCGTCATACTCGCCATGTTGTATGCATGCACGGCGTCGTATAGGCAACAAGCTAAGCATACACCTAATTGATCTGGCTGTTCTACCTTGAACAATACAATGACTGTTGAGCAACACGTCGCATACAGTAGGCTAGTATGCTTAACCTAATAAACTTAATGAATCTCCAATCAGATATCAATAGCTGCATAGTCAAATCAGTTTGGAACGAATTCGATATTGAAAGGGAAATTTAACAGGATTACAAATTGATGAGAACACTGCTTTAATATTTTTCTCCAAGCCACTTCATCAGAGACTTGAATCCAAGTCTATAATCATCAAGCATCAATCAAAGCATGAATCAAAACCCCTGGAGCGTTGAATACTGTCATTCAGGAGAACTGATTTTCAGTTAGGTAGTGCATGCTTAAACAAAAGCTTTATAACTACGTGCATAGATAGTATGGATCAATATTTTGCTATAAAAAATGAGCATTAAAAATGCTTAAGCATAAAAAAAGCATTAATAAAATAAATTGCATTTTTTTCGGATAGAATACTCTTGTATTCTTCAAAGAAAATAATGGATAATAAATTATAGAAATGAGTTCAAACAGTTAATCACTTGCAGTCACTAGACCACTGCGGTGACTGCATCTGTGTGATATAGGTACCAAGACAATGGTTGAAAAGAGACACATATACTCTCTCTTGTTAGGTTGATAATAATTTGACAATGTATTGATTTCTGAACATTGTCTCTATATGTCAGTAGCTGTTTAGTGATGTCCTCAAATCTTCCGTTTCAAATCAAGACAAGAGATGATTGATGAAAAAATTTTTCCATTAAGTTTTGAGTTCAAGAACATAATAATCATCAGATAACGTATACGTAATTATCAGATAACGTAACAGTTAACATATAATTATCGGATAGAATAAATAAATGAATTCAAAAAGCTAATTTTTTAAGTTAATCTGAAAAAATCTAAATGCATAGCGAACTGAAGCTGATGCCTTATGTCTCATCTAAGTTGAGATTTTCTCATGTTTTGAATTCGATTGAATGAAAAAAACAAGTTTAATCTACCAATTCAGGTGAGAATCCCAAAAACTTTTTTCACACTTTTGAAGGATCTGATGCCACGTCCTTGAATGTTCGAAAACTCTCACAACTGTTGGCAATGGAAGTTCTACAGGTTTTCGTGGTGTCCAAATCCGAATTCAAGATTCGGATCTACTGCAAAGAAGCATTCAAGTTGGGACTGGAATTCGACAAGAAACTTAGATAGAGCTTGAGGATGAAGTTCTGCAAGCTGTCAAGCCCATAAATTAGGGTTCCAAGTTTCTGTTTGGATCGATTATCAATTCGGTCTTTCGACTACTCGCCAATGGCGTAGTCTGTGATTTGTAGTCGAGCTTATCAGTTGAGCCACAGAGGATTGAAAACACACTATAGGCTGGTGAATGGTGATCTCTCATTCTGTTTGTCAGCGCTCTTGACTGCAGCAGTAGGTGATCTTCGGTAGTGAAACAAACATGGCTGACTTTCATTGTGTGCAATATTATGTGTACATCCCTGTGTGATTTTGATTTTGCTGAACCAATTTTGAGTTAGAATGTGGATATTGACAATATTTTTTTTTTGTTGGAATATCGTTTCCAGGTCAGTTTTATCAGGAATAGTACTCCTAATTAACAACTCCTAGAATTCAACAGAATAAGTGATTCAAAAGACTGATAATTATTAGAATCTCCCCATTATTCTCATCCCATAATAATTCATGTTAATGAGAAATATTTATGAAGCTTTATGTACTGTGATATATACTGGAATCACTAACCCAGCTTAGCTATGCACCTCTATCAATGAATTCCCATCACTTATTAAACTGTGGATGAATGAGCTCTCCAATATTGTATTCTTATTTCATAACCATCATAAATGATATCCCTTAATATGATTGGTATCATATCCCATGATTGATATTTTTTATCAATACGTTTTGATAGTTCATCAATATTTTTCATCTCGAATCCCGGATACAGAATGGATATCTGTAAGAGAGCATAGTTATCATTCACTAGCGATTATGTTATACCCAATCACACACTTCTCCATAATTCTTGCCTTGCATGAAAATGAGCCTTACAAAAAATCGTACTGTATGTTTTACTGTATGTTTTGCTTCTTCCATTTATTTCGTTTGAAGAATTATACTATCGAGTTAGTAAGTAACTACTGGAATTAATTCATTTTACTAGATTATTTTTCAAATATAAAAAAATCAATAGTTTTCCCGATGCCTGCTAGTACTCTTACAGACTTTTTGGTGAAAGTTATGAAAACTTTGTTATGAAATGTCTCATGTAAAGTATCTTTTCTTTTTGAATTGTTTGTATATAATATTCACAGATTGAAAGTTGTGATTAAGTGTGTGAGTTGTTTGATGAAAATCAAGCTTACAGTATTTAAATGTAATTCACGTCAAGGAAGTCAAGTAGACTTTTTATTTCCCTGTGAAATGGACAATTATTGTTTTCTATTCTTTGGGAAACAAATTTGATCTCTTCCAATCTCGGTTTGAATCAACAAGAACAAGACTCTCTCTCACTCAATGAAGATAAAGCACTCAGCTAAGTGAAGATGCTCAGTGGAATTGAATATTTACGTTCAATTGCACGAAGCTGTTTCCATTTCGGGGATAAGGCGGTCTGATGACGTCACACTTCCGGTGCTGTTGGCGTCAGCGAAATTTCTGCCAAGAGCCCCTCTCCCCTCGACATTTTTGCAGCCCTACTTTTACCTCCCCATCATCATCATCATCATCATCATCGTTATAGGTCTTAAACTTGCCCACGCACTTCATCGACTGCTCCGCTCGGCTCGGCTCAGCATCTTGACAGGTGCTCGTCTTTGTTTAAACTTCAGCTAGAAACGTCAACTCCTCTGTCGTCAATGCATCAATACACATTTTTGAGCTGATCTCGCTGCCGGCACAATTTCACATAAAATATCGGATAACAACTGGAAAGTACTGGATTTATAGAAGTCTCTGCAAACTGTGTTTCACAGTCGAGTTGAACAGTTGATGCCTTACCCCCCCCCCTCTATTATCCAATTCTACAATCTTGCTTTTGAAATGAGGTAATTGGAAAATGTGGAAAAATAGTGGTATTTCACATTTTGAAGAAGATTACTTTCAATTTAATGTTTTTGTTTTTATAAATTATTCTGATTGTGATATTAGGAAATACTGTTGGTATGAAAAAACACAATTTTCCATGAATAAGGTTTTGAATTATAGATCTCGATCAGTTTTATGATTGTTCGGTAGCTTCATCGCAGTAGAGAATATATCAAGAACTGAGCCGGCCAGGTTGGTCTAGTGGAAAAGAGCGTTACAAACTTCGGTCATCCATCACCGCCTAGTTCGTGGGTTCGAAAACCGCCAATGGCTTGGACGTTTAGTCATCTCATCGATTCATCAACGCACTTTCCATATCTCACGCACAAGCAGAGAGCTCATCCGCGATAAAAAAATGTACAAGAAGAGAAGATCACATAACAATTGATATACTGTGCACTTGAACTCTATTTCTCTGACACAATAATAGTCTATTTCACTCCACTATTTATATGTCGATAGGATGATGCATTTTAATGAATCAATCATTAGTCCAACGAGTCTACTAGTTTAAGGTTCAAGTTAACAGAAGTAGCCCTACAAAATTCCGTATTAAAACTAAAGTTGAAATTTCGAAGGATTATATGATTTGAAAAAGAAAATAGAACATAATTATCCACACAAAAACCATGGAGCGTTATTATAGTGTAGTCTATTATCCAATAGGATTATTATATTGAGCACTGAAAGGAACTGGTCGCCAGGTTACGGTACATGACCAAGTTCGTCATACTCGCCATGTTGTATGCATGCACGGCGTCGTATAGGCAACAAGCTAAGCATACACCTAATTGATCTGGCTGTTCTACCTTGAACAATACAATGACTGTTGAGCAACACGTCGCATACAGTAGGCTAGTATGCTTAACCTAATAAACTTAATGAATCTCCAATCAGATATCAATAGCTGCATAGTCAAATCAGTTTGGAACGAATTCGATATTGAAAGGGAAATTTAACAGGATTACAAATTGATGAGAACACTGCTTTAGTATCTATCTCCCTATCAACCAATGTACAGAGTGATTAGATAAGTCAGAAATCAAACACTGACCAGAATAAATTGAGTCGGGTCCTTATTATCACCTGAGTTCGATTATACTTGTTCCATACTCAGTAATTCTTACCAAACTTTTAACTATATTGTTACTAAACTATATCCATACTAACTGTTATAGTGAAACTGTACTTACTCTATAAGCTTAAGACCTGGGGAGTACATAGAAATTTTCTATCGAAAGAGTTGATGACAAACAGTAACATTCATTTATGTATGAGAAAGTAACACTATGAAATAATTAGAGTTTCGATAATAGTGTAGTCTGAGATTGGTGACGAAATATGATTACACATTATTACAACATCAGTATGAGGAGAATTTATATTTATTCTTTTGACGACATTCTGAGAGTTGTATTAGTGTGAATTGGGAGAACAAAATCTTAATACTATATTTCAGGTTGATACCGTTTTATGACAGTGTTTTTCATTTATTTGCTTTCAATTTCACATGATTGTGGTATTTCATCAAATTTATTACAGAAAACGAAATACATTGCACAATTCTACATTAAACATAGATTCAAGTTTAATAGAATGCAATAACAAATCGATGTACTTAGATAAAGTAAATTAGCTCCTCCAGTATACATTATTGTGACACAAAATATCATGTAAAATGGGTAGGATATTTCCGTGATCCGAGGCATTTCCATTTAGAAACGTGTGAATTCAACCACATTAATTGCAACTGAATAGTATTCGCAGTTCTAATAGTTCTCGTATATTCTCGAGATATTCCATGGAACCACTATTTCGAAACACTAGCCTTATATTATGATGCAAGTTGGAAGTTGCCATTATAAATGACTACTGTTTATCACGCTTTGCTGAATGCAATAGAATTCCGGGCTTTATTACAATGGAGTATCTCATGCACATTATTCCAGGTCTGAGTGTAATGGAAAAGCAGACAGATGAGCACATAGTATGCAGTATGCAGTATGCATCAGGCAGGCAGAGCGAGCATGGTCAAATGAACCCTCACAACGGAATGAGGCAAAATGGGCCATCGATTTTACTCATTGAACGTTTGGTTGCACCTCATTTCCCTCCAGGTCCAGCTCTTTTATTAAATAATAATTTATACTGCCAGGGGAATAACATGGTATCGTCGGTTTCAGAAGCGGTTCCTCCCGTTTTTAATATCTTGAAAGAAAGTTCTCTTCGATTAAAATAACGGCTGAAACCTAACGCTTCATACACAATAGAAAAGGAAATAATGTTCTCGTTGAGCTTCTGTTTTGGTGAAGTCATCCAGATGATTTTCGCTGATTCGGACATTAACGATTTTTTGTTGAAAGGAACAGGTGGATGTGGTTAAGGTAAATCTTCCGATCAACTGTAAAGGTGCGTACAGATTTACGCGCCGCGAACATGAGCAATTCAATTTTAATCAGCTGATGCCAAGCTTTTTATATCTGTATCTTGCCGTTTCTGTAAAAATACAGATATAATCAGCTGATTAAAAGTGAATTGCTCATGTTTGCGGCGCGTATATCTGTACGCACCTTAAGATGATACCCACCTACGTTCTCTATAGTTTATAATGCATCCGAATCTCACTAATAATTATGATAGAAATCAAACGTACAGGTAAATTTATCATTATTCTATTCAAATCTATAATGGCCACGGTGAGTGACTGTAGTCGTGTGGATTAGATGCTGGCTTTATAATTCAGAGGTCCGAGTTCGAATCCTGACACGGGCAAGAAATGTTTCTTAAACTATCTTCATGTTTCGGATGGACGCGTTGAGCTGTCAGTCCCGGCTGCCTGAAAACTGTCTTTGTGTCAGAGGCCCTGAATTTGATATTGTGAGACCTCAAAACTCTGACACCAGACCTGAGCCAAACAGGGCACACGGTATTATTATTACAGGCTCATCCCATAGTGATCTATACCCAAAATTGCAAAGGAATAAGTTGACAGATCTATTGTTAAATGATAATGTATGAAATTCCACAAGCAGAACGAGTTTTTCGCAAGTATCTTGAAAAATATGAAACTATACTATTTTTATTTCCATTTCCCATTCACAATCATGTTTCTTGAACTTTTTAGAATTTTTATGATACTCTAGTATAAGGATGATAAATACTTGAAACAATTCGCTCAATAAGATTTGATATGTAAATAAAATACAAGCAGATTACACATAAGAAATAATGTGAATATACCATTTCTTTCTCAATAGAATACAACTCGTTATCAGTTTATAGTGAATCGAAGGCTATCCTGCTCTATTGATTCGTTGTTTCATTCAATATTAATTCGAATGCACATCAATTTGCTGTTACCAGGCATTGAACCCACTCCTGTCAAGAATATTAAGAGTGTTTCTGAGAATATTTTTAAAAAGCAGCTCGTAAATCTTTCTCCTACCAGAAGAATAACTATTTGACATTTCACAAACACTTCATCTGCTAAGAAATCAGCTTTGACTCAAGAGATAGAGTACGCACAAAGTACGCTTGTGAGAAAACAAAAGAAAATTTATGTAGAATGCTCTACTGGATCAACAAAGGAATCGTAACGGCATTCATTTTCCCGCTCACAGAAAACAACGACAGCAATCTCGGATAAACTCAAGCGTGTAGTAGAATGATTTTTCCACCTCAGAATTCCCTTTCATGTTTGCTCAGACATGCACTGAGAAAAGCGTGAATTTCGTAGCTCATTTTTGATACTACAGTAGATAAAGCACTTACATATTAATACACGTTCCAACAGGAACGATACTTTTAAATTATTTGAAATTTTGAAGAAATTTCTACGGACTTTATAGAATAATGATATGTGGTATTTAAAATCGAAGTGAAACATTTTGAATTTTTGTTGTACTGTGGAGAAGATGTGAGGGGGGGGGTAGCGAGTTGGTTGGTTGTTGGCCTGTGACAGCTGAATCCCAAAGCAGCGGCAGTAACAATGTGTGCGAGCTATTTGTGGTGAGAGGCAAATGGGTCAGGGCTACAGGCACCACTTCTCTCTCTCTCCTCTCAGCTCACTCTCTCTTCTCTTACACTTTTCCTTCGTTTCCTTTGTATTCTCTTGTGACAAGCATTTTTGAATTCGACACGATTGAGCAATGTTTTCATTCTCATTCAATAAAATAGAGAATTCAAATTTGTCTACTGAAATTCTATGTTGATTTAGTAAATGTCTAAGGATAGTGATTCCGCAATTTTTATATGAGAGATGGTCACAAATTTATGTTTGTGGTTGAAAATACAGCAGAATTATGATTCAAATTCAATCATGACTCAATCACTGTTCATTTATCAAATGCCAATGCTGTTCATATGCTGAATTAGCAGCAATAAGTGTTGAGAATGGCGCGAGAAGCATTCCTGCATCCTTAAAGAGTGAATTGTAATTTCAATAGGAGCACTTTTCCCATTGGCGGAGCACAGAAAAAATATAAGTGCAAGCTTCAAGCTCCTTGTAATTGAGAAGGATATTATCTCTCATTCAAACTCAACTTTACATTTTGAAAATGATATTCTTGATACTTGAGAAAATGTCACGACTTCCATCTATCGACTGAGTAATGCAAATAGGCTATAAAATGTACAATAGTCACTTGAGAAGGTCGTGAACGTCTTGGGGTGATGAGACGTGCTCTTCTTTTATTAGCAAAGTGCTTGAAACTGTGAAAATTTAACGGAAAACCAGGTCATGCTCTCATCCGTTAATGGATGCCCCGTCGCTTCGACAGAAACCCGCACTCAGATGTACTTTTTATTTGCTGGCAGATCGCTTTCCCAAATCAGGGCTTTAATTGACTCTAGTCGACGCTTTTCCTTCCTTCTGTTCAAATTCACATCTCTGACGACTCAAAGTCTGTCGGTCAGCACTTCTCTCGATTCTCGATTCATAAAAAATGAAATTGGAAATTGAGTGTTTTTCGAATATTGTATATTTATTCAATTCATCTTGAAATTGTTCATGACTTATGGCTTGAAGCGAGGAGGAGATGTGTTTCTTCCTATAATGACATACAGATAAAGCATTTTGCATAAAGTTCACGAACTGCATGTCTTTTTCCTTTTCTTCTTCTTTCTATTCACTTGTCTATCTTTCGATTTTGTTTTCAGTGTGAGCCACGTTATAACTTCAATTATCTATCTATATCATGTTTATTCAGTACCATTTTTTTTACCACTATGGGTCTTATTTAACTCAGTGAGAATTGTCATATTGGGAAAATAAATGAGTAGTTATTGTCGAAGTAGGAGAATTGGCCATTTATAAAAACTTCATCTCTTTCGTTAAACATAATACTGGAAGTTATATAACATATTATACAGCATACTGAATATAGATTACATCTATATTACATTTTTTATGGTGAATTAATTTTATTCGAGTAATGAGTAGGTTCTAAAATCGAATGAGCCAAAGTTTTTATAACGCTTGACAATATGATTGTGCACTCTGATAGTTGAGAGGCATTCCTCATGAACGGAATGGGCATAGAGAAACAGTTTATTTAAGTTACCGTATACAGCCATTGTACCGAGCAAAGTGAAAACGGAGGAGATTGTAACATTGAATTATTTTGTTTCACTACTGATTAATCTTTCTCTGTAACGTGGTCATTGCTACAGAAGGGCAAGTCCAGAAAGATGAGTATATGGGCGGTAGTGAAATTTACTTTACTTTACTTTTCTTGTTCGTCACAATTATTAAACTGCATTAAGGGAGCAACGATCCCGCAGTATATGACACGTCAAAGTTTAATCTAATATCTACCATCCCTCATATTGCAACATAACAGATCCCACATAACATACATCAATCAAACATTATTCAACAAGGAAGTCTGCTAACCTGTACGGACACAATACAATAAGGAATTCCCTGAGTGTTTTTTGAACTCCTTCAAGCTATCAATTTCTCTTATGTGAGATGGGATTGAATTAAATATCTTCATTCCCATATAAAACGGACCACTCTCCAGCAGGCTAAGTCTGTGGTGTGGGTAAACAAAACCTTTAAATCTTTTATTATTGTTTAATTCTATCAGTAAATTTGATAGTACGAGCGGGGTAAAACTTCGATCAATGAGAATACAAGCTTGGAACGTCAATTATTGACCCCATCAAATTGTAAGAAAATTGATGTTAATGGCCGATCTATAGCTATTATGTCATTTATCAACCGTTGTCAATACGTTGGAATTAGTCATGAGATTCATGGTATTATAGTAAGATCGTGACATGAAATTCCAACAATGTTTTGCTGGTCAATGGCCAATTTTTCGCTGGAACCCTAACAGCTCTTCTTGTACATAATCTAAATTCTTCATATTTTTTTCTCAATAAATTATGTGATGAATATTGTTCACTGCACATATGAAGAGTTTTTAGAGAATAATTGAAGATTATGCAACAGAATGTTATTGTAACAGCTAAGAGTCCTCGGAAGTGAATTTAATTAGTAACATCATAGGAGAAAGAATACTTATAATATTATTATTACATACAGAGTGTTCTGAAAAAAGGTGCGCATAAGTCAGGGGGTGATTCCTCACATCAAAAGAAGAAAAAAGTTCCAATTAACCTAGGTAGGTCCGAAAATACTTAGTTACCAAGTTATACAGAGTGAAAGATTTCGTCTGAATTTCAGTTCCCCTGCTGAGAAGAAGCCCTACAGGTATTTGTTAGCTGTTAATTAATATGTAAAATTAAGCGTACTTTATTGACTAAATAATATATTACTAAATTAATTGAATAAAACCGTTTCCAGACCGGTTGCTACAGTAATTTTTAAGATATGTGACGAAGTACGCGAACCTTGGTCCCGAAAAACAAGTTCCTTCAAGGTTTGAAGCAGATTTACTATGTTAAATGTACAATAAATTGTACCTGTATAATTTATTATTGTATATTATAATAATTCCATCTCTGGTAACATGAATGGTCGGGGATTAGTGAAAGATAAAATATACCGAAAGTAGCACAAGATATTGCAGATGAAAACTCATCTATGTATTTGGCATGTTATCCTGAGAGCAAGCCATGTTATCCTGATATCACAAACTACCATTATATGAGAATAATGTTCATCCATTATCAATGCATCAGTCTTGAGTTTTGGATTACCCCAATTAATCAAAATTTTATACACTTACTGATTGAGAACTGAATATGACGAACTCCCAATTTTCAGCATTCTATTAATATAATTCAGGTGCTTACCTGAAAAAGAGAATGTTTGTTGAAATATTACAATTCTCCAATGATACAAACATTGATTTTAATATTCAATAACAATATTTTTTGATGTACTTCAAATTAATAGAATCCGCTATAGAATTAGCATCAAACCTAAGCTCATTATGATATAAATTTTTTAAAAATTACTCATCTCAAGGTTGTATTTGTATTTCAAGGTTGTATCTTCCATTCAGTTTTGGATATCATTCTTCATCAAAACACAATTCTAAATTCAATTCCCTATTCAGTTATTTACTAAAGGTTTATTATACCCGATTCGAAATATTACTATTGAACGATGAATTTTCAATCTCAATTGTTAATGTTAACAAAATTTCTCTGAAGAAGCGAAACTTTTCATCAATTTTCAATACTTGTATATGGGTCATTCTCTAAAGTTGGGCACATTTTGGTTCAAATTCATTTTAAGCTTTATTTAAATTTTTAGAAAATTTAAAAAATACCCAATATTTACCTTAAAACATGACTAAATAAACTGTTCAATTATTTTCAGATTCATATTTAATATTATATTAACAATCTTGTGAAATCTCACCTCCGTTACTTGTCCCCTGTACCAATATCTATCACTGACAGTCTGATAGTAAGGATAATTGTAATAGTATATTTAGCAGCTTGGGCCGAAAATGAGACTTTTCCGGCTCGAAATCGGTTTTAGAAAATATTGAAAGCCGGAAAAAACATTTTTGCCGGTGGTGCGTACGCTATTTTTCGCCACACAGAGAAATAAACAATATTTATTACACATGAGAATAATTGTTTATTAAGCACTTCCGGAAGCAAAAGTGGCAGGTCATAGCTCTAGCAAATCTAAGGTAATCTGAATATCAGGAAATTGTCCAAGTATTTTTATTTTTTATTCTGATTTATTTAAATAACCTAAAAGATTATGTTCAATTATGTCGGAGGTTGAGTTTATACTTTTTTATTCTTTCAAATGACAATAAGATGATATTCTTATAAATGTTTTAATTATTGAATAATAAACACAAACGATGAAAAGTTTTTTGATCAGCTGTTTTAGCACACTTGAAATTTGGCAAATCTGAATGTCAATGTCTACAATATTATGCTTGTTGTCGTTGACTTGGGAAGTTTAGGTTAGAAGTTCTATCCTATTCTGAAAATCGAATTTGAATAGTTTATAATATAAATCTTATCTCTATTTCATTCATCCAAATTAGATGATAGTATATTATTGCAGAATACTTCATTCAATTCTAGAAGCATTAAAGTGATTCTGATTCATAAACTATTTGTTAAAACGTTCAGCACCATGGATATTGCCCAAGTAGTTCCAAAATTATCCACTAGGTCTCGTGATAAACGCAGTACTATGAGGTTTGAGGTTAGATTCTATTATACTCTGAAAATTGAATTTGAATAGTTTATAATATCTTATTTGTATTTCATTCATCCAAATAAAATGATAGTATCTTATTGCAAAATACTTTATTCAATTCTAGAAACATAAACTGATCCAGTTTCATAAACTATTTTGTAAACCCGTTCACATCAAATCAGAATCAGCGGACTCCAAGGTTATTTTACAGCCCTAGGGCCGTAAAAATTTTACCGGCCTGGTCAGAAAACAATCACTTTCTGAACAATGACAACCACATGACGCAAGAAAACCAGCTCATTACATCCAAGTGAGGCGAAATCTATATTAATGTTTGGATGTGCCATGTAATAATATAAGTCATCAATAGTAATTATTACTGACTTTCTTGGATTTTAAATAATAAATCTTTTTTTTTTACTTTATTCTACTTAATTTTCTACCATATTAGGCAATAAGGTTAACAGTCCTGGAGGGAAAAACTCTAGTAACAATTATTCGAGTACATTATTTGAAATGACAATGTACTCTCTCAGCTTTTAACATAGTTTTCAGCTGCTGTTCGTCCAATAGTTATGGAATATTGTGGACTTGAAACTTCTAAGTAATGAAGTAAACGGAAATGCTTTGGAGCTTAGCTGGCAGCAGAAGAACTCAAATTTTTGAACTCCAGCCAAAGGATCCTCTTAATGACCATCTCTCGTGGATAAGTGGCCAAGATTCCGTTTTCTAGAGAAAGACTGCATTTGACAACTCATTCTTCCATGAAAATAGGCGGAAATTAATTTTTATCGACTCCTGGAGTTCATTTAGTAGTGGTGTTGATAGATGGAGTGTGCTTCTGATTTGAATAAATAAGCAATACAGTCTGGTCGAATACACACTTATAAGTAGGAAATTGTGAATAAGCACTAATAATTTGTTTGAATACAATGAATAGCGTTTCATTAGCGTAATTTTCTCTATTCTGCGCTTTAATTTAAATTAAATTCATATTCCAGTACAGTTATTTTTATAGTAGCGTGTCTATTATGCATATTTCAAACGCATTTAGCCAATCACAATATTGGCACTTCAATTATAATTCTCAACAACATAGAAACTAATTTCGTAACAGGTCTGACCATTCCAGGAAAATAATTCCCTTTATTACTCTGACATTACAGAGCCTGACATTATGAAGCTGGAAAAGGAGCATATTAATATTCCATCAAGCACCATATTTAATATTATCAATTTGGTTGATTAAAAAGTATTTCAATTTTCCATTACATTATTTAGTTTTCCTCGTGTATATTCTATCAGTTGACTATTCTAGTATTGACTATTCAGTTGACTATTCTAGTACTCAACTATTCTAGTTGACTCTACAAAATAATTGAGACTGACTGGATCTTCTAGCAGTGTTTTGCTGATGAAAATCTACTGGATTATAATCTGATAAGTAAATTAATTATAATATGATTGTGTGTAAAATCATAAATCAACCCATAAATTTTCCTGTATGTATCTTAACTATTTGTGGATAAAGGATTCCCTGGCTAGGAGAGCTGCTTCATCATATTTCACAAATAATTTTTTTTCAATTCATTAATTATAAGAGAATCATAGTTCTTTCTTCTGATGGATAGAAAACATCGAGGGAGTGATCAGTGGTCTAGTGGATAGAGTGCTTGCGTAGCAGCATAGAGAAAATCCGGGGTTCAAAACCTCTCAATACCAAAAGTTTTTTAACCAGATCACTCCCGTGTTATCGGATGGGCACGTTAAACTGTCGGTCCCGGCTGAAGTATGACAGTCGTAAGGCCCATTGACGGCTTAAATTATATATTCAGGCGGTGGGACCTTCCCGCAAGGGACTCCCCACCAACAAAAGCCATACGAATTTACTTTATCGAGGAAACAAAATAGTGTAAATCAAACTACTAAACGTCAACCAACATGCATGAGATCAATGCGGTCTAAAAAATGAAAATGAAATCTAAAAAAATCCAAATGAAATTCTGCGTTGAAATTGAGTAGCACACAATAAGACTGGAAGCTTGATGAAGAAAATTATTTTTCTCTCCATAATTAAAATAATATTCTAATAATGTATCTTAATGTTTAGCATTGAATGTAATGTTCAAGTTACTATGGAGAAATGTTGTAACTTGAATATTGAAGATTGAATTGGAAGTAATGACGTAATGAATGTTTCAAACAACTAAGATCAAAGCTGTGATGCATGCATGTGATTTACATTTTGCAATATTACATTATTACAATTACAAAAGAACATTACATTTTCTGTTGGTTTACCGATTTCTATTATTCCACTACATTTCCTCTTGCTATGAAAAAGAAGCAGATAAAAAAATTGTTTATCAAATTTAAAAAATTGTAGCTTGATAGTATTTTTCAAGTTAGACTTTATAATATCTCAATAGAAGACTCAACCCTCGTGATAATTGAATTCCACGGGTGAATTTCTACCTAACAATGTTCAATGTGTGTTCTGGATGAATTATTATAATAATATAATGATATTGTCACTTGTTCATACAAGATAAAAATGTAATTCACAAGTCATAAGTTCAAAGTGGATAGATAGCCGCAGAAGAGCAGGTACAGTACAAGGGCATTTTATAGGAACAAAGTATCTTAATGTATTGCTTTCATAGCTGAGTGCTTTTTCTTGTCTCATTCAAGTTACTGTCGGAGCTTTAAGCCCGTAAATTTGAGTCACGCAAAAAATACTCCCTCTTTCATTTATCTCTCAATAAGAGCTCCACGGGGAAAGTGGAAAACAAATAGGATATTAGATAACAGCATTTCGTTAAGCCGTCTTTTATTTTGAGTTAGTAACGGAGGTCAATATTTTGAAAAAATGTTCATCATAGAAGTGGTTTTCATGGAGCTTGTTATGATGAATTTCCACCATAAATTAAAATGCCAAGTGATGAATTAACATAGGAAGATAATTCAATTTCTGTATTAATTTTGAGTTTCTAAACCTTCTAAAGTACGCAGACAGCAGTTCAGGGGACATAGAACAAATTTATTATTAATGCAAGTTTGATGAGCTTCACACTGTTCTTCTCGTTCAAAAAATCATTCTAATATATAGTATTGATACGTAACTTCGCTGTAGGGTTAGCCATTAAAACAGAATGATTTGATTGAGTAGTAAACGTTGAAATTTCTTTCATCAAGCTCCATGAATATTTAAGTCCATGAATATTTCGTACATATAATATTTTGACAAGCTACTTTTCGGGTGATGATGTTTGTTATTTTGTCAATATTTATTATCTAGAATGGTAAATAATGCACAGAACTCACGTCATCCGAATTATTTTTCAAGTAAGCCATTTTCATTGACAAACCCTGTACTTTGCCTTTCGAAAGAAGTATCAGATTTTTCCTTGTACTTGGATGCAATCAAAAACAAACCAGGCACATTCTTTCATTCTAGAAACGTTTCATAAGCTTTCGCAGTACTGGATTGAGCCACATTAAAGAGCCCAGCCTATCAGAGCTGATTCAATTCGCGTAATTCAATAAACAGGCTTCAATACACCTCTAATTTTCTATTCAATTTAAAAATCTTCACAAAGTGAAGGAATATTTCAGGAAGATTGATTTTGATTTTTAATCATCAACTCCTGATTCGTCCATCGGCAGTACTCCTCCAGTTCATCAAAAAGTGGGAGCGAATTTATTACGTGTTGAGAGTTTTAATGAGATTCAACTTGTACCATAACTGGAGGAAGAGTCTGAATATGAATTCCTAATGAATCTTTAAGCTTGAAAAATAATGTTGACAATTTCTCTCAATTATTTTCAATTTCATAAGTATTTACTGTATTTGAATGTAGAATACAAAACATGTTATATGGGATGTCATATTCTTCCATGTTAACATTCGCACGATCTAAATATTGATTTCAACTAGAACGGTGGTCGATTGAAGGTGATAACATTTGAAAATGGATGTAATGAATGTGAAATTCATATTGTTTTAATAAATAATCGAAATTGAATAACAGCATTAAGTTTTTAAATTCAATTTTTTCATTGTTTTGCTGGATATTCTAGAAACATGAATGTGAATATTGTTTTTATGATTTCAAAAGTATTGCAATTCTTATAGATCGAAGAGCTGCGGGACCATAGATTCTTGAATGTATGAGACAAGGAGCATGATGGTTTGACAAGCTCCGATTGTAATAAGATGAATGACCTAACAGACATGACTTTCAGCTGTGGTAGTATAAGCTCGAATTCTACTGTGAGCTAAGTACCGTAGTTCATTGAAATCAACGATAATTATGTCACTCTCTTAGTTGACGTGAAGTTTCCACCTTCTCAGAAACACTAATACCAAATCCATGTTCACATTAAAGAAGATGTCAGGCATGACATTAATTTATTATGTTGGGTACCTTGATGAAAATGTTCAGAAAATATTACTGAAAGTGTAAGGTAGCTGAAGCAAGGTGGTAGGCTCCAGAGAAATTCGCTTTTTGAACATTGAGCATAGCAATTTCCTACTTTTGACTTCTTAGTTTTTTTTTAGAACTAATGTACAGAATAGTTTGAAATTTGGTCACAAGCACAGCAGAAGTGTACACATGTTGTGTTGAAAGTGCTTAGAAATTGTGCCAGAATACCAAATTATGGGATTTAGATATAGAATTGCGGTCAAAGTATGAGTTTTAAGAAGTTCGTCAAATTGCGCTGAAAATACGCCTAATACTTCCTTTGTGTTTGAAGTTAAAATTCATATTTTTTTTCAGTGTGTTTCAGGTACGACTGGAATTAAAAGTCTAAACTCAATACACAGTTTCAACTTAGGTGCTGAGTAAGAGAGTTTCTTCACTTTGTTATTGCGTTTTCAATATATTATTAAAGATTTCTCAATCGTATAAATTTATTGAAGAGAATTGAATTTCAATTTCAAATGATCGATTTCACAGGTCACATTTTATTAGTAGAGAATCTATTCCAGGAAAAGAAATCAATTGAAGTTTCCTAAACACTAGTTTAGAGAGAAGGAATCAAAAAGCTAGTAATAGAATCACCCATAGAAGGAAAAAGAGGCATTGAATTCCCTGAGTGGTAGGAACAAATATTGAAAAGTGTTTTTCATATCACCGTTCTCAGCTCCGGATGCAATAAGAAGGAGCAATATTCCCCACTGTTGTTCACTTCATATTGCGAGTTATTGACCAAGGAAACATTCATTTTTCTTCCTCCGTTGCACTGACAAGAATTAGTTCTTCCAATAGACTGAACATTTCCTTTCTACACGGCAACACGTGAAGCTCAAGGACAAACATTTTCCAGTACAATATTTGTTCCTGCTAAAATCATCAGAATACGACTTTCTTGTATCCATCACCTCTAACAAAATACCATGAGAATAATTTTGACAAACCTGTGTACAGTATCACTCACCTATAATATTTGATATTAGAGAAGCCGACTATTGCTCTATTATATTTTTACAATGAACAAAAATGACTGTTAAATGAAAAATCAAAAGTGATTGGAAATCTCTGAAAACTATTTTATCTAAAAAAACACTCGTGTTATAATTTTGGAATATTATGATATCTGATTTTTATCATTTGTTAACTTGAAGCAGAACAATGCTTCAAGTACAGTAGTCCTCTTAAATAGATCTTGAAAACAAAAAAAAAACATTCCCTTCAAAATTGATGTGTTATTGATTGTAACATAGCTTTAAGAAGTAGATCACATCATCACTAACCAAAGATCAGATGATAAGTAAGTTCCCTCACCAAGGGTGAGGCAATGATAATCTGAAAGCCCTATCTTGAGGACCTTGTAACTTATCCCAGTCACTCAACAAAAAGCCCACAAATGCGATTGGCTCTATCGTTCGCAATAAAACTTTTACGTTGCTTTGCCAGTTTTATTTGTGCGGCTTTGAACAGTTTTTTCTTGGTGTTAAGCTGTATGTACTAGTATGAAGCCAATAAACTGAATTCATAAGGAAGAGTATAACCAAATATATTTATTTCTCAAAGAGGTCTGAATAATTGAAACGTAGAATTCAGGTTATGAATACAAGTTTGAAAAAATATATCGTGATATCGATACTAAAGTCATTTCTGCACAGACTGATTGATTCACGAAGATAGTTTAACATCGATCATAATTTTTAAGTTCCTCGCTAACTCAAGATTTATTTCAGTCCAATATAGTAACCGCAGAGCACAGAAATACAGCAGAAATCACAAGTTTTCATTACAATCACGTTACATGCAGGCCAGCCTTTCAAGAGCCTTTCAAGTCTTTCACCTATGTCCGGGTACTTCGTTGGAATAGTTCCATTTACGATTGATGTTTCAGGTCAACATACTTATGAAAGAAATTTTCAATATCACTATTACCTGCGCAGCCAAAACAAAAGTCATGTAACTATTAAGGTGCGTACAGATATACGCGCCGCGAACATGAGCAATTCACTTTTAATCAGCTGACTATATCTGTATTTTCACAGAGACGGTAAGATACAGAAATAAAAAGCTTGGCATCAGCTGATTAAAAGTGAATTGCTCATGTTCGCGGCGCGTAAATCTGTACTCACCTTTATAATAAACAGTACGCCTGGCATGTGGATAGAATCGACGAGCTTGTATTCAAGGAGAAATCTGGAATTGTTGAGTGCATGTAACCTATTCCAGCGACACCAAAATCGAAGTGTTGTGAATGAATATTCTCTCTGCAAAGCAAACTAGGGAAATGCCGAACATTTTCAAGAAACTTGAATTGAAATCAAGTATACAATCCAATGTATGCATTCATGGATTGTACAGTCTCAATCATGGGTTGTATAATTGAAGTCCCAATGTCTTGTGAGTTTCTTCTCACGAACTTTCTAAAGTATAATGTTTCAGGGCTCATAACCTCCAAACCTCAGAACCACTAGACTTCAACAAGATCTTATCCTAGCAGTTAGAAGGTGCTTCAAACATCAGGCCGATACCGATATGACGACAAAGTAGCCAAACCTCGTGAAAAGTGAGGTTATTCCGGGTCGTTTGTCCAATGCCATTTCAGATCTCATCTCTGCTGACCCACCATCCCCCACCACCGATTCCTTCCTCCACACAGTCATCACCAGAACAGAAGTAGCCGCAAATCCTGCTCAGTACTGCTGCGACGCTTCAAACGATACCTCCCTCACCCCACCCTCTCTCTGTCTTTTACAGCCCTCTCGAGATCAGGCATGAACCCGAATCAGTGACAATATCACCGTGAAATTCAAATTAATATTCATCGCTCCGTAATAATGCTCTTATCAACTTCTACGACCTGAACTTATCAGTGGTTCGCAGACCAATAAATAAAACATTAGCGAGAAAGACCTCAAAAACCAATTTGTAACTACGATGAAATATAATTATGGAATTTGAAAGGCAATCATCTCAAATATTACAGTTTGAAATATGGAACAGTAGCATTTTGCTCCAAAGCAATCCTCGTATTAAAAAATCCTTTTCATTTCAGTTTAATCCAAGATAATTTCGGTTTCCAAGACTACTGACGGCGTTGCAAGATCTGGACTAATGAGGATTTATCGAACTGTTGAAAGTATTTCATCATAATTTCATAAATAAACTTTCGATTTACCCTACCAGAGCATTCAACTTTTACCAAGAAACACATCTAACCTCATTATTTTTTGTTGGAGATTCGGGTGTAAGATGTGAGACTAATGGCCTATTATGGATAAAAAGTTTTCTCCATCATGAAAAATTCATGAAGTCAAGGAATTGTATCTGGATTTTAGAATGATGTAACACTGCAGGTTTGACATGCTGGAGTCAAGCAGATACTGTGGATTCATTTATTCTCTGTAATCCTGAAACTTATTCCAGTGCAGACTTTGTTGGGTAAAGACATTCGAGCTTTCTGCCTTATAACAAGTCTATCTTGTCTGCTGTAGGTGACTTTGTAGGCAATCACGAACTAGCAACAAGCCGACCTATTTCATGAGATCACCAGGAAAATTACATCTCATCCACTCTCACCATCTGCTGAAACTATTTTTTGCATCTTCCGCATCCCTTTCCTCTGATCATTGATTCATATTATAATAAGTATTAAATTTCAAAATATACAATTTATTTCCAGATTAAAATGGATATTTCTCAATACAATCAGCAAATTTGAAAACATAGGAATGTTTTGAAAACTCTTCATCTTCAACACACTTAGTTTAATTCAATTTGTCAGTGTCACCAATATACACTTAGTCATTTTCATTATTGAATTTTCTCCTTTCCGATTTCTCCAATCGTCAGTCATAGTGTAAAGCTGGATACACTCACAAACGTGACAGCGAACAGTGAAATTATAATTCACACGATTCCTTATTGGACAATTCGCATTCAGCCCAGTCGAGCGAGTATGAATAATCTATAAGAACTTTGTTCACTGTTCAGGTTCACTGTCACTGTTGTGTTCTAATAATATTAGCTTCATCAATATTACGAAAGATTATAATGTAATGAGGAATGTATTTACATGTAAATTACCTGTATCCAAATGTAACCAGTTTTAGTTATTGGACACACCATTTTAGTGAATCTTTCATGAAGTTATCTTAGTATCACCAATATAAAAAAGTTACATCAAATCTAACCTTGACGTTATGTTATTGGATAGACCCTCCATCCTTCATGTTGAGGCGGGATAAATTCTACATTTAGTAATTTATTAAATAATAAATACGTATTACATTTAGGCTTGATCTATATGGTGTCCTACCAATGTTGTTTTGCCACACTGGGGATGAGACATTTGTCGGATATAACCAGTTGGCGAGATTACGATATTGTTTACTAGAAAAAGCAATGTAGTCAAAAAGAAGAGTCGTTTGAAGAGCGTAGGTGAGAGCAATGCTGTTGCTGTTGCTGTTGCTGTGAACCTATTATTAACTGCAATGTAGGAGCAACGCAGCCTGGTCAACACACACACACGCGCAGGCACGCTCAACACGTGAACGCCTGCACACGATCGGCCCATTCAGGTTTCAGTCGGGTTAAAGGTTTTGCATTTTCAAACACGTTGGCTGGACCAAAAAATCAGATCAATGTTCCCAGTTTCCCATTTGTGCTCAACATGAATGAATGAAAAATCCATTTACCTTTCAACTGCTACAAAAATTTGCTCAACTTGAAAGCCTGTACAGTATTTATGGCACACATTTTGACGTTTTTCTCACTCTTCAACACTCTTCACTCTCCACTACTTATTGATGAGGTGTTCAATAACTTTTATCTAGACAATTAATTTTATGAAATTGGGATGAAAAGAAGTTTTGGATTGTACTATGTTTCTTTGTCCTCACGTTGATTGTAAATGATAAATTAATAATAATTTTCTGTTTTCAACGCAATTAAAACTAAATAAAAAATAAGTTTACGCAAAAAAACTTCCTCTCCAATGTTACAATATATTTATAGTGGTGTACTGCATGTGTACAACATAGTGCTGTCCATTTGTAGTGTGTGAATGTAGCTTTCTGCACTGCCGACTTCATCCAAACCACTTCATATAAGTCCATAAGAACTTTCAACTCACAATAACATAACATGTTCTATTGAACACCAATAAAGTGGTATGAAGTGGTTTGGCTGACACACTACAAATGGACAGCACTATGTTGTACACATGCAGTACACCACTATAAATAAGATCTATTGAACGGTAAAGGGTGTGCTGTTAAATTCACTTGTAGAATAACACACAAATAATAATATATCTACTTAAAATGGAAAATTACTATTGGGTATATTATTATTGTTTTGAAGATCTGTATTCCCAAATGTGATGATAGAGTATTATTCCTGTTTATTGTGATAAGATCTACTCCGCATATCTAAACTTCTTCTTCTTCTGGGCTCTAGAAATATATCAATGGTAGCATGACAATACAATCCCAGTGATAAACTTATATGAGAATGAATAAATGAGGAAAAATGATACATATTTGTTGTGAATTGTGAGAAACTATTGTGGGTGGAGGGTGTAAATCGACTGGGAAATAATAATTATTCCTTGGAGCTGTGGATGCAGCTGTGTGGAGTAGGATGCACTAGTATTACAAGCCAATCAAAAGCTGGCTTTCTCTGTCATCCACTACAAGTTTGGCAAGGAAGGACGCTTAGTTACCCGCTACTGTAATCACTTGATCCTCTGGCTTAGACATATCGGAGAACGAGAATTTGCACAAAGGTGAGCAGGACCTGTTGCAAGGGAACAAAGCGTGGTGTCCGCAATATTATTACAAGGCTTCACGTAGATCACAACTAAAAATATTCAGCTGCAAGTTTAGAGATAGCTTAGCTTTCCAGCTACTTTTCTTTTCCTTCAAACTTATCTCGTTGCTCGTTGCTAATTAGATTTCCACTACGAGGAGTTCGTCAGTCTGATGTTTTCTTTTCTGTGCACTTCCAGCGAAGTTTTCTCTCAGTGCTCATTCAATTTTCATATTTTTCAAAGCCCTCTCAAGTTAGACGTGCAACAACTTTCAATTAATTCTCCCCAGAAAAAAATTGAAAAATCAATTTTACACAGCTTTCTCATTCGTGCAGAAATCTACGTATTCTCATAGTGAAGACAAGTTTATCAAGTGCCAAAGGGCATGGAAGTACAAAAACAGTTTAACCGGAAAACCCCTGATTTCACATAACTCTTTTGAGAACTTAACGTTTTCAATACAGGGTCTTTTGTTGATATGAAAAAGGCATTCATCGAAGATAATTTCATAATAGCATGAACAATTCAATTGTTTATAATATCAAAATCCAATAGGGATATACACACTACACATAAAGGGAAACATACACTAATCATAGAGAAAATAATATATCACAAGAGTATCCGTTGTCTCTTATATAAAATCCATCATTCAATCCACATCAATGCAGGATATTATGCTTTCTTAAAAAGAATTATTCACAAAATTCTATGAGAATAACTACTACAATATTACATCATTTCGTGGAATTTTTATTGTCGATGACAACTACAAGCGTGCTATATCTACAATATTTAAAAATGAAAGTTGTGATTATATAATCGATTCAGGGGTACCTGGAATCACGAAACTTATTCAAGGTCATAATGCCATCACGCGCAGTAGCTCTGAAGCAAATTATTACGCAAACTGCGAATATTATAACCTATTACTCAATTGATTATATTCTACAGTATTTCAAAGGTAAGAAAATGCATTAGTTAAATTACCGTTCTTCAAACAAGAATGAAACATTGGCTCATTGTTCCATGGCTAGGGAACATGCATGTTCAAAAAACATCATTTTTATTTCCCTGAACAAAAACATTCAATTAATTATTAACTTTCTATCCTATTTATTTTTTTAATTCAACACTGTACTGTTGGATATTACTACCAATTGATTGAGTAGAATATGTTTTGGGAATAATGAATGCTGCATTACTAAGCATGAGAGAGGAGATCGCCTTCTTCAATTTTGCCAGGAGAACAATATGGTTGTCACAAATACCCTTTTCGAACTATCCAAAAGACGACTTTATACTGGGAAATCACCTCAGGACTCAGAAGAGAGAATTATTCGGAACCAGATTGACTATATTATGATTAACCAGAGGTATAGAAAATGCAATTAAAAGTGCTAAGACATATCCTGGTGCTGATGTTCACTCCGATCACAATCTTTTGGTGGCAGAGATAAAAGTTAGATTGAAAAAAACAAAGCCATCAAGTACACACATTAGGATAGACACCACGAAGCTCAAAAAGACTTTTTCAGGAATTTAATGGAAAGCTGGAATCTATAGATGATGAGATATGTGGAGTGGTCGAGCCTGAAACAATATGGAGGGAATTTAAGACGGCTTTACTACAGCCAAGTAGGAATTATCTCAACTGCCAAAAGGACACATAGGAGCAAGCAGTGGATGACAGAGGATATACTCAATCTTATGGAAGAACGTCGGAAATTCAAAACTGGTGACAAGCAAAGATACAAGAGAATACATAACGAAATTCGATACAAATGTAGAAAAGAGAAGGAGTCATGGTTAAAACAAAAATGTGATGAAATAGAAAACTTAGAACGCTTAAATGACTCTCATAACATGCATAAGAAAATAAAACAGTTCACTGGAATGCAAAATAAAAGCAGATACCATTTAACTGATGATAATGGGAAGATAATTCTAGATGTGAAAGATCAATTGAAGTCATGGGAAGTATACATACAGGAACTTTTTAATGACGAAAGGGAGCTCCTCTGCTGTGATAATAGTGAAGACTCTGGACCAGATATATTGAAAAGTGAAGTTGAAGTTGTCGTAAAAAACATCAAAAGTGGAAGGGCTGTAGGTCCAGACGAACTCCCTGGAGAAATTCTCAAACTCATTGACGATGATTATGTGAAAATACTCACACATTTATATAATCAGATTTACAAAACTGAATGGCTGAAGTCAATTTTTATACCTCTCCCAAAGAAGACAAATGCTGGAAAGTGTCAAGATTATCGCATGATAAGCCTCATGAGTCACACAATGAAAACATTCCTCAAAATAATACACCGGAGAATTTCCAAAAAGCTAGAAGAGAACTTATCTGATACACAATTCGGCTTCAGGAATGGTTTGGGGACACGAGAGGCTCTTTTTGCTTTTAACGTAATTTTGCAGCGATGCCTGGATGTAAATCAGCCAGTATTTGCATGTTTTATTGATTATAACAAGGCGTTTGATAAGGTGCAACATAACAAGCTACTAGATATCCTCAAAGAAATGCAATTGGATGCCCGTGACTCCCGCCTGATAAGGAACCTGTATTATAACCAAAAGGCCACAGTACGGGTGCAATCTGAGTTGAGCGAAGAGCTGGAAATCAAACGCGGGGTTCGTCAGGGCTGTGTGCTTTCATTACTCTTTTTCAATATTTATTCCGAAAGAATCATCAGCAAGGCCCTAGAAGATGAGACTGGAGGTATAAGAGTTAATGGCACACCTATCAACAACCTAAGGTATGCGGATGACACTGTACTGCTGGCAGAATATATGGAAGATCTCCAGAGGATGCTGGACAGTGTCATTATTGCAAGCAAAGAAGGTGGTTTGAGTCTGAATTCTAAAAAGACAAAGTACATGGTATTCACCAAAGACCAACCTCCTATTGGGGATCTATTCGCTGAAGGAATCCGTTTGGAGCGGGTGGATTCCTACACGTACCTTGGGACACAGGTAACTTCCAATGCTGATAACTGCTCAGAACTCAGAATAAGAATAGAGGAAGCACGTTCCACATTTATCAGGATCGAGAATTTACTGACATCAAAAGACATCAAGCTTGAATTACGAATGCGTATCCTTAAATGTTTCGTGTATCCTGTACTATTATATGGTGTGGAAGCATGGACATTGAATAGATGGGGTGAGAAGAGAATACACGCCTTTGAGATGTGGACCTATCGCGGAATGCTGAGAATCTCATACACCGATCATGTTACAAATGAAAAGGTTCTGAGGAGAATGGGTAAGAAACTGCAACTCATTGGTGAAATCAAGGAGCGCAAATTAAGGTACCTGGGTCACATAATGAGAGGTCACAAGTATGGAATATTGCACCTCATTATGCAAGGCAAAATAACAGGTAGGAGGTCAGTGGGGCGAAGAAGGATATCTTGGTTGCACAATTTAAGGGATTGGTTCAAGTGCACCTCAAAAGAACTTTTCAAGTCAGCTGTAAGCAGGGTGAAAATTGCCATCATGATAGCCAACCTCCGCCATGGAGACGGCACATGAAGAAGAAGAAGAAGATTACTAAGCACATAGGAAGTCCGTATTCAGATGTAAATTAAAATATTGATTGTCAGATAAATTTCATGATTCACCAAATAAAGTAAAGTGTGACATGAGATACATTGACTTTTTGCGGTACGAAGTTCCCCAGGTAAGCTAGTTGTAAATAAAGCTTTATTATTAATAGTCAACGCTGAAAAAAGACAGGCTTAATCACTAGGAATACTATAAATTCTATGAAGGACCAGTAAGCCATTAATTTTGAGTAGTTTAATCACTTACATTATTGATACTGGATACATTATGGACAATCAATACGTATGAAATTTATTAGCTACAAAATAAAAAACTTTGATTGAAGTGACCCCGACTACTACAATATGAATAACCATTTAGATCAAATATAAGAAATTACTCACATCTCTCATCCACTCGTACTTTTTGTTCACAAAATATTAACACAAAAATATGAGTTATATTGAATGAACTCACGGCTAGTACCTACTCAAGTTTGTCCTTTTCTGGCCGTGCTACAAATAAATGTAGGTTTATGTTTGACATCTTGTTTTTGTGATCTTGCTGTCTATTAAGAAATTTGTCAATGTGATTTTTGTTTGCAATAAAATTTAAATTTGAAAAAAGAATTATCAACAAACTCCTAACCAAAGAAAAGCTCTGTGCTCTGTTCTAATCGGAATGTATGAGACTCCATATACAGCTGATAGAAGGCGCAAACAGAACTGGCCAAGCATACAACAATGGAACAAACACGTGGCAAGCTCGCGCTTTCGATTCATGGAAAATTAAATTCGATCATCTGATTGATAAAATTATTTTAAGCTTTCCAATGATTACAACATATGTTAGAATATCATGTGTCAATTATCTCAGATCCATATGGCATTCACCTTACCATGTTCATAACCTTACTAAAAATATCTCAAAATCCGTTCTTAGTGCGCGTCTAGCATTTTTGAAGAATATTTGTGCAGAGTTTTAAGTCTGTAGGCCAATTAGTTTGAGCTTTAGTGTGATTTTACATGAAAATTTTCAAAAATGCCCTCTCCTGGACCCCTCTCTGCTCCTGGTCGGAATTTTTCTGCATAGATCCAATTTTTTTTCGTAGCTGAACAAAAACGTTCCTCATGACTTTGCTTTGCAATGAACGGTTAAAAAATACAAAATTTTTGGGGGGCCCCAGCTTCCTCAGGGGGGCAAATTTCTGAAAATCCTTTCTTAGTTTGAGGCTATCATAAACAATTGTGCAAAATTTCAAGTTTGTAGGCTCAGTAGTTTGGGCTGTGGTGTGATTTCAGTCTGTAGGGGCTTAGCCTTTTATAGATATAGAGATGGTAGCATGTCAATATAATCCCAGTGATAAACTTATATGAGAATGAAGAAATGAGGAAAAATGATATGTGAATTGTGAGAAACTATTGTGGGTGGAGGGTGTAAATCGACTGGGAAATAATAATTATTCCTTGGAGCTGTGGATGCAGCTGTGTGGAGTAGGATGCACTAGTATTACAAGCCAATCAAAAGCTGGCTTTCTCTGTCATCCACTACAAGTTTGGCAAGGAAGGACGCTTAGTTACCCGCTACTGTAATCACTTGATCCTCTGGCTTAGACATATCGGAGAACGAGAATTTGTACAAAGGTGAGCAGGACCTGTTGCAAGGGAACAAAGCGTGGTGTCCGCAATATTATTACAAGGCTTCACGTAGATCACAACTAAAAATATTCAGCTGCAAGTTTAGAGATAGCTTAGCTTTCCGGCTACTTTTCTTTTCCTTCAAACTTATCTCGTTGCTCGTTGCTAATTAGATTTCCACTACGAGGAGTTCGTCAGTCTGATGTTTTCTTTTCTGTGCACTTCCAGCGAAGTTTTCTCTCAGTGCTCATTCAATTTTCATATTTTTCAAAGCCCTCTCAAGTTAGACGTGCAACAACTTTCAATTAATTCTCCCCAGAAAAAAATTGAAAAATCAATTTTACACAGCTTTTTCATTCGTGCAGAAATCTACGTATTCTCATAGTGAAGACAAGTTTATCAAGTGCCAAAGGGCATGGAAGTACAAAAACAGTTTAACCGGAAAACCCCTGATTTCACATTGGAACTTAACGTTTTCAATACAGGGTCTTTTGTTGATATGAAAAAGGCATTCATCGAAGATAATTTCATAATAGCATGAACAATTCAATTGTTTATAATATCAAAATCCAATACGGATATACACACTACACATAAAGGGAAACATACACTAATCATAGAGAAAATAATATATCACAAGAGTATCCGTTGTCTCTTATATAAAATCCATCATTCAATCCACATCAATGCAGGATATTATGCTTTCTTAAGAAGAATTATTCACAAAATGCTATGAGAATAACTACTACAATATTACATCATTTCGTGGAATTTTTATTGCCGATGACAACTACAAGCGTGCTATATCTACAATATTTAAAAATGAAAGTTGTGATTATATAATCGATTCCGGGGTACCTGGAATCACGAAACTTATTCAAGGTCATAATGCCATCACGCGTAGTAGCTCTGAAGCAAATTATTACACAAATTGGTTCAACTGCGAATATTATAACCTATTACTCAATTGATTATATTCTACAGTATTTCAAAGGTAAGAAAATGCATTAGTTAAATTACCGTTCTTCAAACAAGAATGAAACATTGGCTCATTGTTCCATGGCTAGGGAGCATGCATGTTCAAAAAACATCATTTTTATTTCCCTGAACAAAAACATTCAATTAATTATTAACTTTCTATACTCTTCAGTTTTATAGAATATTGTAGTTTATTAAAAAATTCTCTAGCCAAGTTAAATCTGAAATAATGTGAAAGAAATTGTATTTTCAATGATTCTCGATGTGAATCCTTCAATTGAAAGAAGTTCATGATATCAGAGATTTCAATAAAGATTCTTGAATGAAATTCTATCTCAAATTTCGAATAATAATTTTCATCAAGATGCAACTGTAATTGGGAAGTGGAGAAGAGGAAAAACATAAGATATACTGATAAGGACTTATCACATTCAATACTGATACTCATCTGTTGTTTGAGATTAAAATTCGGATGCCTTTATTATTCATGAAATTATATACGAGGCTATTTAATTAATCAATATTAATTAGTCGAAGAGCTTCATAAACTCAATAATTTTATTCATTTTTTATAAAATAGAACATCTCTTAATAATATCAACTTTTGAGCAAAATTCAAAAATTGAATGTCGTGAGTACTTATCTGTATTTATTATCTGTATCTCATCTTTGCCCATATCTTTACTTTTCAATCACAGTTAAATCTTGGGAACAATAATTATTATGATGAGAGAACTCTTTACATCGAATAATCAAATGAATAACATTGATGAACATTTGAAAATTTTATTATTTCCCTGTATCTTATTTTAGTAGTAGCTTCTCAACTCATTCAAAGTTCAGCAGGACAAGAAATAATTCGCATAGCACATGAGACACCTTCAACACTGATTACACAATTGTTTTAACAAATAAATAACAAACATGTATAATCAGAATGACATAGAAAGCCTTCCCATTATCAAGTTCTAGAATGAAGAATTGCCGAGGGGGAAATTTTACTTTGGACAAGGTTGGTAGCCCTGGCAGTGCAGGAGCTTTGTGTATTATCATGATATCGCTGACAAACCACATTGAGGTAAATTTATTAATTATTCAACCACCTCATTGACACTGGATGACAAGTGTCATTTAATAGTCTGCTCGAACGCAATCATAGTCTGCTCAGGGACAACTTCTCTGTAGTTATTTAGTTGTGTTATAATAGAGAACTCTATTGAAATGAGCGGAGACTTGACTATAACATCAACGGAAACTTGTTATTATTATCATCATATTTTATAGAATATTCTTTACCTTTAGACAATAAAACATATGAAGGATTTCGTGGGTCCTGGAAATTTGGTGGAATACAAATTATACAGCTCGGCCGGAAGATAAATCGCAATGATTACAATGGAATCGACTCTTCGTCATTGCAACGAGCATGCACAATTTTGAATTTATAAGATCAAACCGATGATTAAGAATCAAATAGAGAGAATCAAGAGAATGTTCATGATTGAAGATCTCAATTGATCATTTAATTGTAATGAACAGTGTCAAGATTAACAGTGAGAAGGCTGGACAGTGCCCATATACTACTACTACTACTACTACTCGACATAATCGTGGTTAAATGATGTAATTCCTCATAAATATAGTAGCTTCAAGTTTGACTTGTGGTGATGGATTAATTTTTTAGGAAAGTGTGCTAATTTAGTGTCCTCGTCATGGTCTTCTCATTGCAATCTATTTTATCAATTCACTTTGATTCCATTAGAACTCGCTCTTGAGATTTCAAATCAAAATGTTGGTTGAGGCATCAACCAAATCTCGTGAAGTGATGTGCACTGCTTTGGCATTCCATCCAACGCTTTTGCTGAGCATCTCCAAAGTATATTTTCGGAGAATTCAAAGTCCATTCTGAAATGGACACACACACTCAATCTCTCTCTCACTCTTTCTCTCTGTTCCGTCTCCACTTGTCTTCGAAGACGGAGAGATGAAAGATGATGTGGCAAGCAAACTGGAGAAATTCCTGAGTGTTTTCCATCTATAACGATCTAGAATGCACCCCCGCCCCCGCCCCACAGTCGCCGTCTGCATACTCAATCAGTGTGTCGGGTCGCCGCCGCGCCGCAACTTCAAATCCCATATCGCCTCTCCACACAGCCCGGGTAGGAGGCTAGCGGGTAAGAGTGGGAGCAGGACTTTCCAAGATAACCTTTCACTCACTACACCTTCACGCCATTCCCACACTTTATCCTTTATTGCATATGAGGTTACTGGAATACAAAATTCCTATTTGTTTCCACACGCCCTGAACAACATAATAAATAATACGACCAGAACATTTATGATGTTTCAAACTTTGCAGAAATATCAACGGCAATGGTTTTTTGTGAATTTCATATCACAATGAGATTTCCGATATATGATTTGAATTCTTAAATGAAATAGAAAATTCATTAAGAAGAATTTGAACGTGTTTGAATTGAATACTGTGCTAATAAGAGGAAAATGATATTCGTTTACATCATGATTGAATTGCACTTTGACATTGCACAGTTACTCTTTGTTACAGTTAAACTTATGTAGTTGTGGTGCTATATTCATTTTTTACAAGTTTCTTGTGGGCTGAAGATTCTAGTGGTGGGCTATTCCATGTAGCCTACAAAAAATGAGTGTCTCCGTTTATGTAAGACTCGAATCTAGAAAAACCATAAAATGTTGAGCGACAAACCAATAATTAGAAGAAATTTCAAAAATTCGATAATGAAACGGCCACTCAGCCGTTGTGTTGCTAAAATTGTGAGCCGTAAAGGAATGTGAGGCGATTCTCTTTCAGAAATTTGAAGCAATTAGGAAGCCATCTAAATTTAGAAGCATGAAGCAGTGTGTGAGTGAGTGTAGGGAGGCAGAAGAGAAGAGAGGAGAGGAGAGAGATTGAGCGCGATCTGGCATGATTGCCGATTTTGCTCGCTCTAAGGGCAAATTGGCTGCCGGGAATAATAATAATTGTGATCGTGTTGAATTTCATAAACAGCCCTGTAAATTCATTTCCGTAGACAAACACCTTTTAATCCTGAATCAATATTAATTGACACTAATGAGTGGCTGGTTATGTTTCCAATCACTTCACTTAGCATTCATGTCACTCAAATTCCCAATTCCACTTTCAAGTTCACTATCATGTTCCAATTGACTGTCCGGTTTCATACTTCTTATTCTTCCTGGTTAAGAGATAGATTGGGTATTAATGTCCAAACTTCGCCACATCATCGAATGAAAAAAGAAATTTTATGCTCCACACCATTTTGTCTAATATCTGAAACAATTTTTTGAAATTTGATATTGGATTCTTCTGTCAAAATGTTGACGCTGTTAGAACTATTATTGTTCCGGGAATGTTTACTTTTTGAAATGTTGCTCAATATTCTTCTAACGGTTTATAGATAAAAAATCAATTAGATTCAATAAATAAGATTGAAAACAAATTTCATCCATAAATAACTGACATGTTGTTTACCAGTATATTTGTACGAGTGGGTACAAACAATATAATCGAACATTCTTGAGGCTGCCTTCCTTATTGACTTACAGAGATAAAACAGGGTATCATGTCTACTGGAACAAACGATGCAGCTCTGTGCTTGACAATCCAATCTCAGTCCTGCTTCTTACATCATACGTAAGATTTATGTACTCTGTGTTCATGTAGTCTGTAGTCGACTTATTCCAGTGTTCAAACCATCAATCGGATAGACGTCAAGAGACCATGACTTTCCAAGCAATGTTTTTCTCAACACCGCACCATCTCAGTATAAACGTAGATTGGTTTAAAAACGTATGAAACACATTAACTGAAAGCTACCTTATATTTTGAGCAAACCTATTCATTAGAGTCTCGTAGGTGGTGCAAATGAGCCTAAGTTGAATGAATATAACTACAATTCAACAAAAGACCGATAGAATGTAATTCTTATCTCTTTTTAACCTACCAATTTTGTTACTTTGTATCCTTGAATAAACGATAAAAATGTACTATTACTTGAGTAAAACAATTTTTCCCTTTTCCTTATTATTTCATTCCTTTCTAATACATTTTTATTTTTCCCTTTTTTTATTAATTCTGTATCAAAATCTGATGTATATTTCTTATTTTATTTTTGCATTTTGTATTAGTTTTCTTTCATTTTTTACTTAAAATCTTTGAAGTGTAATAATTATTTTGTCTAAGTTTATTTATCTTTTGTAACTCATTTTTTCCTGTAACTGGGCACCCGCCGAAAAACATTTGGGTTTGGCAGGACCCTCAACTGTTTGTATTGTGAATAAAAATTTTGATATTTGATTTGATTTTGAATCGCTTTATCTTCTTCCGCCACATCACTATTTCATGGATCATGGAATTAAAGCGTCTCACGATAAATATGAATTCAGCACTTCATCAAACTATAAAGGATTACTTTAATCATGTCCATTCAAAATTGGAAGTGAATTACAAACGAGACGACAGCCAAAAGTTTTTGATTAGAATTCATTCTAATTGAAGGGGAAATTGAGTATTTAGAATGAAGAGGAACCGATTTCAGAGAAGTAAACAAATTTTTGAAAGAATTATTTGGGGAATAAGGTTGCTATCGCAGCTCTCTGATGGCAGTGTGGAAGTAATAGAATTTCCCGACATGCAGTGAAAGCCTAATGTGCTTTTGCAATTACTTTAACTAGGTACTTAGGCACTCAAGCTGTAGAGGCACATTAGTCCCCCACAGTGTAGAGGTTTGGTGGTTTCAGTGCTCAAATCGCTTCACTTTCTCTTTATTTTCAGGCTTCTCTTTATTTTCTTCTCTGGAGATAATGTGAGTACGAAAATTTACCAGCTGAAGAAGATACTAGACTTTCTATGGAATATCAATTCTCTTAAACAAGTTATTATGTTCTGCCATCTATGATCAACTACTTATCATGTAGCATATTGAGGTATGTAATATTATAGTTAGTCTCGAGGTGCGCAAACACTACTACTTATGCACTACGAACACGCGAATTTTGCTCTTCATCAGCTGATGCTTGGCAAATATGCTTATCATATCTAACTTAATGTTTTTGTACAAATACAGTATAACTGTTATAATAAGCATAGATAGCATCAGCTAATGAAAAGCGAAATGCGCGTGTTCGTGGCGCATAAGTAGTATTTGTATTAAAAATGTTGACATTGCACCATTGATAACTTATAATAATAAATATCTTATCATGTTGTCGTGGCGCATAAGTAGTATTTGTATTAAAAATGTTGACATTGCACCATTGATAACTTATAATAATAAATATCTTATCATGTTGTATTATAATAGATATGAGTACAATCATAAGGACGAAGGAGTGAGTCAATTTTGTTGATCAACGAACTTTATATGTGGAGTGGTTTCAAGAATATTAGCTCTAAATTTGAAGTAGATTGGTGGAATCGTTTTCTAATTACGGTATTATAAAACATACAATAGAAAATCTAGTATAAACTGGAACCTCGCTACGTCGTTCAATTTTATCTTATGAATTATAGCAAAGACAGACATGACTTCCAACTACTTTGATTATCACGATTGCATTTATCCCTCTGAGATTAACTTATTTTTCAGGTACATTATACAGTTGTTATATTGTATGGTTGGTTGCTAGAATTAGGGGGTTCTCCAGCCCGGGGGCTTACTAGTATTTTCACAATCCTGTTTATTTACAAATGTTATTTCCAAGCACCAGTTTCATTGTCCTTGTTTCTACTGTATTTCCATTTATTTTATAAATATGACGGTGCAGCATACAGGTTTTCCTCGGGGTATTTGACATGTTTATTTATTGAGCAGATTAGGCTGTCAAATCATTATTAATTCATAATTTATTATTATAAAACAAAATTCCAAATTGGATGCTGTAAATCACTCCGAAGACTTCTGCTACTGCAAATATTGACAACAGGCTTAACAGCTAGATGGAGATTTTATTTCCAGCATTAACAGCATTTGATTTGAATTTTCGTTCAAAAATTATTATTCATCAATCAGCATTTGAATAAATACAATCCCTCATTAATTTCCATTTATATTTTTGATTCATTTTTTTTGTTTCAATTCATTTTTCAATCTTAATTGTAGAGCTTTATTATAATATAGAACCATAAGTGTAATTTCAATTGGAACATCTCAAAATTCAACTAATTCCAATCTATTTATCATCTACATATTATGTAGTGTTTGTTTTATTCCTACATAAGAATAAACTTCACTTATGTTTTCACTTAGAATAGGTGAAATTCAAATTCGAATTTGAATTGGTTCATTCAAATGCTTGGAAAATATTCAAAATTATTTTTTTCTGAGAACAATAAATGTATTTTTTAATTAATTTAGTTTTTCAGGTACCGTAGTTTTCCTTTATTGTTGTTTATTTTGAGTCGAAGTGTAAATTTTGGGTGTGCTGACTCACCAAATGAGATGAGTCCACTGTTGAGCATGGACAGCTTGATGGCATTGGGTATGGATACGAGGGAGACGCTGGCCGTCTTCTTCTTCTTGGGCTTCTCGTCGTGGGGCCGCGACGACGAACGGGAGCGGTTCTTTCGGAGGCTCGCCGCCCCCGGCCCCGCCCCCGTCGTGCTAGTCCGCGCAGACAGTGTGCCGGTGGTTGGAGTTCGCGACAATCACACCTCGACTCAGCACCTCAAACGGCAACCGCACTCACCCGACTCACGTCCGACAACCGACTGACGACTGACTCTGACTCAAGCCGGCTGGCTGCCGCTGCACCCCTCCCATGCCCAGCAGACGACACTGTTGCCAACGCCTCGTCCGCAAATAAATTTCCCCTTTTCTTCGCCACCTGCCACCTGCACCCAAACGATCATCACCATCCTCAGACTCACCTCAGCATTATAAGTTGAATGGGAAACATTCCTGTCATTCAATAAGGAATGCTGACAATTCAGAGTGAATCTCACTGTAGTGTCTTGATGAATTCCAAATGAAATTATAGTGTTCGGGCGGGGACGGACATTGTTGCCAGTGCAATTCGGTCGGAGAGCTCACTTTCTCCCCCACAGCCGTTTCTTATCAATCTCCGCTCACAACTAAGAGTCTTATCTATTAGCCTGCTTGATAATAGAAACATGAAAACAACAATATAACAAATAACAGAGCAATAACGATATGAAGATAGTGATTATTGAATATTTTCTGGCTTAATCGTATTGAAGAGGATGACAGATTAAAAATATGATTTATTCAAAGTTGGTGTTTGCCTGTAATTTTGATGTAATTTACAAACGTATTCTTGTTGGTAGCTGTACATCTCCTTTGGGTTTACCATGAGAATTTATCAAATTAATTTGATTTTTTTTCATTAGAAATCTGTTTCTATGACAATAATGTATATTAGATGAGTATATAGATAATATTTTTATTATCACTCACCAATCGTTTTCAATCCACCTATAGCTAATGTAGATCAATGTGGATCTCTTATCATCCACTCCTCAATCTCATCACCAAGGGATAAGCATTGTGCACCATATGCAAACCATCCTCAACAAATTAAAATTCAAACACTACAACTACATTTATATTAAAATACAATAGATTATAATAGTTTATCTGTTTAATCTTGAATATCACATTCGAAATTGTTTTTAGTTGTATTTTGAGGGGTGTCTTTCATGAATTTGTCCAATGTCGAGCAATTCCCTCATCACTCACAAGTACAACAACCATACTTCATTCAATGAAGAGTAATACAACTAACGTCAACTAAGAATCGGATTTTACAATTTCAGAAGAAAATTTCGAACTGAAGTTCTGCACAGATTTCAGATTTTTGTGAAATAGAATTGAATGTTTCAAGTTCAACAAATAATTTACTATATTCTTTGATTCCATACCTATCTACTTTCAGTCATATTAGTCTTGTATGGATAGCTTTATTTTCTGTTATCGGTTATTCATGAGTGCATTATAATGATATAAGGCTATGCCTACTGATGTCCTGCGTCTCAAGTGACTGCCACTAACGCTCCTGTTTTCGACTGAGCAGTCGAAAATGTCCGGCGGAACGTAACGTTAGTGACGGACCATAGAAGGAGTAGATTAGGCTACACGCAACACACAACATAGTACTACATGTTGTAAGGAACATACCCGCTATACACACTTTTATTTTTTTGCTGAGGATGATTCATGAGACTTGAGACCGATTGCGAGTAGATAATGGGAGAATGTTGAGGGGATTAATGGATTCACTATTCAGCTGTATAATAACAGTGAAATTAAAATTCATACAAATCAGAAAGAAGTATATGAGTGTGAAAGAGTTGAATATCATATGAGTATACCCAAGTTATTTGAACACCTTCTGCAACTTTGAACATTATTCCAATTCCCAAAAAATAATTCTTTGATGACAGAATTTTGTAAACGTTTTTCACATAAATTATTCAAAAATGATTTTGTCAACCCCTTTTTAAAAATACGTTGTGGAAAGTGCTTTTTTATCAATAAATTATTGACACAACCTGATTTTCAATCAAATAATGAATGAAGAATATGAAAGGCCTATAATACAATACTTTGAAACAGAATAATAAAGTATACAGTATAAGCAGAGAAAACTTCTATAATTTGTATTCTGTGGTATAAGCTTGTCTCTATTTTATTCATTCTCTATTAAGCGTTTCTGCCACCGGCTAGATAATTCCAAAAATCATAATTTGTATAATAGATTATAGAGTTGACATCCCCATTATTCATACTGGAAATAATCTAGGTTACATGTGGGGAAATAGAAAAGGAGTTGCACTGGCTGCTTTGGACAATTGATAAAAGGAAATAATGATTATTGTGGGTCGGAGGGTCGAAGGGGGGTGTGGGGGTCACGGGGGCGAGGGCAGTCATTCATCGCTCGTAAAACGTGAAGTATGACCAACCGAGCGACGGAGTAGAAAATCCATGGCTTCTGGACACAGTCCAAATATCTTGGCAGTATTTTAGTGCGATCAGATCAGCCAAACGTCATCCTGCTTACAAAAACTTTCCCTAGATACGGATACGCGAACAATCGTTGTTTTCCACCATAATTTTTCTCTTTCAATAACATTTTCTGGAAAACTTTACGATCGAACTCTATCCCTTTTGGTTCCAGTTCTACTGTGATGACAATTGCTCCAGCAAGCACACAGCACGCTAAATAAGTTGCGACAAGCCACTAGCGACTTTTTCCCTTCCCAGCCAACAAATGGAGCAGAGCCCTGACAATCGAAATTTCCTCATACACTTATATTTGCTAGAAAAGTTTGAGAATTTATCGAGAAACGCTATCAACTTTTCAAATTCGTATAAAAATGTACTTTCAAAAAGTCTTTCAAGATTCTTTTAACAACTCAAAATAGAAATAGACACTGAATTATTTTGGAATATTTGCAATCTATAATAACAGAAAATACTGATGGTGGCCATAGAATCTATGTCGCACATGATTTTTGGATTCTGTGTTGCATTGCGACAAAAAGCTTCCATACTGTATTTTATGATGATTGTGACTCTATTGATAAATGTAATAATACATCAGCATACAAGCAAATATCAATGAAGAAAAATAAGTACCGTGAGAAAAGATGAACCAGTACTCTGCAAAATGTTCATAAATTCATCAATAATGGTAAGAAAGAGGCTCTTTCCAAAACGATTTTCTGCATTCTCCTGAATAAAATCCAGTTCAAAATTTACTTGAGGAAGTCAGCAGACCTTACGGGTAGCTGAAATTCATTACTGTACTTATTTTCATTGTTCGATTATACGTTAGAACAATAAGACCGACCCCTCTTTTCACAGGGCGAATCAGACTTGGAAAACCTCGTTGCTGATTAAGAGCCCATAGAGCTTCAAATTCTCTTCGATGTACAATTTAACAATTCTACGTATTTTCCCACTACTGTTGCAGCAGTTTTAGTGTTGCTTGTGAAATCTTCAGTTTTCCAATAATTGACAAAGTAATTAGGAGGGAATGTTTTAAACACAATTTCCGACTTTGCAGCTTTGTTGGAACTACTCGTAGTAAGGAGGTGAACATATCAAAATTCCCCAGTCCCACCCCTTATGCTAAAGAGATTAGGGTTGTTAAAAAGTTGCATTTTCGAATTTTTTGCTTGCACTCTCATATCTTGGGAACAAAGCGTTCATCAGACGACATGACAAACCCATCCATAAATGAAGCTTGATATCTCATGCTTAGTTTTTGTTCAGTGGAGTTTTGTGATATTTCCAACAGTTTTCGAGATATTCGCTCTTGAACGTGTTAAATGTTAAAAGGTTTTCATCCATTTTTTTCCTATCTCAGGGCTTATAAGGCTCAACTCACACGTGCGCGACTCAGGTCGAGAAGAGACTCTACTCTAGTCGTGAGCATGTGTTTCCAAATGGTGACACTCATACCAGTCGATTCTAGTCTCCATGACGTCACCCATTTGAAAACACATGCTCTCGACTAGTCGAGTCTCTTCTCGACCTGAGTCGCGTAAGCGTGAGTTGAGCCTAACTCTCCAACAATGCATCGTGGAAATGAATGCTTATCGAAGGGTTGTAGGGCATTAACTTCTGTTTAATTTGATGTATTATTTCAATACTTTTATTTTTCCATTTTATTGGGATAGCAGCTTCAATGTCGGTGGGGGGGGGGAGGGTAAAATTTGTAGCTTTCCAACAACTTACTGTCAACTTGGCGGGTTCACACACCTTTAGCAGAGGGCTGAGAGATGCGCACTTTTGTTAAGTTCAGCTCTAAACTATTCCCAATTGAGCTGCAGAGTCGAAGATTGTGTTACAGACATTCCCCTTCAAACTTCTTTGTCGAATGTAAAATTGTTGCAAAACTGAAAATTCCACCCCCCACATTGAAGTTGCTATCACAATGAAATTTAAAAAATGGAAATAGTGAAATAATACAAATTGAAATTGAAGAGAATTAAATGCTCTACAAACCTGTTTATCAAATTTAATGAAACCTATTCGTTTCAAGGGGGAGTTCGGTGCTGTGCGCTTTCTATTGTGCCGAATTACCGTTTCACATTAATATGGATTGTACCAAAACAAACCGAACCGACCCGTATGTGTGTAAAACTAGCCTACACGATTATCAAATTCATATAATTTGCATAGTTACCGGTACTCCGTATATCCAGCATTATATTATTTTTTGTTATGACAACGTTTATTGTGAGGCTCACTTTAAACTGAATTGCCAACATCGCCGTCAATAAATAATATCAATGCTTCTCCACATTCAAGCAATGCTATAAGTTTGACGTGGTTCTCACTATAGCCATGTAGTGGCCGTAGTCAAGTGATTCAGATACTGACTCTGTAAACCAATTAATATCCCAGGCATTTTTCTCAACCCACTCACTAGTTTCGGATGGACATGTTAATTTGACGGTCCCGTCCCGGCTGCCTAAAAGCAGTTGACATGTTTCAAAGGCTTGAAATTGATCAGGTGCGACTTGGAAACTCTGACACCTGACCTGAGTCAGTCAAGTCACTCGGTATTTATTTATTTCTACTGTAGCCATCTTATTTGATTAAATTATGTTGTTACTTTTTTGAAGTTATTAGGTGGAGTAGCCATCTAAATATCACCTTCATAATTGTTTGTTGAAATTTTCTTCATTGTGACTTGGAGAGTATTGGACATCATCAAAAAGTAAAATAATAGACAAAAAATATATCTATACATCATTTTTTTAATCAAAATTCAACTGCAATAAACTGTCTGATAAAAGGTATACAGGGTGATTCATAATTATGGTAAAATAATTTAATACGTGACAGTAGAGGTAAAAATAAGAAAAAAAGTTCTAATAAACATATATCCATAAACGCTTCATTAGCGAGCTATACAGGGTGAAAGATTTCGCCCGGAATTCAGTTCCTCTTGTGAAATACACCGATGCTGAATTGTTTGGTGACTAGTTTTTAAAAAACGTATGGTGTATTCATATGGAAAAATATCTGAAAAATTAAATAAAACTAGTCTGGAAGCTCTAGTGTGAGTAGTTTTTGAGAAAAAAGTTGAAATATGCAAAAAATCTAAGTAGAAAAACACAGACTTCTACGATTGATGCCCAATAACTTTCTTCAATGACCAGTAAACGAATAATTTTTCGCAATAAATATTGTAGTGAATTTAATTCTGAAAAGAATTATGTAAGCTGTGTAAACTAAATTTAAATAAAAGTTGAATAAAATGTATTCGTATGTAGTACATTACACCACAAAAATTTGCTGTTTTATGAGGAGAGAACTAATAACTCATAAGTTGTCGATGATTGCAAATAAAACATGGATTTCAATAACAGCTGTTTCAAAACAGCTGATTTATTTTGTTTTAAATAAGAAAAAAATTAAAAGGAATTATCAGCTGAAAATTATTTTCAGAAATATTTTAGCTCACTGTTGAAAAAAAAACAAACTGTAAGTTAGGCCTACTGTAACCACCCTGTTTTTTTTTTCAATCTATTAACCAGTTATTTGTAACCATTTCACTTTGCTTTTGTGTTAAGTGTCAACTTTTTAAAAAATGGCAGGTGATTTTAGACATTATTCATACTCCGAATTAGCTGACATGCATTAAATGTATGATGGAATGGGACACTACTGTAATAGTACTGAAGCAAGACGTTTGTATCAAGAGAACTTTCCTTACCGAGTATGTCCAAGTTCAAGGTTTTTTGGCACTATACATCAACGTCTGTCTGAAACAGACTCTTTGATATCCAAAGAGCACATTTATGCAGGCAGACCCCGATCTACTATGACTTTTGAGTTAGAAGAACAAGTTCTTAATGAAATCTATGAACATCCAGAGAAGAGCACAAAAGAATTGTCAGTGCAGTTTAATGTCAATCAATCTATTATTTGAAGGATACTAAAAGAGCAACAATTACATCCATACCACCTCCAGAAAGTTCATACTCTATCACCACGAGACTGTATTCTCCGTGCTGGTATTTGCCGATGGTTTTTAGTAAAACTTGTTTGCCCAAACTTTTTAACAACCGTTTTATTTACCGACGAGGCACACTTCACAAGAACAGCTATCGTTAACGTCCATAACCAACATATTTGGGCAGCTGAGAATCCTCATGCCATCAATCCTAATCTTCCACAACATCAGTTTTCAGTAAACATTTGGGCAGGAATCATAGGAGATCATCTACTTCTGTTCGAGCTTCCTCCCAGGCTTAATGGCATAATCTACTAGTCTTTTGGTATAAGTTTAATGTCATTTAGATATGCTACTTTCATTAAAAAAAAAAACTTTCATAAAAAACCGAATATTTTATTTGCAATCAGCTACAACTTATGAGTTATTAGTTCTCTCCTCATAAAACAGCAAATTTTTGTGGTGTAATGTACTACATACGAATACATTTTATTCAACGTCTATTTAAATTTAGTTTACACAGCTTACATAATTCTTTTCAGAATTAAATTCTCTACAATTTTTATTACAAAAAAATTATTCGTTTACTGGTTATTAAAGAAAGTTATTGGGCATCAAACGTAGAAGTCTGTGTTTTTCTACTTAGATTTTTTGCATAATTCAACTTTTTTCTCAAAAACTACTCACACTACAGCTTCCAGACTAGTTTTATTCATTTTTTCAGATATTTTTCCATAAGAATCCACCATAAGTTTTTTAAAAACTAGTCTCCAAACAATTCAGCATCGGTGTATTTCACAAGAGGAACTGAATTCCGGGCGAAATCTTTCACCCTGTATAGCTCGCTAATGAAGCGTTTATGGATATATGTTTATAAGAACTTTTTTTCTTATTTTTACCTCTTCTATCACGTATTAAATTATTTCACCATAATTAAGAATCACCCTGTATTTGATTATGTATGCATTGTGCAGTATATTAAAACAAATCGAAATTCAACTGGAATAGTATGACTGATAAAAGGTATTATGGATGAGATTAGCAGAGCAGAGGGAGAGCCTATAATTGCGAGATGTGTAATAAGTGGCAGAGCAGAGCAGAGAAGAGGCAGCCGGCCTGTCTAAGGACCAGAATAGACTTGAGGTCGACCTGCAACCTTCACGGCCTCAGCTCACGGCTTACAGCTTACAGCTCTGCTCCCTGCCCCTGCATTCCCGGCTTCAATTCACTTTATTCTAGTCCAAATTCATTACTACGCCCGATTGTTCGTTGCTACCAATACTATCACCCCAACTTTAACTTTCGCCTTCATTCATTTTTTTAAATTATATGTTGAACAGATTTTATGTTCAGAGCTCCTAACACTTGAATATTATTCTAGTATTACTTGATGAAATGGTAGTATGTTTGTAAATAAATAATGATTTAATAATATGTGATAGATGGTTGTTGAGCTAGAGTTGAGCCGTAACAGCTACATAATACTGTAGTTCAAACCCTTATCTCGAAATAATAGTCCAGTCAACGAAAGATTATAGAGGGAAAAGTTTGGAACACAATTTTCAACTCCACAGCTCTTTTAAGAATAATAAGAGGATTAACATATCAAAAGTACTCACCCCTACCCCCTGTGCTGAAGGGGTGGGGGTGGTTTGAAAGTACCATTTTTCGCATATATCTCGGAAACTATGCATCTTATGAACATTTGTATTCAGTGCAAAATTGAAGCTTACAAAATACCAACAAGTTTTGTCCTTGTTTTGAAATTACATCGCATGAGTAACGAACATAGCAGATTCTTTTTCAAGTTACAATAGGATTTTATTATTTTAATAGGCTATAATAGCAGCAATGAATTCCCATAAGATGTAATTATGGAGCAATATTATTTTTCTATTGTGGATCGAACAGAGGAATATCCTCTTAAAGATGTTAGAATACCGTTACTTGATATACAATCATAAAAATTCTAATGATAATACAATTTAGTATGAAATTGCTATTGCTGATCTCCATAGGATTCTTACCGACTAAACTAATGTTACTGAAGCTAAATACTCATTCTACAGGTCATGACAACAAACAACCGTTAGTAAGAGGACTAGTAAATTATTCAAGGAGAAATAAATTAATCTATACTCTAGTGATTGATGGGTGTTAATTTGATTCTTAAAGTACTATTAAAAACTATTGAATGATACAGAAGACTACACTCCAAACAATACTCACAAGTAATAATTCAAGTAATTGCTTACAAGTGTAACAGAATGAAATATCACTTAACAATATAAGCTTTGCTACATTGTGATTCTAATATTACTTCATTTAGTCTTCGACTTAATACAATTTTTTAAGCAGGGGACAAACAGAATTATAGGGAGTCTGGCATAAGTTATAAAAACTGTGAAAACCTAAAAGACTCAAATAATAAGCTATCAAATCGCAAATTGGAAAAGACTCAAACTAAAAGACATTGAGTTGGTTCTTTCGGAAACTGGATTTTAATAGAGATCGATAGTCCAATGTTGAATAGAAAGCCAGTTGAAGTTTTTAAACAAGTGATGAATATTTTTTTTATTTTATCCATCCAAATTCAAACAGCAAACATTGGAGAATAAACTGAAAAGTTGTCTTCTCGAACAGTAATTTTTTTAGATGAAGAGAAGAAATGGTAAATAAAATTGAATTGAACACCTAGAACAAATATCGATGTTATTTAGTTTTGTTCTTGAGACGAAGTTAGTTCAAAACACAATTCCATTCCATTGGATGTTTTGCTTGAAAATAAACAGCAGCCAATCTATAAAAAATGGCAGGACTTCAATCGCAGCTTTCCAAATGTGGACCAAGGAATAATAATTATTTGTTCAAGTGCCAAAGCTGACAAAACTATATTGATCTAAATCTTGATTGATTACGGACATACAAAGTATAGTGCTTCGCGTTTACACAGATATTTTTGGAGCATTTCAATTCAATTCGTTTTTAATATCTCCGATTAAATTTAAATAAATTCTAATCAATTACACAATTTATCATTTCACAATTTTTGAGCTTGAAAATATAAAATTTTGATCGAATGTTATGTTCAATTTTATCATATTATGATTAACGAACTACAAAAGGTTGTTACAAGAATTGATCGATTTTTTACAATCTCGAGGATAACAAGCATGATAATTAGTTTGTAAGATATACATTTCACAGAATTATGGTTTTTGACTTGGTGAATTTCAACGTAAAACAATATTGGAATGATATGCATAATTTTGTCAAACTCAAATGAAAGTAAGCACCTTTCAAAAACTCCTATTCGTTACATTATAAGATCGCATCAATATTTTTGTATAACTGTCTGCATTTGAATTTTGAACATTTATTTAGAGTAGAAATTTTCTTGTTGCACATTATCAAAATACTTCACTTGAGGTTTCAAAATAATTGATTATACAATCTAGTTTTTCGGACACTCCTAAATCTAAACATGCTCAATGACACTAATAAATTTATAAATATGTTACACTCTAGTCACATATCTTTCTTTTACATAATACTTTACCATATTAAAATTACACTACAGTAATATGTTTTTATGAAACAGCCAAGCCGTTTGCAACGAGAATCTTCCCATAAGATACAACTATAAACAATTGTATTATCAAAATGAGGAAATTTACAAATAACAGAACAGTGAAAGCGTTAAAAGTAATAACAGAAAATATGGAATTAACTTTATAATTATAATTAATACAACATTTCTTTCTCAATTCATTTCGGATGAATAAAAATTTATGAGAATAACAGCTTCTACAAAAGGACGGGTAAAGTGCTGGTCTCTCTTAGCGGACCTCGGACGGTTAGAGAGTTCCAGATGGCTCGAAATTATTACTAAAATAGAACAAGGTTCTCATTTTAAACAAAACCAGAAACATGATGGAAAGCATAAGCGAAACAATAACAGCTACCGTATCAACTACTCATTTTTCCCCGCAGTAACTTCAAATTTTGCATAATCTGACAAAGTTTGTGAAATTTTATTACAGACTCATTTTTTTACGTTTCTTTCATACCATACAGGAATATTCTATACATTAAACATTGATTTTTTTCATGGAATTTGAAACTCACAAGTTTTTACTCAATTGTAATTATATAATTACTCAATTGTAATTATATAATAATTGAATTTGTTCATTTCATGAGGATTCTTTTCGTATTTTATAAAGTGTTGGAAAGAGCATACAAAATTAAAAATGATTTTGATAAGACCATTTAAATTTTATACAATACATCTAGTTTTGTATAAATAATACAAACTTCTGACTCATCTGATGTAAGTTAGAATGTTTTGACGACAGTTATGTTTACTTTAGTGTATTTTATTATTTTATAAAATTCCAACACATAAAACTGTTATTATTTTCCTATCATAATTTCTAGCTTAGGGTTTCAGTGTCTGATGTAAGTAATTTTCTCGACCGTATAATATGGTGAATATGTTAATAGAATCTCTTTCATCACACTCTTGAAATGCAACAAAACAGAAAGTAATAGAACATTTAAATGGATATAATAACAACGACAGGAACAAATATAATAACAAGAATGAACATCTTAATACAACCACATACAAGTCCAACGAAGAAATTATTGTTGAACTGTTGTCGAATTAACATAAATATTGAGCAGATACAACAATATAGTAGATAGCTTGACAACAAACAATTACAATCAAACAGCAGTCTTAAGAATTTATAAGAAACTAGTTTCAAATAAAACATTTTAAAACACAAATCGTAAATTATAATTTATAAGGAACTAGTTCAAATAAAACATTTTAAAATACAAATTGTAAATTATAATTTCTTAATTTTGTCGGAAAAATAAACAGAATTAAAGATTGATTTAATAATTGGTCAATCAACCAATGTTGTCTGAAACCAATTTATAATAAATATCGTGATATTGAAACAAGTTTAATTATTTCATGATTTAATTTTTCAATATTTAGATTTTATAAAAACGCTGATTCAGACTGAGTTGCCTCTCGTTTTGTTACAGCTGCAATGTTTAGTTCATTTATGATAATCGAAAGACTCTTATTATATATAATATGAAAAAAATTCAAGAACGTATACAAATCTAGGTATTCAAAAATGAAAATTGAAATCAATCAATCAGGAAGTATTATTCTTGAAAACCCGGCCCGGAGTCTGAAGTTCAGTGATTTCATTATAAGATCAATCATTTTTTAAGCTTCTCAAGACCTAATGACAATAATTATTTCCAAATATTGGTCCATTACGAGCATATACATTTTTTTAATGAATGACGCGATTTATCTCCAATAAACTCTACTACTTGTTGATTTCAATGAATTGATTACCCCACCAGAAAAATAATCCTTCCCTATGATCATCAACACCTTTATCTTTTATGAAAAAATATCCAAATATCCCCAAACCCAACAGCATTTTTCAAAACACAAACAATATACACGTTAAAACAATTAGATCAAACATTTTTAAAAGGCATGGCAAACATTTTGATTTTTTGAATGAGTGACGATTTAAAAACAAATCATCCTATCCACTGCATGGATAATGAACCTCAAGAGCTGGGTAGCCGGAAAAATAAACATATAAATTAATTACCCTCAAAAAAACAATACATTGAAATCATACTATTGTACTTGATGAGTTGGAGAAATTAATAAAATGATATTTTTCAATGTTCAAATGTTTTTGCTAATATTTCTTATCAACGGGAATAGATAAAAAATTCTCTGAAAGAGCATAAGTTTAATTCATATAAAACTTTGAAGTATTTTCCAATTAAAAAAAAGTAAAACACAAAAAAAATTTAAATCGTTAAAGAAATGCAGAATATTATGATATACTACAACTGTTAAATAACTATCCAGTAAAACTATTTTTACGATTTATGACGTAATACAACAGAGAGATAATATGTAACGAGCACTGAAGAATATCTATTAGAAAATCATCTTATCACAATAATTACACAATTGTAAATACTTATTTTAAAAATAATATCAATAGGATAAAGGAAATTGTTTCCATAAATATAAAAGCAGAAGCTATAGAATTTGATTCCCTGTATAATCACATATATCAACAATCTATGAGTAGTGCGTGACTAAGGAGGTGAAGGTCTAAGTATTGCTTAGTCTCTCCATCTTGTCAGTCATGCACTCTATAATAATATAATATTATTGTTTTATTTATAAAAACTTGAATTATTCTATCGATAAGAGTATTTGTATTACAGCACACTTGTCAAAATTCTTATGCGACCTAATGGTTTCTTCAAAATGATAGTTGTTTGCATTCTTAGAATGAGAGCAGTTGGAGCATGTTGTTGTAGCCATTGTAGATAGTTAGAGTTGTTCTTTACTATGTTTCTCCAATCACCGAATGATAACAGTAACAAGTCGAAAACAAACTAGCTGATGATATTATTGAAAGGATGAAAGAGTGTTGTTTACAATGTAAGATGAAGCCGGCTCCAGACATGTGTCATTCGGCAAGCAGGGAATGTTCGGCGTTTGGCGAACTATTCGTCTCGCTATTCGCATATTAACGAGCACACATCTACACACATGCGTGTATTCCCGAGCACTTGCTCGTTTTGGGAATGGTTTATATTCGTCAACTGAATGTCATCTACCGTCAACAACAGCGGTTGTTTTAGGAGTAAGTTTTAGTTTCTTTTCAAGTTTAAAAATTTGTAATTATTAATACAGTATTTTTCAGTTATCAGTGATGATTCAGAGAAGTACTCTTATTTAATTTGGTTTTCAACATTTCTAAATTCTAAATTCCGAGTTTATATATATTTTAACGAATATTAACTATTCCCAAAACGAGCAAGTGCTCGGGAAACCACGCATGTGTGTAGATGTGTGCTTGTTAATAGGCAAATAGCAAGACGAACAGTTCGCCGAACGCCGAACATTCGCTGCTTGCCAAATGACGCATGTCTGGAGCCGGCTTAATAAGCAATGAGGACAGTTCACTAAAGCAAGTGTGAAGCAAGTCTGAACAGCTGGTTGATAAAATCAAGCAATAGTTTCATTTACGATTATTTTACTTATTTAGTCGAAATTTTAAATTTTTAGTTCAAACAACCAGTTATTCTGATTTAGTTGCAAGTCAATTTTGCAAAGGGATCCAAGGCTACTATTAGTCGTGTGCAACTGGCTAATCGATTGCAGGTTACTAATGATGGTATATAGGAGCCACTAGCCGTGTGCGATTGTTGACCAAGTGGATAAGGTAGTCCATGCAGTTGATGGGGTGGCCGACTTTTTTCACTTCCTCAAAAATTGTTTTTCCTCTGAATATAATTTGTAACTTTTCAATATTTTTATGTATATACACATTTTTATTGTTTTAGTTTTAATTATAAATAGAGAAACGAAGGTGTTACTCTCACTGGTCGACAAGTGATTTTCACTCATGCCAGTTGTTTCTATTTCCTGCTTTTGTTGCAGGTGTTAATAGGAGAATCACTTGGCTTTAATGTACGAAGTGGGCTTACGGCAATTGGGTTAGTTAGGTTTGGTAAAGCTGGGTTTGGAATATGTTCAACACGAAAACCAATATACTGCACTCAGACAAATTACAGTACAAACAAAGTGCAATATATATATATGTGTAGAGTTTCTTTACAAAAGTGACTATCTCCAAAATTGTCGATTTTGAGTTATACATCCAGTTATATAGATTTTTTGACGGCGAATCCGAATTTGCCATCAGTTTCTCGAAAAACGGACTATTTACACATGAAAAGTCATGTTGAAAATAGCGATTGTTTACAAAAATGACTATTTCCTTCTAGAAAAACGAAATTATTCTCAACAAAACGTACTTTTTCCAAATGATTCTTAACAAAATGTACTTTTTCCTTGTTCGATTCAGTATGACAAACATGACTATTTCCATCATCAAGTTGATCCCAGATAGCTTGATTTTTGACAAAACGTACTATTTCCATCAAACAGCTGACTAAATTCTCCCGCTGTTTCTTGCATTAGGCATATTATAGGTTATGTTTCGCTCAACTTCATTAAACTCATCAGTGGCAGACTGACAGTGAGTTAGTCGTTTTTAGTTTTATGCTCAACTTAATATACAGTATTTATAATGGATTCTATTGATTTTTAGTGATAGATGGAAACTTAGAACCGGATCATTCAACTGCATTGGTAACTTTGAACAACATCAACTTGAACGGTATTAAGCCTGCTGAAGAAAGTCAAACAACTGTAATTTGTAACGATTCGCCTGCTTCTACTGATGAAAAAACGGAACATGACAAATTCATGGAAGAACAGAATAATATACAACTTGATGATCATGAAGAAAACCCTGGAATGAGAAATAATATGGCTGATAATGATAACGCAGATGATAATTATGAAGTTGACCCTGGAATGCTTGATAACAGTACAGATGATGATTATGAAGATGATCCTGAAATGCTTGATGATACAATAAGGGTAGAAGGTGGTAGGAAAAGGAAGCGTGGAAACAAAGTGGAAGATTTGAAATTGAAAAGACACAGTGCAGATGGCAAGCAATGGAAAATCTCCTGTCAACATGGAGCAGACAGTAAAGTATGTGGTGTTGCACATTTGAAGAGGGACGAGATAGACTCATTTTTCAATAAATTATACTCACATAGTTCAAAAGTTAAACAAGACAAGTATCTATTGAATTTCATTAGTGTTAAGAAGGCAAAAAGAGTAAGAAAGCAAGATCCAGAGAATCTGAAAAGGCCAAAAAAAGATAATAGCAAGGACAGATTGACCATGGAATATTCTCTCTTCAATAAAGAAGGCAAAAAAATCAAAATTTGTTCTAAATCTTTTGAGTCCATCTCAGTCATCAAAAGGAGAAGATTAAACTACATTGGAAGGCTGTTTTTTTCATCACAAGAGTCTCCCAAAGAAACGAGAGGGGGCTATAGGAAACAGGGTCAATATGATGAAATTAGATCCTCAATAATAGACCACATAGAATCCTTTAAATGCAAGAAATCGCATTATATTCGAGCAAGTAGTCAAAGGTGCTATCTTTCATCTGAATTAAGTACAAAGAAAATGTGGCGATTATGGAAAGCAAAACAAGAAAAGGAAAAACTCCAGACAGCTTCGTTTTCATTGTACTACAAAATTTTTATTAGTCATTTCAACTTGGGATTTGGTCATCCAAGACAAGATGTGTGTAGCTATTGCACAGAACAACTGAATAAGATAAAAAATGAGAAGGATGCTGCGATTAGACAGGCTCAACAATTGAATCTAAAAATTCATAAAACTAAAGCAAAAGCTTTCTTCACCCTGCTCAAAGAGAAAGCTCCTGGAACTGTTTCTGTTTCCTTTGACATGATGCAGAACCAACCACTGCCAAAGCTGAATACAACAGATGTTTTCTATAGTCGACAAGTTTGGTTGTATGTTCTCAACTTTGTTATTTGTTCTGAAGATGATGAGAGGAAAGAGAATAATTTCATATATACTTGGAATGAAACTGAAAGTGGTCGAGGGCCTGATGAGATTTGTTCAGCTCTGCAAGACTTTCTTAGTATTCTTGTGGAAAAATATTCAAAACATGAAGAACCGCCACACACGTTAAGACTGTTTTCAGACTCATGTGCTGCTCAGAATAAAAACAAATTTATTATTGAACTTTGCCAAGACGAATAGCATTTTCAAAACTGTGAAGCATATCTACCCTATCAGAGGATACAGCTATATGCCTTCGGATCGTACATTTGGTAGGATTGAAATCGACTTGAGAAAGAAAAGAGAAATATTGTCACCACAAAAATATCATTTCCTAATGAGTAAACACGCCACTGTTAAAGTGTATGGAGAAAATTTTAAATTTTTCGACTACAAGTCTGCATTGACACCTCTTCTGCGAACACCTCTGCCATTCAAGACAACAGAACAGAAAGTAATGACATACAGCAGTACATCAAGAAACTCTGTTGGGGTCTCATCTTCCTACTCAGGTACTCCTGTTTTGGTCTCTGTTTTGAAAAAAAGCAAACATATCGGACAGATTTCTGAAAAACTCAAAGAATTGAAGAAGAAAAATCATGTAAAACAAGCAAAACAAGAAGATGTTAGAAAACTAATGAAATTTTTCACCGTTCCTGACGTTGCAAAAACTTTCTACGATGATGTGTTGAAAACAAGTGATTTAGATGATGGAGCTGATGATCCCGTAAATTACTCTGAAGATTCTGACAATGAAGTTATGATGTGAAGTTGCAATGAAATACAATAAAATGTGAAGTTCCTATTACAATACTTGTTGTTTTTTATGTGTTGCTAAACCAATCCATTTCGAAACAAGTGACTAAGAACCAAAATATTATTGATACCAGTATTTTTTCATATAACTTTTTCCATAATATAAAATATTATTTTGACTATATAGCAGTCAATTTTCTCAATTAATTAATTTACTCACTCACTATGACAAACTCATTTGTAACTAGTCATGATATTTTAAATTATAAAAAGTGACAATGCAGTTCGTGATGGAAACCAACATTGAGGAATTTTTTAAATTCAAGCAAATAAATATCCAGGTCAACCATACAACTTAGACATGATTATAGAGACTGTATAATAATTATATATGATTATAATGATTATACAGTCTCTATAGTAATGATGAATACTTTTATTTATATATAAAATTAATGCAGTATGTAGCTTCCAGCTTATAAGCTTCAGAATATTGGAAATATTTCAATTTAGTATCCAGTTTAAGTTCTTGAAGATTTTTTAATAAAACAAACTATTTTTCATATTGTTTGTTTTCCTTTTCTTGATTGAATCAGTTCTGCGCAAGTCAGGCTACAGAGCAAGCAGAAGTTGAAATAGAATAATATTCTCAAAGAATAACAGGCATGAGAAATAATAGATGTTATAAAAAATCTTCAAAGTACCTTCATAAAACAGTGTAATATTTATAGTACCTAGCTAATATTATTTGTCATCAACTATTAAAATATTTATAAAATGAAAGACAGTTGAAGTAATATTTTATTGAACATTATATTATTGAAGAAAAATACGATATACATCATAATGAATCTTATTTTCAACCAGAAAGATACCATGAGCACCGCATGACATATGGTAGGAAGCTGATGAAAGCTTCAAGTTATACATTAGAGTTTTAGGATAAGATAACTTGAGCTATTTTTCACTCATTATTTTGTTTGATCAGTTTTTTGTTTTGTGCAGGCAAGCGCATATAGAGTAGAAAGTAATGATTGTGAAAAATAGCTGATTCTATGCTGAAATTCTAATACGAAGTTGATATAGTAATGGTACGTATCAGAATTTTACAAAACGAACTTATTCCAGGAAATAGTCAGTTTTGTCAAAAATTAAATTTTCAAATGCCTGGAAAAGCATTATATTTTTATTTTATCTCACTGATTCTTTCTAAAATTCAATGAAATATGTTATATTTTAAAGCTACCAACTTTCATCAGACTATTTTACTTCTGAAGTGTTATAATCGTTTTTTCCTGCTCTTCTTACCGTTTTTTTTTTTGCAACATAAATCAATAGATTAATCTTTTCACACAATTTGAATCTCTATTTTTAATGGTTTTCTTTTGCTTTCTCTAATAATTAGCATCATCTCTTTAATAATTAAATACTAATATCCTATTTTGATTACAGCACATAAATGTTTTTTTTATATCTCTTTTTTCTTTTTTTTCAGTCCATTCTATTGCTTTAGTAAAATAGTGTGTTAGACTCCCTCCAGCGGTCCGTAAGTTGCATCTTACGTGCTGGATTGTATTTTTCTCAATAAGTAATAAGTTGCATTATAATATTAAAATATCTCATATTATATTATATATATATATATATATATATATATATATATATATATATATATATGGGTTCTCTCAAAGATGACGTGAATTCTACAGTATGGAACAACCAGGTGTTACAGCTAGTTGGTCATCTTTCATGGTACAGTGCATAGGTTGAGGTACATGATATTGCACACATTGTTGATGTTGTATTTTCTAGAGTAGCCACAGCTAGTGGCTCCCATATACCACCATTCTGGCTCATTTGTTGAGCGAGTTGCACACAGCTAAAGGCAGCCAAGATGCATTGCAAAGGCAGAACACAGGCAGTCAACTTTTCAGTTCATCGCGCACCTATATCGTTAGCTACAGGGAGTTGTGCCATTCAGTTGGTCAAGGTTTCGTTGCACGCTAATAGTCAGCTTCAGTCAGCTATACCGATGCAAACTAGTTAGGGATTAGTGAGACTGTTTTAGGGTCAAGTTAGTTAAAGGTTAAATGTAGGTTAGGGATTAGGTTTTTGCTTTGAATGGCAATATGCTGGTATTATTCAGAATTATTTGATAATAATTTTAGAATAAAATATATGATACGGTTCATTTATTTCAATAATGATACTTGAAAGTTGTATTACATACAATAACAAATACTCTCCTCTATTTTTTTCTAGACACGACTAGTTTCCCATCATCAAGTGTCAAAATGCATATTTCTGGCACTTTAATGGAATAAATACCCAAAAATAGTCGTGTATCAAATAAAATATAAGAGAGTACTAGTAATTCTATGTAATACCCTTTTTTATTATCTTTTAGACACGAATAGATTAGGGTATTATCTATCCCATTATCAAGTTTCGAGACGCATATTTTTGAAACTTGAGAATGGGACCAATACCCAAAACTATTCGCGCCTCAAAGAAAATAAAAAAGTTTACTAGTAACTCTATGTAATAAAAGTATGATATCTTCATCTACTAGACTTTCTGAAAGCAACAGGAGCTTGACGAGCTAAAGTTGCCTACCCGGGCTGGTTCTTGATTTACTGAAATCTTGATGAAGTGAATGTCACCCATTGCAAACAGATGACACAGATGGTGGTTATGATGGAGCTTGAAGTTGCTTACCGGGTTCGATCTTGATGAACTGGACTCTTATTAAGTGAATGTGACCCATTGCAAACAGATGGTTTGACGTACTGAAGTAGCCTACCCGGGTTGGTTGTTGATGAAGTGAACAGACAAGTGTGCTTGGCTCGGACGGGATTAGAAGAAGTTGTGTCGCGCGGGCGGCTGGCTGTAGCGCGGCTTGGCAGGCTGGCGCGTGGCGGGCGCAGGTGCAGCGCGCCGCACGTTGCGCATCTCGCGATCAACCTCCAGCTCTTCCAAGCGCTGCGTCAGCACCAGCTTCTGCTGCACTGCCAGCCGCAGCAGTTGGTTCAGCGTCTTCTTCTCCTCTTCGGCGGCCGTCAGCAGTCGCTGCAGCTCGTCCACCTGTGTCACGTACTCCTCGCACCGCGCCACGAACATCGCGCGCAAACCTACAACATTCCATCCCAACTTAGTTGCATTCAACTAAAACTACATTTAATCTAGTACATGGGCGACCAGAGTTGAGTAGGTCCCATCAACAATTATTAGCTTTTATTATTGTGAGAATATTTACGACTTTATATGGAATAATTTGTGTATGTAATTGGTTTGTTTTGAAGTTATTTATCATAAGTATAGAATAATTTGTGCATGTATTTGTTTATTTTTGTTTTGAAATCAATAAATAAACTTATTATCAAATCAATTCAAAACAAATACTCAATTTTTCTCAACATTACCTTACAGGCGTTGCCAGCAAAACCAGAAGTTTGTGTGCTGCAACTAGCATCAATCTCAGATATTAATAAGTTCTAATCTTAGAAATTAATAGAACTGAAAATAATCGATTTCATCCATAGATCAATATTGGAAAAAACAAACAAAAGTATAGACCTGTAGTAGTTTTTTTTTTAATAAATTCATTGTTTTCCCGTCTATTTTCTTCATTCGATTATTAATTAATTAGGCTTCACATCATGTCCGAAACATCTGTACAGTTGAAAACCTAAACGGCTGTGACTTCGACGTAGGTCTAAAGGCAAAAAAACACTGTACCGGTGAACAGAGAAGAAATTAAAAATCAATTTTTTGTACCTGCAACTACAAGATTAAGGTTAGATTTTTGTGTCAATGATTCTTCGTAGTTTATTTCTAAGCCTGCTTTTTTAGAGAATAACTGATTTTTTTCAAGTGTACCAAGCACATTTTTATATTAAACATATTCAACTATATTTGACAATATTAAATTCATAATTTGTAATGTTCCAGTGGTTTGGTTGTCGTTGATAGTGGTTTAGTGTTCTGTCTTTAATACGTTTCAACTGATGAAAACATTGTAGCGTTTGTGTGCTCTTTCAGGTCTATCGGACATGTGAAACATGACGTTAGTGGCCAGCATAAATAAGAATCATAATTTCTTATTGAATTAATAATTGTTGGTCTTACTTGAGAAAGTAGCAGCCTCCTCCTTGAGCATGCGCAGTTCGTTGCGCAGTTTCATCATGGTTTCGCTGACAATGGACTTCTCGTTGTCGTACTTGGACTTGAGATTGTTGAGCGCGACCTCTGCCGTGTTCTTGTTGGACTTGAGCACGGTGCGCAGAGTGGCGATCTGCTCGCGTTTCGTCGACAGCAGCGACTTCAACTTCACAACCTGTTCCTGCAGTTCGGCCACCTCCTCGCTGCCTAAGCTCGGCACTGGCAAAACAAAATAACACTTTGTTAGAACCACAAGAATAATGCATTTTCAATTTTGTTCTTTAGCAGTAAAAACATTAAGCAGTACTTTAGCAGTAGGTACTAAAAAAAGTTTATACATTGTGACAATTCCTATACTCTGATGAGCGTTGCTGGGAAGCTTTTAAAAACAAACAAACAAACGCAATAAATCCCGCAATTTATCGCAATAAATATAGTCACGCTTCATCAGGTTATGAACAATGCAAATTTTAGTAGCTATGTTATCTTCTATTTATTTATTTGATTTATTGGATGTTATAGTGTAGTTCTCCCTCCTCACATACAGACTACTTGCTTACTAGTGTAAATTAACAAATTAAATTATTTCCTAAAATTATTCAAGCATAATGATTGTATACAAGACTAGAAATTATGTGGAATAGCATTCAGCAAAAAAGTTTAAGCATAGAAAAACGTAATAAATGAATAGCATTATCATCAATGAAAGCGTACAGGAAATCGCATGTTTTCTCTATAGTTTAAAGTAGATACTCATATTCGATAATATGAGTATCTACTCATTTTTTGGACATTTTATTAATTTATCAAAATTTGGGAATGGAATAGATTTGGGCCAAGCCTGTTGATCCTTCCTAATCATATTTATATGATTTGTGATTCTGTCCAAGAATAAATAAATAAATAATTCAATGTAATTTGAAAAAAGAACAAGAGATAGTTATAAATAGTCAATGGCAATGGGAATTTTATTGTATAAGAAGGCCGATACTCACTCTCGGAATTGTTGACGAATTTACTACTACTCTTTGCCCGATCGATGGTGTGGTTGACGGCCGATCTAAGATGGCGGATCTGGTCGAGGACAGTCTCCACATGCTTGGCCATGAGTGTCGCCTCCTGCAGACTGCCGAGCTCCTTGGCCGAGATGTCCAGGGCCAACCTCGCCCGAAGCATCTCGATTCTCGCACCCTTGTCTCCGTTGTCAGCGAGACCCTGGCCTGCAATCGATAACACCATCCTCATTCAAAAATGTGTTAAACAAAGGTAAGGATGAAAAAATAGCACACTATAATTAAGCTACTATTTTTTTGTTGTAGCCTACTCAAGCCTACATATTTTTATAGATTTTTACTATGCTATTTGATATTTTCTGTAAGGCTATCAGTCTTAGTGCCGTTTGCACAGTGCCAGTTTAAGCCAAAAATAAATTTAAACTGGATTAAATTTATATTAATGAACTAGCTGGCCCGGCGAACTTCGTACCGCCAAATAGTTAATGCATCTCATGAAAAAATTAAGCTGGATGCACACCTAAGAAGGCGTGATGTGGCATTTTGCTTATAGTTTTGAATAGCAGATGCTATTATTCATATTATTCCATTTATTAATTTTTATGGATTTTATTTAAATAGATAATTTTCAACTCCAAAATAAATAATTTACTAAAAATCAATTAATTCTAAACACCGAAGACATCACAATTATTCGAAACAAAGCAATGTCTTTAGTGCATGTAAGTCTGTAACCTGAGGCCGCACTGCTGGATGTTTACACAAAGAATAGTCTTTTTTAATCGGGTCGTTTAGAATGGGCGGTTATGGAGCAGCACACACTCTTGTCTACTATCTACCGACGGCTTAGCCCAGTCAATAAAGGTTTTTTCGATCCGAAAATTAAATAAAAGCTGAATCTTTTACCATCGATAGAACCCTCCCAGAGGGTCATTCTCCCAAAAGTCCCAAGAAATCCCCTTGGAGCTTTCCCCCCTAGCCCCCCTCAAAGTTGAAAAATTCAGGTAATCACGGAAAATCAATTATCTCTGTACCCAATGATCGGAAACAGTTCTATTATATGTCATTCGATTCGTTACATTATGGACTACAATATATGTCATATTCATTTTTCCAATAAAATCAACAGTTTTCTTGATAAAATAATATATATGTAAAAATTTAGGGGGTTTGCGATTTGATTTTTTTGTTTTCTTCGATTAACTTTGAAACAAGTAGTTTTAAAGAAAAATGAGCCAAATAATTAATGTAGCCACTCTCATTGCAAATCCATTGATGTATATTGTTATGTATTTGCGATTCGATTTGACGCTGTGGAAGGGGAAACAGCCGACGCGGCTGACTCCCTTAACCATAGTAAACAGAATAATACTGCTGTCTACATTGCATCTCATTTACACTATGGCCTCGAAACAATTAATTTTGTAATGCGCTGTATATAGATTTTCACTTTTCAATACTCTAAAAAAATACTACAATTTTCTTGATTTAACCATGCTCATGATAAAAATCAGGATTTCGTTGTTTGCTCACAGACTTTATTATATTAATTTGAAGTGTGCCTTCTCCATACGAGTCAGAGGTAACACAATTTGATAACTCTAGTTTCAGATATTGATGTTTTTCAACGAAGTTTCATGATATATTATGTGTCCGACTCCTTCATCTTATCTTCATTTTGTGAAAAATGAAGATTCAAAATTTCTTTTCATAGCTTTTCTTGTGTTTTATCTTGTTTCATCACTCTTTATGATTTAAACGCTTGATAATGGAATGAATATCATCAAATCACGTGAACAAAAAAAATAAAAGGGTGGGCATACCTGACATACTATATGATAACACTGTACTCCTGATAAGTTGAAAATTTTCAATTTTCAAGCAAAGTAGATTAATTTGTTGTGAAAATTTTCAATTTTCAAGCAAAGTAGATTAATTTGTTGAACATTCGGTTCAAATATTAACAAATGTTACCAAATATTACCAATATTATCACATATAGTGAGAACGAATTACTCTGAAGCTTTCTAATCTCACTGAACATGAAGAGGCAATACCAAGCCAGAATCGCAGTTCCGTTCAAATCATTATTATCAGAGCTTTCAAATTGATGCTATGTAACTATGGATGTTATCCCCATCTCACAATTTCCCTATTTATCCTTATCCTGATTCAGAATAAAGTAGTTGATCTCTATAATCACAAAAATCAATGTACAGTACCTACAATAAATAGTAAAAATAACAAAATTTCTAGTAATAATGCAACTTTTTCTAGGTATGAATTTCAAGGATCATAAAATGACTTTTTCTCAATCACAGGCAGAAATTCCAATGATCATCATGATAGTAATTTAATGAAAATTGTTTGTATTGTACATTGTTCGACGTAAGATAAGCTACATCTTTAAGGTACGGTAATCAACGTATTTAGGATTATAATGCTTATGAATAAAAGCGAGACTGTGATAGAATATTAGTCAAACTGAAATAAAAACATCATATACAATGCATATTTCTGATCAACTATAATTACAAATGATAGTATCAAGCCGAAATGAATTGAGCAACTGAATTTCAAAGTTACTATCCACTGTTCAAATCGCACTGTGATTTCCTTTTACTTCCAAATGGATTGAATTGCCTCACTCTTCAACATAACAATTATTGTAAAAAAAAACAGTGGAAATGAACCAGTGTTTGGATGTGAACGTCATCCAAATAGCATTTGAATTTCAATTTTCAGATCATGAAATTCATAAAAAACTAATTCTTGAGTGAAGAGTGATGAATTGCAAACAGTGCAAGTAACATGAAAATCAACATCGATTAATTTAATACTGGACTTATCAAATTTATATTACCGTTAATTTATATTATTTTTAAAGCTTATAAAATGTGAAACCAACATTTTAAATTTTCTCTACTGGAGCAAAAAATCGATAGAAAATAAAGAAGAGCCCATTATAAACACAATATACTTCTGTACTAGAATTCACTTGAACTAACTCATCACTTCAACCCTTCAATGATCACAATGAACTAGAATGTTATAAAAACCATGAAATTGATAATCAGGTACATTTTTCAAATAGCTCCACCCAACTAAATCTGTGAATGAGAAATCATGTTCAATAGATTTAATTTGAATGCTTCAAATAGAAAATGATCTTTTGGTGCCCTAATCAAAATCAATTTCAATCAACATTAATCGACATAAAGAAAAGCTTCTGCCAACCTTGTGTAAAGAATGACAAGATGCGAGTGGAGGTGAAAAATCGATATGTTAACAAAAATAATAGAAGATGATGAATCATATTTCAATTAATCTTATACGGTAGGGTACTTTGTGGTTAAATGTGAAACACTTTCATGATTTTCCTACCTTTTATGCATGCTTACTCTTCCTCAATTTGTATGTTTGCATGGCTTTCATCTTTAGAATCTACTGAATTTTCATTTTGTACTTTCTAAATAATGTAGATTCAACTAGTAAGAACGGAAGATAAGCTACTTTACAGAGAGAATCATAGAAAGTTTCAACTCAACAAGCTCAATGTATGAATTTTTTTATGCCTCAGCCATCATATATATTTGGCTCAACTGAAGGTATATTATCAACCTGGCTTGGAGAATATTAACTGTAGAAAACAGCAAACACTGCACGCTATGATTTTTCAGGAAATTGCCACTGTTAACACTTTTGTAATCTATGATTTATCTCAGTTTTTGACATTCATAACTTATGATAAATTTTAGCATAGAATAATGATCATACACACATATTTCAAATATGTATTATATTATGTAATAGTATGAATATTTTATCGGTTGCAAACAATATCTTTGTCTGTCATAGAATGCATGATTTAGCACATATATAAGAACAAAATGATTTTTGAGAATTTAGAGAATTGAAATGTGAAAAATTAGTTTCATCGCATGTCAAAACAATAGACAAAATTGATTGTTTCGAGCGCCATAGTGTGAAAAAGATGCAACTTAGAAAGCAATAGGCCTACTACTGTATTTTACTGTTTACTATGGTGAAGAGAGTCAGCCACGCCGTACCGCGTCAACTGTTTCCCCTTCCACAGCGTCAAACCGAATCGCAAATAAATAACAATATACATCAATGGATTCGCGATGAATGTGGCTACATTAATTATTTGTCTAATTTTCTTTAGATTATTTGCTTCGAAGTTAATCGGAGAAAACAAAAATCAAATCGAAAAACCCCTAAATTTTTACATATATATTATTTTATCAAGGAAACTGTTTGATTTATTGAAGAAATGAATACGACTAATATTTTAGTCCATAATGTAACAAATCGAAATGAAATATGATAGATTTTTTTCTGATCAATGGTTACAGAGATAATTGATTTCCAGTTTGCTGTTTACTATGGCTAAGATAGTCAGCCGCGCCGTTCCGCGTCGACTGTTTCCCCTTCCACAGCGTCAAATCGAATTGCAAATACATAACAATATACATCAATGGATTTGCAATGAGAGTGGCTACATTAATTATTTGGCTCATTTTTCTTTAAAACTACTTGTTTCAAAGTTAATCGAAGAAAACAAAAAAATCAAATCGCAAACCCCCTAAATTTTTACATATATATTATTTTATCAAGAAAACTGCTGATTTTATTGGAAAAATGAATATAACATTATTTATATAGATTATGTCGCGTTTGTTATAATGTGGTTCAATCCTCAATTGTATGCAGTATGCCACTAAATAGTTGCAAAAATGCATTGGTTTAAGGATGGAAAATTGCACATTTCATCATTCACAGTTATTTATTTATTTTTTTTTTTTTTTGAGAGAGAGAGAGAAATTGGGATTTAAATGAGTAAAAGTTGTTAAACGAATGAGGATTCAAAAAAATATATAAATAATCTATTTTTTATAATTATTATAAATTACAATAAATCAACCTATAATAGATTGTATTTTTCTTCTCTTACGAAGATCTCATGCAATTGATTTATAGTTATGTATTTTTGTTTTATTGTGTCTTTGAATTAAAAGTGAAATCTATATTATAAAGAAAAGAACTGTCGGGATAGGAGATGCACGAATGACATAATCACTTCTTAACTGATTAACTTGAAATTTTAAATAGATTCTTAATTTTTAGAGGATGATTATAGGCCTATTTTCAGTTCTTCAAGATTTCAGTACGTCAAGATTTAAGTTTGTCTAAATTCAATCTATTTGTGCTTTAAACAGACCCTTGCGGAGCACGGGTTAACTGTTAGTTTAGAATAGATGAAGCAGAGTGATGGCAGGACCTACCAGGTTCGCAGTGCTTTTCGTGTTCGAGCAGGACGCGGCTAGGCGTCTCGCCGTTGACGGTGCAGACATGGTGGTAGAGCTGGGCGAGTTCGTCGGAGACAGTGTTCAGGTCATTCTGCGCGGCATCGAGCGAGTCACTCGCTTCGCCCGCCAGCTCGCCGAGCAGCCTCACGTCTGCGGTGAGCTCGAGGGCGCGCTGCTCCTTGTCGAGCAGCCGGTTCTTGAGGTCGGTGATCTCGTTGCGCAAATGCACGACCGCATCAGAGCAGTTGAGCTGCTCGAGGTCCTGCATCTCGGCGCGGATCACCTCGATCTCCCGCGCCGCCAGGCTGAACCACTGCTGGTAGTGCGCCACCGCTGCACCCAGCTTGCCCACATCAACCTGTAAACAAACCAATCAGGCTGGTCACTAACGGTAGAGCATGTATGATAAACATGCATGTCATGTTTACATACAAACGTACACATACACATGTTCATCATCAGCGAGAGGCTTCAATAAAATAAACAACCGATAACAACAAAAAAAAAACACTGAAAATTATAATGATAGAAGAGTAATTCAACCTCAAATATTGCAGCGAAGAAAAAATAATTAACAAAAATTGGAGACACAAAAACCTAACCTCAGAAAATTTGTATGGATGAGTTTCGCTGTGATCACACAACAATGTTAAGACGATTGTGTAGCATGCATGTCTATCATGCATGTTCAACTGTTAGTGGCCAGTCTAAAGCTGCGTTTACACCAAAGTTATCAACAAAATGAAAATGAAATTTATTCTCCTTTTTCTTATACAAACAAAAAATTACAATATTTTATCTTAGAATTAAACTGACAGCAATTGTTTATAGGCGCTGCCAGTATCATATATTATAATTACATATTTCGAATATTATATAGTAGCTATTTCAAAAAATCGAAGCAAAGTATTTTCGGCCATTGCGGTACAAATGTGCATATAATGTGCAAGAACAGCTATAAAAATCTATTTAGAAAAACAAAGCAGAAGCGCAGTGTTGAATTTTGTAATATTAAAACAATACTATAACTTAATAAGATGTAAATAACTTAATCGTTATATATTCTAATAGATTGAACATAAACTTATCATACACGTGACGAGCATATCACGTACATATGTTTGTCAAGTTCCGTTCAATCTAATAGAATCTATAAGGATTAAGTTATTAACATTTTGTTAATAGCTTTGGTGTAAACCCAGCTTAAGGCATGCCAACCTCATAAAGACTTTCTTTCCAGCACACCCCACCATGAAGCCTGTTTTTGTATTTTCATTAAAAATGTTCATTATGATTGTATTGTTTTTGTATTATGATTTCTTCTGTTTTTTTGTGTTGAATTGAATAAAATTATTGACTGATTGATTAAACTAATATAATAATAAGTTCAAAAAAGGATGACAAAATAGAAACAAATTGTTGCAATACTAATGTGTAATATTTACATTTTGATCTCATAGATTATATTGATCTCACATTATAGATAATGAATAATAATTCATTTTGACACAGTTAGTGAGATGAATACCCGAAAACGGTCGTGTCATACAAAGAATTAACAGAGTACTAGAGATTTTATATCATAAAACTATCAAATAACTTTATCACAAAAATCAATCATTCATTCATTCAGTTTGTAGATTTTTCAGAGTAGGTGAGTGTCAATACTAATGTATATTTTTATTCATATTCAATATGCTCTGAATAAGATGTGATGAGATCAAAATGTAAATATTACACATTAGTATTGCAACAATTTGTTTCTATTTTGTCATCCTTTTTTGAACTTATTATTTGATTAAACTACTAGAAATTTTAACAAACACCAATTTATTGCAAAATACTGGTTTTACTTTCAGCACCATAATTTAACTTTTGTTAACATTTTACTAGAGCTTACTAGATATTCATGATGCTCTAGCAACCGAAACTAGTATTTTTTAATAGGTTAGTTGTGAATCTTCCAAGCCATTTTCTTCAATATGGATCAACATTATCTTCATAACAACATTGAGAGCATTTAGAGAGTATTATATACATTTTTAAAGGTTTGCATCAACAGAGTTGCAAAAGATATTGTTTACAATAAAATTTAAAATTTACAAGTCGAGTGGATCAGATGCTGGCTTTATAATTGAGAGGCCCGGGTTCAAATCCCGGCACGGGCAAGATATTTATCTCGGGCCACTCCCGTGTTTCGGATGGACACGTTAATTCGTCGGTCCCGGTTGCCTAAAAAGCAGTCGTTAAGTCATGTCAGAGACCCTGAAATTGATCAGTTGCGACCTGAAAAATCTGACACCAGACCTGACCCAGCCAGGTCACTCGATATTATAATTTTCTAAATGAAATTTGAATATTTAAAATTTTCATTAGCCATCAGAAAAGCTCCATTCATTGGCACAAACTTTGCCTCAACGGAAATGCAAGACAAACATTTTTTAGAATACATTTTAGAATGCTAATGTAATTTCCATTCAGATACTTAACGGATTCATCATCCCTCAGGCTAAGATATACTCAAACAGGAGTGCAAAAATTTTTAGAATAGAATGTGAATACTGATGTAAAAATTCATTTGGATCCATTAGAAATAAATGCACCCACAACTCCTCGGCACAAGTTTTACTTAGGAGGTATTACAACAAATATTTTTGAGTGAGTCCGATCTCACTTGGCGTCAAATATGCAAACCCGTAGAATTTAGATAGATATGAAGGAGATACTAATGGTAATTTCCATTCGAGCTAGCTGATTGACGATAAACGAAAAGTTTGTGTACCTCGTTGTACTGAGGACTGTTGGCACGTGACCTGAGGTGATCAAGGGAGTCGATGTGCGCGCGCAACTGAGCCAGCCTGGCGATCAGCGCCTGCGTCTCGGATTGGCTGCGCTCGGCCACCGCTTGTGAATCCCTCAACGTCTGCGTCAGAGCTCCTTTCTCGCTCTCAACCTAAACATCATATACATCATAATCTTCATCTCATTCATTAATTAAATAGGTTGCTTATACATGTACGGGATATGTATAACATCATCACATCTGAACTACGCTACTAAGCTCAGCAACTTCCTGAGGATAGTAAATTCAGAATCTTTATGCATTTTCGATTTTCATTAATTAATACTAATTTTGATGATTAAAACAAATTTACTAAATTTTCTAGACTTAGCATACTTACATAGTAGTATCAAATCGTCAATTTGCCTAAAGGGCTAGGGGCACAGAGCCAATGTGCGTGATTCTAGTATTAAATAAATAATACGTTTTGAACTTGATCACTGATCTGAATCATGGTAACTTAATAGAAACAATAATATTTTTCTAGATTGCAAAAAAGAGATCAATTTTCACAGCAATTCCACATCTGAACTAGTTTAGTTTAGTACTAAATCTCACAGTCTGGAGTTTCAAGTTTAGCACCATGCGTCCAATTAGCACCACAACAAAAGTATACAACCGTCGCATATCCCACTTGAATAAGTTACTTGGCATTCAACAAATATGTACATGAACTTTAAATTACGTGATTAGAAGATATACCATAACAGATATTTAAAAAAGGACATATTAGAAAATTGAAATTGATTTCAACACTGTCATCATCTAACGAGCTATTTAATATATTAGTTTATGCATCAGTATCAATGTTTAAAGTAAACATTTAATAAACTTATGAAATAGGCAAGAGACAATATTTTGTCAATTGTGTAAGTGAAGTGATAAATTGCTAATGGTTAAAGTTATTTGAAGTGAATTGAAACTCTTTAATTTGATGACATTGATGTTGATGTCATCATCATCATAATTAGTTTATAATATTTTGAATGATTACGTTTTTACACAGACCAGCATTATGCAATACTAGAAAATCATTCACGACGTCACACACTGGAGATGTTACAACCGATTCATCGTTCAAATCAACATTACAAATTCTATTAAGCACAAACAGAGGCGATCACACTAATGTCATTATTTGTGTTATTAGATGAGGTCACACTTCATAACAAGCAGAGGAGTCAATTTTAGTTCAAACTAAATAGAGACTTAAAGGCTAATTAACAAATACGGTTCAGTTTTATTACATGAGAAAAATTTACGAGATGAGTAAAATATATTTCAATTAATTTTTATTCAAACTAAACGTTTAAAATTAATTTCGTTATCATCAAATGTTATTACAACACAAACATGGAGGTCAGGTTTTTTTCTGCAAAACACCATTCCGAACACAGTCGTCCAATCAAATACCATCCAACTGACCTCTCCTGATGAGTTACATGCAGCATTAATAACAGTCTTAAGAGCCATCAGCAAAGCAACGTTCCTTTCAGAACCAGGAGCCTGTATAAGAAACTTCACTATTATTTAAACCATCGTCATTCACTCTTTTTTCGAAGCCCCATCTAAATAGCTGGAGCTGGAGCAGATATTTGCATCGATTGCAAGCCTAGATCAGTTCAGGCCAAGAGTCATGAGAGACAATTTTGAAAGTACTCTCACAACGGTAGCACTTGCATCTATTGTTCTAAGAATTCGAGTCAGACATTAAGGCCCGCCGCAAAGTAGACCCACTCTAAACCACGCTACTCCAACCCACGTCTTGGGATGTTTTGTAAACCATTGCTATAATAGCTGCTATTATATCAATGGTTTACAAAGCATCTCACGACGTGGGTTGGAGTGGCGTGGTTTAGCGTGGGTCTACTTTGCGGCGGGCCTAAGGACTGTATTTATGAATGATTCTTAGAAACCAAGTCAGAATGAAATCCTTACCATAGCAACCACGGACAAGAATCGTAGTGATAAATAACAAATTCGTTTTCAGATAAATAAAAATCGTTCATAAATACGGATCCTTAGGCCCGTATGCACCATCTCGGTTTAAACGGAGATAGATCAGCTTTTGATTCAAACCCAGAGTAAAACACATTATGATTAATGGGACCCAACCAGTAATCGTAGATTAGTGTTAAATGGCGCACAGGGTATCTCCAGCTCTCGCTTGATGGGATGGTCTGCATATGAAAAACAAAATGCTGTAAATGCAACTCAAGATATCAGGAGGATATGGATCCATACCGTAACATATTTCATTTCTAAAAATCTTGTAATATTTGAATGAGCTGTATTAATGAACAACAATTCAATGTATCAAATTATTTCAACCAACACTGTATTAATTGAACAACAATTCAATGTATCAAATTATTTCAACCAACAATAAGTCCAAACCTATTATTTTTTATTGCAAAATGTTTTATTGAGTAGTGTGTTTGAATTTATTCTTCTGTTGTGAACGAGCCATTTCAAAACTATCAAAGATTCCAATTCTTTCATAGAATGCCATCCTTCATTCTGAAAAATGTGAAAAATTGGATTCAATGACGACTAATGCTAATACTGTTTTCACTGAAAAATAATGTTTTACTAATTTTATTCACAATACTTGATAATTTTGTGTCAAATATTGTTTTTGTTAATAATTTTATTCTCATTAATTGATTCTATTGTGATTATTTCACTTCAAAAATTATTGTTTTTGTCAATTATATTAATAATAATTGATCTCTTTTTGTGTTTTGAAACATTAGGAAATTTGTTACAATATTTCCTACAATACACCTTAATTCACTTCATTATTCAGCTAGAGAGCTGTAAGAAGTCACAGTGAACTTTCCGCCCTAGTGACATATTCGCTTCTGCTTTCACTTGACAATTATATTTAAATCACTTTTTGCTTTTAGAAAACACGACTAGCAGTCAGATATGCTACTATAATATCTGACTGGTAGTCGTTTTTTCTAAAAGCAAAAAGTGATTTAATAATAAGCAGTTCGTGATGGAAAACAGCATTGAAGAATTATATTTACCTGTTCGAGTTGTTTCTCCAGTTTCTTGAGTTCGTTAAGATGAATTTCACTGAACAAGTCCACTTGCTTGCCATCGGGAGAAGCCAGATCAGAAGTATTTTTTATGTCAGCTTCGATTTTCTTTAAAACGGGCATGTCATCATCATCATCGCTTCCAATTGCTTGATCGTCAGCGATACCTGCAAACAATTAATTGAAATCAGTAGCCTGTGAGGATTTGATTTGTTATTGAATTACATACAATAATCACCTTGGAGAAGACAGTATTAGCTAATAGATTCCTCATGGGATAGGTCATGCCGTGACGGATTTGACTGGTAGTTCGAACTACAGTAACTATAAAACCACAATATGGCCAGTGAACTTTTTTCCCACCGCCGCCATGAAGATTCCAAATATTTAAATTTTATAATGGAGCTTATAGGGGATTATAAGTAAAATCACTCCCCTTCACTTATTAAATGAAGCATATTTTCGTGACTACTTCATATAATCTCTTTTTTTAGTTTTTTTTTTATATTCCCAATAGTTTTGGAACTTGAAATAGTAAATAATAGCAAGTGAAAATGAAAGGTAGGTAACGTAGCCTGAAAGCTGAACCTCTAAAAAAATACCAATGAACTTTAGAAATGTCTCATATTGTTAAAATATATTTTGTTATTTAAAACTTTTAAAGTCATTTTTGTTTCAGTGATGAAATGGAATGAATAAAGAGTAATTCTTACTAATCTATTCTCGTATTATTATGGTGAATATGATACTATCAGGAACAATACGAATGTACGTTCAACAAATTAATGATTATTAATTTATCTAGGGTTTGCACATAGTACATGTACCTTGTACTAGATGCCTCTGGTCACGTATGATTCACAACTCGCATGTCATACACGCTTCGAGGAACACATTCCTCATTCTCAGAAGCTTATCATACTCGTTTGAGTAGAATACAACTGGTTCGTTATCAAACATCTCATATTTTCAAATATTTTCTGGAACCAGTGTTCATAAACACTGGTTCTGGAAACGGTCATAATTTTTACATTCTCATACTCATTAAAACAAATATTCTGATACTCATATGGCTCGATTTCGAACTGGTATCTAATTGAGCTTAACCTGCTTCTTCCTGCAATGTGAGCTTCTATAAACAATCGGTCATTATATGGTGATTGATTCTTTTATAGTTTGAATCAATCTGACGGGTTTTCTTACCTCTGTTTTGACCGTTGTTTTATTGGTTTTCTGTTCACTACAAAATGTATTACTCACTTGCTTATTACTCCGCCTGTATTCCTTTACTGGACAGTTATATCTCAAGTGTCCTACTTGTTAGCATTGCCAGCTAACGGACTTTGTATCAACTGGTAAAAACTTAGATAAACTTCTCTTGTACAGTTATTACGGTCGTGACCTTACCTTGGCGCTCATTAGCTTGAGGCGATTTTTCCAACTCTTTCTCCTCAGATATTATTCTTTCATACTGTCGAGCTAATATGAGTAGGCCATCAACAGAATTCACTTCCGATTCTCGGATATACAATTTGTATCAAGGTAACAGGTTTTTATACAGCAATTTACCCCTGTTGGAGAATTCACCTCTCCTCCTCATCATAATTTCCTCATCAGTTCCTCGGTATCTATTTTTTCACTTTCCCGTTGTCTTCGGGCCAATATCTGGTTTTCGAGGTCCTCTTCATTACGAGCAAGGGTAGTACCGAGCTTTGAAATCCGCCACGAAATCATCCTAATGTTTCCACTGCTCACGGCGATTTCTCATCCATAGGCAGCTTCAACCTTGTAGTAACTCTGGTAAAGCAACAGATAGTTGTTTACCATTCAGTTCATAAGACTCTATGAGTTATTGTTATAGCCTCTCCATGAAGCTATGTGCGTCACCTTGTCCATCAAATGACAGTCTCCAACTCCAGACTTTATCGCATACCGCACCTGGGTCCATATGGGAGTTCTCTGCATCATCTTGGTTCAGCTCGTAATATCGGTGATCAACCATTTTCCGCGCTGAGTTGCCCTCACACTTAGCACTACACATGGGCGTCAGTTTTGGATCGAAAAGGTCGTTATCCTTGCACACGAGAGGCGTCTTACAAGGTACACTCGATCCAGCAGGACAGTACTTCTTGACTTGATTGAAATAGAAGTAATACATATTCTCCAACTATTGATTCAATTCGACGAGCAAGTAACAGCCTGTATTGGCTGTTAAGTACTGCTGGAGCTCTAGAGTTTGCTCGAGGACTTTTGCCAATAAGGCCTCCAGCTCATCCTCAGATATCGTTGTCCTCCATTTTATAAAAACCATTTTATTTATCAGGTGCATGATGAATAGAGGTTCGTCCTGCACTTGATAAGGCAGGTATGCCATGGTGTTAGCAAAAAACAAAACATTTTCGAGAGACTTGTGTTTCCTTCTTCTCCAACTATTGTTTCAATTCGACGAGCAAATAACAGCCTGTATTGGCTGTTAAGTACTGCGCTGGAACTCCATAGTTTGCTCAAGGACTTTTGTCAATAAGACCTCCAGCTCATCCTCATATTTCGCGTTGTCCTCCATTTTATAAAAACCATTTTATTTATCAGGTGCATGATGAATAGAGGTTCGTCCTGCACTTGATATGGCAGGTATGCCATGGTGTAAAAACAAAACATTTTCGAGAGTCTTGAGTTCTCCTTCTTCTCCAACTGTTGCTTCAATTCGACGAGCAAGTAACAGCCTGTATTGGCAGTCAAGTACTGCGCTGGAACTCCATAGTTTGCTCGAGGACTTTTGCCAATAAGGCCTCCAGCTCATCCTCATTTTTCGTTGTCCTCCAAGAATCGAGGTTCGTCCTGCACTTGATATGGCATGGTGCCATGGTGTTAGCAAAAAACAAAACATTTTCGACTTGTGTTCTCCTTCTTTAGGATCTGTTTCAAAATGGAAACGATCAGGACACGCTTCTGTTGTTTTGTATGGAAAACGTGCCAACGTAGTTCAACTCTTGTGCGGATTGATTCGTTCCATCGCCTTGGTGCGAATCGAGCCAGGAGTCTTGGTGTCGATCCCCCGCAGCTTTGTTTCGGCACTCCAGCTCCCTTCCTCTCAAGTAAATTCCGATGGACCTGGATTTATGAGGGCTTGGATTTTCATATTGGACGAGGCGTCACTTCTGTCAAGCAGTTATGTTCTTGTCCAAAAATAAATGAAAAAGATGATGTTAAATATTTAGGTACAACAATAGATCCTTATCTAAAGTGAAACAGTCATGTTGATAACATGAGCGAAAAACTAAGATTCCGTATTTACAAATTTTATCAAATCAAACAACTGAATAATCTAAAAAAAAACAAAGGCAATCTACTACTCATATGCTCAATCTGTATTACTGTATGGCATTCGGGCTTGGGGGCATGCTCTAAATGCACATTAAAAAAAATTATTAGGTATACAAAAATACTAATCTAGGTAAACCTCGACTGTAACCACAAAATATTTATTCAACGAGTTTAAAGAGTTAACAGTCCGTCAATTATATATTAAAAACCTCATAATTTTCATTAGAAATAATAAAGAATTTTTTCTATTCCGTGAATCAAACCTCAACGACCTTCCAGAAATAGGTTTGAAAATACAAGAATGGATCTTAATGTTTGCCGGAGACAATACTTTTACCTAGCTAATAAAATAATCAATAAAATTCCAAATTACCTTCCAACATATTAATGGAAACTGTTACATTTCTTAAAAGAAGAACTATTGAATGGATAATTACCAGTAAAATTGAGGACATACTTTTTGACTGACTCTTATCTTTGTTTCAATAGTATGTTTGCCATCTCTCTTTCTTTCTCTTTTCCTTTCTTTCTTTCTTCCTTACACCCTTATTCCACTTAATCATTATCTTCTTTTATTATTATAATTATTTTATAATTTCTTATTTCTTTTGTAAGTTCTTAATGACTCTGATTGAATCGTATTAGCAACTCTCACCTGCGCACAGGAATTTCCTTGCAGGTGATTAGATTCTTATATTCTTGCTGAACGTTTTTGTTTTTTGTATATAATTTGTTTTTGAAGAATTTTGAATTGAATTGAGTTGATGGTATAAGGTGTTGATGGGTGAAGTCATCATCAAATCATAGTGACGAATGCACAATAGATTTCATTACAAGTAACTTGAAATGCATGTTTTGATGCACAAGACAACAGAACACCTCGATAGCATCACACGCAATGTTTTCCAGTAGTAAGCCAACATCGAGAACATCAAAGTACCTCAACAGAATAGCTACGCCATAAATTGTTCTGTAATTGAGTTTCTCTTCTGCCATCGTTTGTTCCTGTTTATTTACGTGAGCGTTCACTTTATTACTGACTTTCATCAAACGTTTCTTTGATAAAACTTTTGAGAGTTGCAGTCTCCAGGGACTTTTTAAATCCGAAGAATGGTTCATAAAACATTTCAAGGTAGTGTGCCACCAAAATTTAATTTTTCATCACATTGACAAGGGCGGCAAGACTGGGTGCACAAGTTATCAGTATACTATAGTTGGTCCTTGCATACAAATTAACTGCGCAATTGTTTCTTCTGAAAGGTTGATAATTTCTTCCCCTGGTTCAACGACCAATGGCAGTATCAACTCTAAGATTTTGGAAACATAGCTTATTTTATGTTTGTCGTAATGCGTCGGATAATCGGAGATCATAGGAAGCAGTAATTCATGCACATGTTCGACAAGGAGTTGTGGTCTCAGTTTACATGCAACAGAACGACCAGAGGAGATTATTTTGCCGTCACGATCCATGAATTTATGGAATATACAATCGACGATTTACAAACTAGAACAGTCTCAGTCGGCTCTCGACCATTCGGTTCCAGATGATTGAGTGGACGCCTTTCAAAGTCCTCTCGGACTTTGTTATCATCGGTAAAACCTACATGGGTAGTGATGTTCCTGACTTTCGGAACAACGTCTGTGAGTCTACATCAGGTTTTTCAGGCACTGGGATGAACCATCAGTCCTCCAATTTACTGTTGGCCAAATGCACTAGTCCTCTCGCTCCCTAATATCGAGTCTCCATAGCTTTCATCTTGATATTGACTTGTGGATGTTCCTTCCAGCCGGCTAATCTCAGAAGGCGTGTGATCGGGGCAAGGAGGTGAGGATTGAGCGCGTGGTTTCTACGCCGCACGCGATTATCGTTGCCTGGTTGAAAAATACACTGACGGGCGCCCTTATTCCTCCCCTGTCGAAACGTCCTAATAGGAGATGGGGTAAGTGGCTTGAGGGTGTAGAGATTTCTTTTAGGAATTGGGAAAAGCCGGAAAACACCACTGCTCTATACCTGAGGTCGTTCCCCTGCCTAAGGGTATAAGGGATTTTTGGAAGGAGATGGTAAAGGATGGAAAATGCCACTGCTCGTCAGCTGAAGTCGTTCCCCTGCCTAAGGATATAAGGGGTGTGAGGTATGGGGGTATAGGGTTAAGGGGGTATGAGGGTAAAGGAATCTTAGCTAAGCGCGGGAGGGTAGGTAACAGAGGTATGCACACCGAAAGTCGCCTAATATAAGAAATGAACAGCTTCACAGTAACCGTGGGGACTATTACCATTCTCCGCGCACTAGGGTTGAGAAAAGATTCTCGTCTGCCATACCGCCACGACCGCTGCGATCACTATTCTGTCGAGTTCCGTAAGCTGCTTCTCTTCAGCTATTATCTCAAAGAAAGGAGAAAGAGTGGGGATGCGTATCAAAAACACGTCTTTGTCAAGATCAAACTCCGAGATTGCCATGCATTTTGACTCACTCATCTTCGTCGCAAAAGACTTTATGACAATATAAACTGTGGAAGAGCACATTGTTCTAGTCATAGTACCACTTGATGATTTCAATTAACTTGTAAGCAATTAAAAAAGAAACCACAAAACCCATAACCATTATTATTTATACTATTAATTATATTTTTAATTGGATTATTATAGGTTAAATCCAATAAATTGGATGAGGAAATACAATAAAATTGATATTTATCTTTCTGCATATTATCTAGATCAGTGGTTCGCAAGGAGCCCGAGGGTAGAAAAATGTATGTTTTAAGCTTAACTAGTGTTTTTAATATTATATTTATTGGTCCATATTAAAGTATAATCAAGTTCCTTCCAAAAATGATATACAAAACTCATCGTAAGCTCAAAATATGTTTCCAATCGGTAAAAGAAGTTCCAAATTTCCAATTCAATAAGATAGGATTATAAAGTTTAGTTAACCGAATCTTAATGACGGATTTGTACCACGTGATCGAGCTAGCCAATCAAAAGCGTGACAATCAATGGTCATACTGTGGTTATATAGTTACTGTAGTTCAAACCAGTCGTCCAGGTTGTTACGTTAATTCAAGCTATGAGGCGCCAGTTTCACGCCAAACACATACATTTTTCAAACAACAGTCCAAGAAGTTCCACAGTCGCTAACAGATAGTGCTAGCAATGGTTCAAAATTCTGCACCCACCGTGGTGACAAATTTTCTTATCATAATATGCTTATTCTATGTCATTGCTCAATTTTTTGTTAGAAAAATATAAAATGGAAAGAAAACTAGGCGTAGTTTCCTAAATTCAGTTGAATCAATTTTTCTTACATTGCCATGTTTTATAATAGTGATTATCATTTTAACATTGATAAGAATAATAATTTTTATTATTATATAAACCAGAGAAAGAAGATTGGATGTGAACTACCATAGTTTTGCTGGTTTATAGATGGAAAATCAAGACACAATATGGGATTAAATTACTATATATGAATGAATTCGACTATATCTCACCAAAAACAGTATCTGAAGAGAAATCAAGGAGAGAAATTAATAAAAAAAGGTTTAAAATTTTAATGAGTTGGACTGAAATGTCTTGATTGAAAACAATTATTTAGTAAAAAATGTTCACTTACCACGTATGCTATAAGCGAGGTTACTGAGGTTATACATTGATTCACTACTGATTCTGCTGTCAAGTTCTTTCTTCAAAGCATTTTTCGCTTCTCTTTCAATCTGCAAAAAATCGAATTGGTTTGATCAAGTTGGAATGGAAAATTATACAAAGAGAAAATCAATTATTGCAATTATGATATTGGCTAATCATTTATCTTTAATCGAGCTGCTGTATGTGATTAAATTATTAAATCTTTGTATCATCACTGACACATACAGCAGCATATCGATTAAAGATAAATGATGAATGCAAGGGTGTTTTTAAAAATAGGAAAAATATGACTAGACTACTCATTAAAAGCATCATAAATGAGTGCATATTTTTTGTTGAGATATATTTTTCCAACAATAACAATTACAATGCATTGCCGACCTACATAATGCCTATACATAGAAATTTGGATAAATCATCCTTACAAAAAATGTTAATATATTCTGTTGCAATGAAGTCTAAAATTGTATCCATGGGCCGGTTCCATAAAACATAAAACGTCTAAGTCTCTAAGATAATGAAATAAGCTGCCTAAAACCTAGTCGTAGAAATGTATGTACTAGTGCCAAGCACGTTCAGTGTTTGTGCAGGTAAGGGGGACATTTTTATAATATAACATTTATGTTCTATGAAACATGCTCCGGCTTTTCCTTGAACCATTACTTTCTAAACCATGCAACATGTCAATAATGAAAAATACTCAATAGCCATTCAAATTAAATAAACACGGAAAGTTAAAATCAAATATTTACAAATGAGTTTTATTAAAATTTAACTAATTGAAATCTAGTTTGTAACAGTGACTGAAAATTAAGATAATATATTTTCAAATCCATCGGATGTCTAAAAATTTAGTTGACATATAATCTGTTAAGCCTTCTCCTCTATTTTTGGGAAAATTTATTTTAAAAAGGTTGATTGATTTGAGCATGGAAAGTCAGGCTTATTTATAATTAAGTTTTGTTCCGTTTCTGCAATAAATAACGTTTAAAAATAAAATTCATAAATGAAATAGGCCTAAGTTTCAATTTTCTTTTATTGCCAAATTATTGTTGGGTTGCGTCGAGTCTTCAATCATCTCTTCATTATTCGAATTACTTTTAGCCGATGTTCCAAAAAGTTTTCTACCGATTTTCTCAATGTCACGAATCAAAGAGCGCAGTTTGTAGACTTTGAAGTCGCTCAACTGATCGCAGCTGACATTATAGCGACAGAATGTTTTGATTTTGGATGCAGTCTGTTGTCTGAGAAGGCGCACATTGTTGGTGGCAGAGACCGAAGTGCCGACCACAAAGGGCAGGCGGCCATCGTTGTAGTGGCGCCAGTAGTTGTGCTGCACACACTTCAGATGGTAGGCCATCGTCGGCTTCAGGTAGTTGTGCGAATAGTAATCCACCAAACCCACAGCATGACGTTCATTCTCATTTTCACGATAATATTTTTGATTGGTTTCAAGTTCTACGGATTTGTTTTCTACAACTTTATCTTCTTCAAAATTAACGTTTCGAACTTCTTGTTCTTCATCCTCTTCATATCGCCGAGAATCACCAACACTGTTCGAAAACTGAACCCTTGATACAGCGTAAGATCTCTCAGGAGATTTTGCTTCCCTTGGAATTACCTTTGGTGGATTTCTTTTTGCAACGTTTAATTTATTCTGTTGTCTTGGTGGTTTCTTCTTGTTTAAACTTTGGTTGCTTGAGCTTTTTCGTAATTTAGAAACTTTCTTTGGTACATCACGATTCCTGAAAGCTTTTGTCTTTTGATTATCAGCTGTGGAAGAGTTTGGTAATATTTTTTTCAATTGCTTTGTTTGACATTTTAGTCCATCATTACCTATGTCAATATTTGATTCTTCTTTAAATTTGCATTTTTCATCTTTATTCTTCTTAGATCTTCTACTTGAAGCAATTGATAATGTATCTAACTGCTCATTAACATTGAATCTATTAAAATCAATAGCAGATCCGACTTGCTTTTTAGATCTATTATCAGACCTCGATGTTGTAGCATTATTTGCCAACATACTATTCAAATTGTGTGTCAATTCAGCAACCATATTATGAGCTACATTATTAATACTGTTCATTTTGAAAATGTTTATAAATATTAAACAAAATATAACACTTAAAATTTGTTTTTAAATCTTGTTCCTCACCCTTTCATCATCTTCAAGCTTGTTAAATGCATTACACTTTTAAAAATACGGTTTATTCTAACAAAACAATTTCCAAACTAATTCCAAACAATTTATTTCTTATAACCTTAGAAATAGCAAACTATATCAACATTACAACTTATGCCATTCACTGAGAAATTGGTAATTTTTTGGCTCATCAGATGCTTATCAGCTGAGACTTATGTGAACTGATAATAATAGTAATATAATTCACTGCTATGAACGGACTTTTAAATTTGTGATTTACGACGAGTGTGTAAAAAGTAATAAGATTGATTTAATAATAAAAGACTGATTTCATACAACTATATATTGCCAAAAAGTAGAATCAGTATTCCTATCACTGCACAAAACAATCTTAGGCCACATTTACACCAAAGTTGTCAACTAAGTTTTCAACAAATTATGGTAAACTTTTGAAAATCCTTGTTTCCAACAAAATTGTTATTTCCCATTCAGTGTGGCAAAACTTTTTGACATTTGGCAGCAAAATGCTCGCTCCCCGGTTCCCTTCTAAGCCGACTAGGCTCTTTCGTAATTGACAAATATTGTTACTCTACATTTGAGAACAGCAACTTGTTTACTACAAAAAAATTACAACTTTATTGTAGAAAACTACTTGTGAACAAAATTTTATTGACATATTTTAAAGCTGCGTTTACTCAAAATCCTGAATCCTTATAGATTCTATTAGATTGAACGGAACTTGACAAACACATAATATGTTCATCATGTTTATGATAAATTATTTTCAATCTAATAGAATCTATAATTTTTTTTTCTATTGGTCAATACTATAGCCATCTAGTCTAAAGACTAATGAGCTAATTTTTTCTATCCTAAATTACTACTTGAAAAATTGAACAGTGAATTTCTCATTAGGGAACTCTTACTGCTATTGTTTAATTAATATGTACACTTATTGACTGCACTATAGAAGCTAGATTCACTCAATCACTGCTCTGCTCTTTCACTGGACACTACTTGAACAAGCACTACACTAGTTCAAACAACACCTCCGCACCAACACTCCATTGTCTAGCAGCTGGATCGCCTCGACGTTGTCATGTTGGTGCAGTCGCCCCTCGTGCCTCTCCGCATGCCTCTGGATCTCGGGTGGACACCATATCGACGTGAAGGTCTCTATGAAGATCGCTGTTCCTGACATACCAAGGTGCATCCACAATGTTCCTTAGCACTTTGTTTTGAAAACGTTGAATGACATTGATGTTGCTGTCTTTGGTACACCCCCAAAGTTGTATACCATATGTCCATACTGGCTTTAATATCTGTTTGTACAGAAGTACTTTGTTTCGGATTGAAAGGACGGAGTTTCTTCCGATCAGCCAATACAGCTTCTTATATTTGATTCCAAGCTCTTCTCTCTTCTTCTTGACTTGGGCCTTCCAGCGAAGCTTTGCGTCCAAGGTCATACCTAGATACTTGGCATCATTAGCATATGGTAAAACTTGGTTGTTGATAGTTATTGGTATGGGCAGGTCCTTCTTATTGGTAAAATTGATGTGAATCGACTTTGTTTCATTCAATTTCATTCTCCACTTTCTAGTCCAATCTTGAATTTTGTTGATGGATCTCTGTAGTTTCTCTGTTGCAATATGTATATTACTGTCTACTGATAATATGGCTGTGTCGACTGCAAATGTTGCTGTAGTATTCTCATCAAGGCTGGGAATATCGCTGGTATAGAGTAGGTAAAGAACTGGTCCCAGAACACTGCCTTGAGGAACTCCTGCTTTAATTTCCTTCAAATCAGAATATGAACTTTCATGCCTGACCCTAAAGTATCTGTCAGTGAGATAGGATTGTAATATATCTGTATATTGCTTTGGTAGCACTTTTTTGAGCTTGAAAATGAGACCTTCATGCCATACTTTATCAAAAGCTTGCCCTATATCAAGGAAAGCTGCTGAACAAACTTTTTTCTCTTCTAAGCACTTCTCTATTACATTTATAATCCGATGCACTTGATCTATTGTTGAGTGTTTCACACTCTGAAGCCAAATTGGTGATTTGGAATTATGTGCTGTCTCTCAATTATTGGTTTTAGCCTACTAAGTAAAATCCTTTCAAACAACTTGGATAGGACCGGTAACAATGATATTGGCCTATATGATGATACTTCATGTGGCTCTTTACCTGGCTTCAGTAGCATTATAACCTCTGCTACTTTCCATATTCCTGGTACGAATTTTAGTCTGAAAGAAGCATTCAAAATGTTTGTTAATTTCACTATTGCTTTCCTTGGTAGGTGTTTGATGACTGAGCCGGTTATCATGTCAAATCCAGGGATTTTTTTGGTATTCAGATTTCTTATTTCTCTTTTCACTTCTTCTACTGTGACACGCATTATTTCTTGATTCGGCTGTAAGATATTCTCATCCGCTTCTAAAGTTTCGTCTTCACCTGAGTTGATTGGCTGGAAAACGTTTACAAGATGATCCGCAAATGTCTGTGCCTTTTCATCACTACTCCTTGCCCATTGTCTGTCCAGCTTTCTGAGAGGAGGAGATTGTTGAATGGTTCGTTTTATTTTTTTAGCTGCCTTCCAGAGTGAGTAGTCCTTGCTGCATTCTGCTGTCAAGTTTCTCAAGTAACTATTAATTGATTCTTCCTTGATACATTGAATCTCTCTCCTTAGTTCTTGAGTTAAATTGTTCAAAACTCTTTTGTCTTGGGGGGAACGTGATTGCTGCCATCTCCTTCTAGCTCTTCGTTTTTCAACAATCAATTCTCTGATTTCCGCAGGGTAATTATTCCCAGTGGTTCTTCTTCTGATTTGTGGGGTATTACACCATGCTGCCTGTTGGATATCAGTCACAAACTTCTCCAACTCCCGATCAATATGTTCTTCGTTCCTTAATGGTGAGTTCAATTCTATTCTTTCCTCCAGCATCTGTTGGAAGCCATCCCAATCAGTGCGGCTATTTGCTAACGCTGGACAAGTATCTTCCTTCCGTAGAATTGAATCACTCAGAATCATAATGATGGGTGAGTGGTCGGAATTAAGATCGAAACTATCCTCTAAATGCAAATAATCAACTGATATATTTTTTGTCAGGAAGAAATCTATGAGATCTGGGATTTTCCTCGTATCGGTGGGCCAGTAGGTTGGTTTACCAGTTGAAAGAGCTTCGCACCTCATCTCTTTCATTGCTTCGAAGAGCTGTCTTCCCTTGTGAGTTGTTAAGCGCGATCCCCAATGCACGTGCTTTGCATTGAAATCACCACCAAGAATGAATTTTTCTCCTAACATATCAAGCAATGTCGAATACTCCTCTCTTCTGATGGAATATCTGGGAGGACAGTAAATAGCTGCAACAACAAAGTTATAATTTACTGCTTGAACTGCTACACCTATCAATTGAATTCTATCACTTTCATGTTTCACTTCTTCATGATGTTGTAGATTGTCTCTGATAATGATGGCACTCCCACCCCTCGCGACATTGCTGGGATGTAAAGCATGATAGATCTTAAAGCCTTTGAATTTGATAAACGATTGATTTGTAAAGTGAGTTTCAGATATAAGACATATATCTATTTTTTCTATGTCTAGAACTGCTTCTAACTCCTGTTGCCGTTGTAACAATCCATTCGCGTTCCATTCCATTATTTTTAGTGAATGAATCATTTGAATTTCAGTAGTCTACTCTGTTCTAACTTCTGAAATTTAGATTGTAGTGAGGTGATTATTTGCTCTTGTCTATCCAGTTTTGCCAAGATTAGCTGCAAAATATTATTGGTGCCTTCTTCTACTTCACTTTTTGGCTCTTCCAATTTCGATCTATTTTCTTTTGAGACAATCTGGGCGAAAGTCAATTTCTTAACTGCACTACCATTGTTTAGATTGTGAGCTTCTGTATTTTCCGTGATTTTTGGTGGGATATTTTGAATGATTTTCTTTCGTGAATCTGCAATAGTTTTTGTTTTAGTAGAATTCCTGATTTTTTGCAATTCGATTGCAACAGTGCAACCTCGATAGCTGGCTGGATGTGCTTCACCGCAATGAATACATTTTGGTAGAGCATCGTTGGGTTTCGAACATTCCTTTGTTTGGTGTTTACCTGCACACCTAACACACCTAGGCTCCTTGTTACAATATTTTTGAGTGTGGCCGTATGCTTGGCAACGTTTGCATTGCGGTATCAGATTGGCCTTCTTCAATGCTTCAACTTCCACTCTACAGCCAAGTATATTTTTCAATTCAAATACTGTTTTTATATCTTCTTCCGCGCTGAATGATACCATGAACATATCTAATGGTTCTCTTGTCTTCCACCTCAGCTTGTTTACAACTTCTAGAACTTTCAATCCTCTTGCTTTCAAATCTTCCAGAATCATTTCTGTACTACAAGAGTGATGAAGCTTTTTAATCATCACTCTTATTGGTCTCAACTGTTTATCTTCATAGGAGTGCCAGTTGAGCCCATCTTTAATCAATTCTCTGGTAATATTCCGATAAGTTTCCGAATCAACTGCATTTACTTTAAATGTTTCTTTACTTAACAGTTTTATCCTAAATTTGTCAGCTGGTGACACTTTTTTCAAACTCGTAAGAAGTAAATTCAGATTCTTAATACCATCCACAATGATTGGCGGTGGTGGCATTTCTTTCTTCTTCCTCTTCTCCTCCTCACTGATTGGTTTGTCGAGTAGTTATCGGCTGCTGAGCTGGTAGGCTGTGGGCTATGGATCTTTTTCTCAATATTGAGAAATCTTTTTTCCAAATCCTGCATTTTTTGCAAGAGTTCGGCGTTGCTTCTCTCTAGCTCCTTCCTCTTCTCATCAGATTCCTTCCAGGCGATGAAAAGTACCTGCTCGGCTGAAGATTTGAGTTTATTTGCTTTTATGTATTGATCCGGTGAACACTGGATTTCTGGTGTATTTGCCATGTTGTTGGTGTCCATGCTCTCGTTAGTGGCTTCCCTTTCTTCTTGCTCTGATGCAGGAAAACTTGGTGGCTTCACTAAGTCGGACATAGTGCGATTTCGCTACCATACATTTCAAACAGCACTCGTAATCAACACTCACGCACACGGAAACGCGAACGGAGCTATATTACCGCCGCGAAAAGCAGGTCGCTTTGCTTGCATAAAATACCGCGGTTGACGACCGATACTCGATGCAATATTTTTGTTCCACTTTTAATCGCGAACAAACTGCTGACTCACTACTTCTACACTACACTATTACTACTACACTATACGTCCGTTCTCTACGAGTTCTAGCGCAATACTGAGAATCTATAATGAGTAAGTTATTAACATTTTGTTAATAACTGGTGTAAACGCAGCTTTAGGCTAGGCGCACACCAGTTAGTCAAGACAAGGCAAGACATTATTAGACACGTATAGTCACAATACTTCACATTGTTGACGCAACTCACACTTATTAGTCATTGCAATTTTAGACATGTCTAAACGTGTCTTTCCTCCACGTCTAAGCGAATAGAGCGAGCACTATTTATATCAGTCATTATTAGACAATCGGTAGTTGAGGTAAGTTTAAATCCAGTGTTCATGATGGCTGATGATGAAAAATGTTTGTTGCTCGTTCATTCAAAAGAACTTATTTACAATCCAAGACTGAAGGAGTCTCACCATAATAGGAATATGGTCGAAAGAATTTGTTTATAATAATCAAATAATAATAATAAGCTTTTTCATAAAATTTGTGTTCTTATTTGTCAATCTATTTTGAAAAAGTTTTAGCACATAACTGAATGATTCCAATTTTAATTGTGTGTAATCATTAAATTATTCTTCATCACTTTTCAGCTCTAGAATAAAATTCTCTAATATGTTTTCTTCTTCCCGTTTCCTATTATATGGATGAATCCAGTGTTTCCTATTTATTTTTTCTTACAAGCAAATCCACTACAAAATCATAAACGGACCGGCCATAACTTCATGGTCCAACATGACTGATGTGACTGATTTGTGTCTGTTACTTTAATATGACTGAAGTTTTCTAGTCTAGCCTAGTCCAAAGTTGTCTTGTCTTGACTAACTGGTGTGGACCTAACCTAAAGTTGTAAATATAAGTACCGAATGCTGTAAATTTTAGTTTGATTTTTATTGCATTTATATGTGTATTTTTATTTTTTCTATTAAACCCATTGCCAGGCAGAAATTATAGCAGCTTCAAGGATGTGACGCCTTAAGATGACATTGCTAGCGACGAAAGGAACGACTTTAGCCACGCGATCTCGACTACAATGTAGAATGTACACAGTTATCATTCTAATAGGTTACTGTGGAACAACTTAGAGAATCCTTGATTGGGCTAAAAGTTTAAAATAAGCACAATTAAGAACAAACGATTTTGATAAAACAGACTTAATTCTTGGATTCAATTGCTAGGTAGAGAATTGAACCGTGTAACGGCAAATTCAAACAAATAAAGTAGCGCTTGGAAAAATCAAGATATCATTTACCTGGTAAGTTTCTAATGCTTCTTCCATTTGTTTTTCAGCCAATTCTTTCAATTTATTAGCCTCGCTCACTTGTTGTTGAAGATCTTCCAAGTCTTCTTGTAGCCTTCTAATCTCATGTTTAGCGCCTTCAAATTCAACCTACCAATAAAGAAAATTTTATTAATAATAAACATAAGTATATAATAAAAATAGTTTATTTTATTTCAAAAACCCCTCGCTGTGTGAGGTATAAAATATTGACTAAGAAGTTGTTCTATTAGAACAATACCAGCCACAATCAGAATGGTTCAATATCTCTGCGGATAAATTTAATGTATTTTGGTAAATAAATACATTTAGAAGGAACTGTAAATATTAAAATGTTTTATAGGTGCAGAAATATCAACTCCACTTTTGATCTTAACTCTATTCATTGTTTTAGTCAAGGAAAATGAAAGCGAAAATAGATGAAAGCTGGAAGGTGAATAGATGAGGCAAGGATTTACAAAGATGAAAATAGAAAATGGCCGACCAGAATATAATTTATTAAAAAAGTTAAATTCAAATTAACTAACAAAATTAAAAGATTATTCAATTTATTAAGCAAAGCTAAAAATATTCTAAGAGTTACATAACCTATTCAAGAGGTTGATAAACAAAAACCAATTTAAATTAACCATTAGTAGACATAGAAATATTATAGACTTTTCATCATAATTTGATTGATAATAAGAATAATTTTTCTTTGAATGACAACAGTTTTTATCCAGAGGACAAAAATTACAAAAAAAGGTTTGAAAAGACGGATACAGAAAAGACGGTAATGCAGGTATCAAAGAGAATCCTGACTAGATAATTGAGAATACCGACTAATTAATTGCTAAAAATAATTTTTATTTCAATTATGATACCCCACTATGTGTCAGGGAGCCGGATTGATCATGATACTTTTATTCTTAATCATGAAGTGCGAAGATAAATTTTTGAAACGTAATTAGTTATAGCCTAATTATCAGTAATATATTAGTGGAAGAAGACAGACGTTTGTATGTTGCTGTGAAGGTGATGTTGAGGCAGATATCCATATTGGATGAAAACGACTTGATATTGTCAAAACCACTGATTTATCAAAACTAATTGAGATACTTGTATCGGTTGTTAAACCGAAATCAATCTCAGTAAATTTAATCTACTTGTATCTCACATAGTTCAAATTGTGGTTTTTACAATATGAAGTCGTTTTCTTTCAATTAATGACAGAAATTTTTTTTTTTTTTTTTTAAGATTACGTCCTAAAGACTCCAGTCATGGAGTATAAGACAAGTCATGTTATTACATAATAATTCTAACACTAAGTAGTTCAACCTAGTTTAGGTTTGAAAGGAATTCTTGTACCCCAGATGATATCTTATTACATATCCTCTCAATGTAAGGATGCCATGTTAATTTCCTGTCCAATAAAATTCCCAAGAATGCTACTTTCTCTTCTTGGTCTAATTCATTTTCCTCTACAAACACATTTATTTCTCTATCCTCTACTGAATTATATTTACTTTTGAATTGTAGGAATTGACATTTCTTACTATTTATTGTTAATTGCCTTTGCTTCAAGAATTGGACAATTGACTGTACTCCAGTAAAAGCATTTATTTCTAGACTATCTAATAAATAATTGTTAAAGATAAGCGATGTGTCATCAGCAAACAACAGAGCTCTGTGATCTTTTAACTCTTTTGGTAATTGGTTCACATACAACAGAAACAGTAAGGGGCCCAGAATTGAGCCTTGAGGTACTCCAGCCTGGACCTCCAGTTTTTGAGATTTAATTTTTACTATTTCATTCCCATCCACCTTGGTAAGCTCAACACACTGGTTTCTACCTATGAGATATGATTCAAACCATTTTAGTTCTATACCATTCACACCTACAGGTTTTAGTATTTCCAATAATATTCTATGGTTCACACAATCAAAAGCTTTGGATAAATCAAGAAATATTGCGGCTGCCTTCTCACCTGAATCTGTTAGTCTTTATACAATAGATAGTCGTTATATCTATTAGTCTTTCAACAAGGGATACTATTGCAGTCTTAGTAGATTTCCCTTTCTGGAACCCATGCTGTTCATCACATATGAAATTAATTTCTTCCAGGTGCATCAATAACCTATTTAAAACTACTCTTTCAAAAATTTTACTTATTACATTTAGAATACTAATGGGTCTATAATTTTCAACTCTTTCAGAATCACCGCTCTTGAAAATTGGCAAAATTTTTCCTTGTTTCAGATCATCAGGGAAAATACCCTGCTCTAGTGAAATATTAAGGAGATGCAATAAAGGGTCCAGTAATTCATTTTCACATTCTTTTAAAATTTTGCTTGAGACCCCATCCAATCCTACTGTTTTTTTGTTATTCAAATTTTTTATTATTCTTGACAACTCATCTCTTGATAATGGATGAAATTTAAATACCTTTTCAATTGGCTCAGCATTTAATGTAGTTGTATTATAAGTATTAGTGTTCAGTGACTTTTGGAGATTATATGCAACCTGTTGATAATATTATTGAAAAAGTTACAAATGTCTATACTATCATCCATATAATTTCCATGTTCATCGATTATCCTAGGGACATTAGTAACTGTATCTTTTTGAGCTGCTCTCCTATTTCTATTAATTACCTCCCAAACAGCAGAGTTAAAATTGGTACTAGTTGTTAATATTTCAGCTGTTTTCTTACACTTAGCTTTCCTCACTTCTTTTGCATAGTTTTTCTTTAGACATTTGTATTTGACCTCACTCGGAACATCCCTCACTAATTTAAATTCCTCATAAGCTTCCCTAACAATATTTCTTTGAGTAAGAATATCTTCAGTTATCCATTCATCTACTTTGTTTAATTTACTTTTTACTTTGACTTTTTTTATCGGACAGCATACACTAATGTGAAATCTTAGAGTATCAATGAATTGCTTATATTTGTAATTTAGGTTACAACTGTTATAAGCACTACTCCAATTTTCTTGAAGCAGTTCCTGCTTCAAACAATTTATATTTCCTAGCTCATATTGCTGAATTTCTTTCACAAAAGTTTTTTTTCTGCTTGGATTCTGGCCCTGCAACTTAACATCTAAAATTTGATAGTTATGATCTGATAGATCTGAGCTACCTAACCTGACATTACAACCTTCTATATTTGTGAGGATATTATCAATAATTGTCTGTGAAGTTCGAGTTACTCTTGTATATTCGTGGAGCTTAATTTCTAAATTATTAATATTAATAATATCTCTAATATCCTCTGTCATTTTATCCTGCCTGGCAAAATCAGTATTGAAATCTCCTACTACTATAACATTTGTGAAACGAGCGGTTGTAATTTCCAAAAGTGTATGGAGCAGCTCACAAAATTTTTGCCAGTCTCCATTTGGTGACCTATAGATACCTAACACTGCTACCTCGAATCGATCATCAATTTTTAACCTTAGTCCTGTCACCTCTAAATCCATCTCAACAGAAAATCTCTTAACAAAATCCAGTTCATAAGTTTGGGTATGTTTAGCATTGCTAGTGAATATACATACACCACCACTTCTATGAGCTATTCTACAAAATTCTGATCTCAGTGAATAGCCTGGAATCCTAACTTGATTTATTTCCTTTATTTTTAAGCCATGCTCTGTGAAAATAACAATGTCAGGATCCTCCTGTTTAAGAAATACTTCTAATCTGTCAATTTTGTTGCGAAGATACTGAATATTTTGATGATAAATACTAAAAACCTTACAATCTTGTGCTACTCTATCTCTAGCATTTGTAGCTATTTCCCTTTCCCTGTTTTGAGCCAATTTACTAAAAAATCGTTATTTGTTTTTTTGACTGTTTTTAAACCAGAGGATTGCAAACGGCTTTCAATCAGCTCTGCCAATCTATTACAAAAGATTACTTTGCCAGATCGATTTAGATGCAACCCATGATTAGTGAAGTTATGTCTTTTCAGCCTTTCATTTAGAAAACAAATCCCCAGTTGTTTAGAATTCTTATTTTTTAGGCTGTTGATTGTATTATGGATTGATTTGTTTGTCGAATTGATTGCTTCATTTAATTCTGGCCTATCAAACCTATTAGGAATAGTACTTATTATTAAGTTTGTTTTTTTGCTGAGTGGCACAATTTCCTTGATTTTTTCTGTTACTTGAGGAAGATGATTCAAGTTAGGTTCATTTATATTATTTGAGCCACCCAGTACAATTAGATAGTCATTTTCATCAAAGTCTTTAGTTTGTTCCCTAGCTGACTCTACAACTGCATTAATTGATGCACTTGGCTTGAAAAAACATTGGACATCAAATTTATTTTTTAATCTTTTATCAAGGAGATCACTGCAATCACGTCCATGACTGGACGTCAGTAGCAGAACTCTCCCTTTCCTATCTTTATTTCCCTCAGCAATATTTTTGGTTGCTGTCTTCAAAACTTCACTGTACGTTTTATTTCGACCATTTTCAGAGCATTTCCCATCATTTAGGTTAGATTCTATTTTTTTGCATTTGGACGGAGGTTCTATCATACATTTAGTATTTTCAAATTTAGATTTTAGTTTCTTTATTTCCTCCGACATTAGACTACATTGATTTTTTAGATTTAGTATTTCTTTTTTATGGTCTTCATCTTGTAATTTTATAATCAGTTCCAAAGATTTAATTTCTTCTACCATCCCTAACCTTTCTTCCTCAGACGTTTTTAGAGTTACTTCTAATTGGTTTTTTAAATTAGTGTGGCTACTTTGTAGTTGAGCAACTTTTTCGGCTAAAGTAGTTTGAAGAACTGGGGTTTTTGGTTTTGGCGTTTTTGAATTTTGGTTTTGGGAACGCGTAAGTACTCCCGCTATGTTTACATTTCTATTATTAACCTTCGGTGTTCTACTTGAGCTCATTTCCTATCTAAGAAATTATATTACTTGCAATAATAATAATTGATTTATAAATGATAGGATTTTAATTTGGTTATAATTTTAGTCAAGTAAACTATCTATGTTTATTTTTTTAAATCTCGAAAACCTAACCTCAAACTAACCTCTAAACGGTGTTAGGCTTATTAAAATAGAATTAAGAATTAAAATCTAAAACAAAATGATAAAACGTGATCAAGAAACAATTAATAATGAAATAAACACAAAATTTGTACTTATCCGTGACTATTTATAACACAAAATCTTCCAAAACCCAGGAGCGAAATTATGTAGGACTTTCATTCACAACCTCTCAAGGTCACCTACCTTGTTATTTATTTCTAATGCGGATGATACCCACATACGCTTTTTTCCTGTGCGTGGGTAATGGGAAGTGGGTGGGTGATTGATGAGATGATCAAACATCCATGTTACCGGTGGGTTTCGAACCCACGAACCAGACTGTGCTAGACTACTAGACCAACCTAGCCAACCTTTCGTTTCAATTATTAGTAATGTTGATGTTTTAACTTAAAATTAATTTCATTAGTACATACGTTTTAGTATTTCAATGAAATTGAGGAAATCGTCAATATTAGTTGATTTGATAAACATTTGAAAGTACCTGAGAAGATTTGAGTCCAGACACTTGCTTCAAAAGGGTAATGTTCTCTTCTTCCAATTCTGCATAATCCGTTTGCAGTCTCATTTCCCTAAACTTAATCTCTTTTATTTCGGTTCTTAGACTCTTTCTCTCTCCTTCTGCCTCTTGTATGTCTTTAGCTAGCTCAGCATTCTCCTGAATCATACGATCACGTTCCTCCTGAACTCGTTCCAATTCTTGACGAACCTAGACAAAAAAATTGGAAAACAAAATACATTTAATATTTTAAACATAGGTAATTTTACATTTTTCAGTTTACAAAAATGTAACATGAAAAGTATAGAATTTAATGGATTCAGTAGAATAATTAAAATCGCCTGACCTTATGAAACGGACGAATATAAACTGTAAAAATAAAATTTTGTTTAATTTTGTGAAAGAATTAGTTTTGCAGTCAAGACAAGTTGTGCTCTTTTCACACATGTATTGAGGAAATGTAACTCCATTCTACTAAGAAAGTGAAGCAATATGTTAGTTAAATTCTTGAATTAATAGTGAGTATACTATTTTTCTTTAGAATTCCAAACAGGTAATGGTTTGAAACACAACAAAACGCAGAAATTAGTTTTTGCAAATATAAACTTGATCCACATTGAAGCCAGAATTACAGTTGTCCTTATATATTTTCCAGAATAAATTAATGAAAGAACATGACTTGTATTCTAAATTATGTTGTTTTCAAAAAATGCGATAAAATTAACTCATTGTCTTTTTCAGCTTGACTACAGTGGCAGCAAACAATAAACTGGATCGACAGGCAAATGTCACAATTGATGACAATTTTAAATACTATCCTAACATTTTAAAATTTTTGTAATACATTGAACTTCAATTAAGATTATCCAGGTATGCAGTATGCATGACGAATGAATTGAAAATTTCTTCAATATAATTGATAGATTTTGTAAATCTTGAAAGAAATAAAGACATTAATAAAATAAGTTACATATTAATTCTGATTAATTTATTATCGGCTAACTGTAGCATGAAAACAAGTTCAAGGGAACATGATTTTATATATTCCTGTTTTGTATAGATCCTTTGGGAGTTAATTATTCAAGGATTGAATATATGTTTGACAACAAAAAACACAATATTCATATGATAACATGAATCACCCATAAATAAAATTGGAATCTCTTTACTCATAACTATAAGAAGTTGAATAATAAGCAAGTGACTCAATAAGGATGATCAAAACTGAAGACCACGGTAATGATGTGCTTCTAGTATTACAGTAGAAGATCTCCAAGTATCTAGATAAATTTCGTTAATATTAAACATACATGTAAATGAGATGCAAGGAAAATTTTTTTCCTTGAGAGGAATAGATAAAAAGAGAAGTATAACAGCCTACTTACAGTTTTTTGGTCATTTTCTAGGTCGATTATTATGGAGCTTAACGATGTTTCACGGGCAGCTGACTCCGATAGCAGAGATTCTTCCTGTTCAATGCCTGACTTTGTAGTTACTTTGTGAGTAGTCTGAAATTTTGCCAATGCCTGCAAAAAATTATTCAAAAATCTTGTGAATTAGACAGTTGTTGTGTTGATAACCACTTAACTCAACCAATACAAAGTAATTCTAATTTGAATATGTAATATTGAAAGATGGACATGAATGGGAGCTTTTGTCGTGACTTGACCATCTATAACTCTCCTGTCTTAATCAAGGTATGACACTTACTTTTTAAAATAGAAAATTAAGTTCGCTACCCTTACTCCAACAATAAAACAAGTTTTTATATGTTCAACAAAAACTCAAAAAAATGTTTTCATGTAAGGTAGTTCTAGTAACTTGAGTGATATCATGAATTATTGTGTGCACTATGCACATAGGGCTAATAGCACTATGTAAGTTAACTAAGAATTTAACAGAACTGAAAGATTTTTTTAGGATTCAACTTTAAACTGTGACTAATTACGGCACAATTGTAAATCAACTTTTTTCAAAGATATCAATTTTTTCAAATAAACCTTTACCGTTGCATATTACTAAATTAAAATTTGATTAATTTTTATAAAAATTGTATAAATAGCCTAACTATGACCTGTATGAAATGAAGAAAGTTTGTAAAAAATAATGTGGTAGGTTCCAACTTTGGATCATCAAATTTTTGTGATTACAGATGTAATTTAAAATATATGTTTAGAATGAAAGTGCGTAAATAGATGTTTTAATTTAGTTGATGATGACAAGCAATTGAACAATATGAGCAGTGGTACTGACCTCCTGAGTAATGTCAAGTTCATGCTTAGTGTTTTCGTATAAGCTTTCCAATTCTTCAAATCTTTGCCGTAGGTGTTCTTGCTCTTCAAGAAGCACAAGACCATATTGTGCAGACTGTGTCCTTTCACTGTTTGCCTGATCTAATTCACGACTTAATCTTTCAATTTCTTGTTTCAAATCTGATACGGTTTCAAGTCCCGTTGTCTCCATTATAACCTTTTTTAGCAGGCTAATGAAGATTGGCTATTCAATTATTGATGTTATCTATAAACACTGGCGAACAGTCCGCCATGCACGATTATTCCCATAACTATATTTTACAAGAATAATAAGAACTACACGTTATTTAAATATTATTAAAACCATAAAGATGGAAACATCACAAAATCAACCTTTCAATGGACATTGCCACAGCTCACTAGATCACTAGTAGAAGAAAGGTATTTCCACTGCACGTCATTATGCTACTGCCTTTTAGTGTCAAATCAGAAATCACACTGTTTTGAAACATCTCCTTGAACCTACATGGCGATTACTTGTTAGGAAATCATCAAGTTTGAATGTATTTGAAGACATACTTACAGAGCTACAGTTGGGGTTTTTGTCAGCACTTCATTCACATGAGCTACTTTTTAAATAAATAAAACAATATAAAAAATCTTAAAGCACCCTTTATTTTCCAAAAAAATTATATTATAGTTCAACAACTAGTTTTGGTAATTACACCATTGTCAGGTTATAAAATAAAATAAAATTCAATAAATGTTTACTAATTGATACAATATAAACATAATAATGCTTAATTTATTTCTGGTTAAAGTAAAAGTCCGGTATTTATCTTAACTCTGGTTAAAGTTATTAAATTTACATTTGTTTTTAAATTTAATAACTTTAACCAGAAATAAATTAATGAATATTTCTGGTTAGAGTTATTAAATTCAAAAATTTAAATTTAATAACTGTAACCAGAAATAAATTGATCATATAAAATTAAGCACATGTTCATACTGTATCAATTAGTAAACACTTCTTGAATTTTGTTTATTTTATAACCTGTCGATGGTATGATGACCGAATCTAGCTGTTGAACTATTTCAAAGTTTTTTCTTAATAAAGTGTTAATAAAAAATAAAGGGTGCTTAAAGATTTTTCATATTGATTTATTAAATACAAACAGATACACTGGAATTGCTCAATTAATATAATTGGATTAATATCGGGTCACCAAGCTTCGCTCGTTATTTTTATTTATTGAAAAACAGAACACAATTCTTCAGAATGATCGTGTTCATATTTTATAGCTGGCTATACATCAGCCTATGAATTTCGGGGATGCGATATTTTGATTTTTCACAGAATCACTTTTTACTATCCACAGGTGACAAAAGCCTCAGCTGTTTCAGCCAAGAATAAATTATATTTTTAATGTCGTTCAGCGAGTTTTCCCAAGGATGAGACCTATTGCAATAGAATTTTTATATCATAATCCTACTATGTTCCAAATTTCGTGAAAATCGTTAAAGCCGTTTTGGAGATCCCTTAGATATAAATAACCAGATATATACAAAAATTTCTCGCTTAATATAATAGGATTGACACATGTACACCATATTCAACACACTTGTCGTTTTCATGATGGGTCGCATGAATTGGGAATATCTGGAACTCAAAATATTTATATTAATACCCAGATATTTCCAATTCCGCCGCCCCGTCATGACTAGTAGCCATCCTTAGTTGAAAAAGTTTTTACCTGCAGCTCTGTATGATAGAACATTTTTTTGAGAATATTTGGATCAATCAGTTATAGGAAAATTCTAATTTCACCTTTGGAGTTCGTACATCCAGAAGGCAGTGAACATTATAAATCTCAAATTAATCTGTCAATTTGTTTTTTGTTGTTTTTATTTTATCTGTCTTCAGTTTTCACAATATTTCCTCTCGAATTCACTTCTGAATAGTTTTTACAATATTCAGTATTATTGTACAATTGGCACTTTAGACTTGGATCCAATCACTTTAGGTGGATAACAAAGTAAGTTATTAAACGCATTTTTATAGATGTTAGATTAGACCTCCAGGTTGGATCTCAACCATTGGCTTAAGTGTCCAGTGTAAATAAATGCTGATAACAGGATTTTGGCAAGATAGCAACCCTATAACCTACTGAATCTTACGTTATAGTCAGGTTTAAAGAACACACACGTCAACCGGAGCTTGTGTTTCCAAGTACGTCAGTTAGGCAAACCAATACTTGTGTCCTTTACAAGATTCAGGAGTTTTTCCCTACTCTAACATCCCATTCATCACCTGGTTACTTGAAGCCAAACACACCCCTGGAGTTTTACCCATCTCTGGTCTCTTAGGTTTTTCTTTTTGTGTTCCTGAAGCACCAATTTCAGATTGAGGATCCCGGTGCGTTTGAAGGCAAGGCCACTTCTGGGGTTGCCTTGGGGTTTGGTTTGTTCATGTGCTCAAGCAAGCAGGCATACTGTGGGTGTATTCTGTTTTTCAAAAAAAAATTGAGTACGATGTTTGACTCAAAGCTCCCCCACTCCCCCAACCAGGGGGCACTTGATCATTGGTTTCCTATACGTGTCTGATATTAGAGTAAGCAGATAGCTTTATCCTTCTCTAGCTCCGCACCGTTGCCATCCTGGTTTCGGCCTTTTTATAATGGATTATTTATTATATTTCACGTAGGCCTTTATATTATATTTCTACTATAGTCCAGCCACCAAAAAAACTGAAAATACTTTGACCGAGTCCGCACATGCTAATATTTTTGTTCCATTCACAAAAAATAATCAATTTCTCATATTATCTTTTTGTAGAAATAATGAAATTTTCATGACGATGGGTTACATAATATTTAAATAGTTTGTTTCATTTGTTGACAGTCAAGAAGTCTGAATAAAATATTATAAAGCACAGCATTGAATATAAACTGTGGGAGAACCAATAATGGTTCTTGCTATATAGTTCTACTTGGTGAATTTAATAAACATGTGAATAATTGAACAAGAAAACACAAAGCTCATACCTAAATATATTTATTAATTTTATATTATTTATAATCTATTATTATTTATTCATACTTAAAATCTCAACCACTGCTCGTGTTATTGCAAATCAAAATTCATATCAACAGCAATTTAACATTTTATGGGTACTCAGGACTGAAGAGAATGAATCAGAGAAGTCAAGACGTTTTTAATCAGCAATTAATAACGGTAAAATTATTTCATAAAATGTTATACTCAACTGAACCACAGAAAATAGTTTGAAATAATATTAGGCCTATTGGAAGTTAGATCCAATAAATTAGATAAGAAAATACAATTAAAATTAAATTAAAATGTTTTGTCTACATAATCTATCTTGATCAGTAGTTTCTAAAGGGTGGTCCACAAAAGCTCTGGAGGTGGTCCGCGAGGAGTCCGATGGAAGATAAATTGATATTTTAAGCTTTATTAGTCTTTAAAATTATCTATATTAGAGTATAATCAATTTCCCTTCCAAACTGTTATACCGAGTTCGTTCAAATTATTTTATTAATCGGTAAAAGAAGTGATACGTTCAAAATTTTCAATGCAATAAGATAGGATGATAAAGTTTGTTTGGAATCTTGACGGCGGATTTGTATAACGTGATAGAACTAGCCAAAGCGTGACAGTCAATGACCAAACTGTTTCTATATAGTAACTGTAACTTTAAGCTATCCTGGCCGGCTACGGTCAAACTGTCTCTGGCAAATAAGTCAAAAATTAATTTCAAAGAATTATGGTACTAGTAGCCTAGTAGACTTAAATACCCTTTTTTACTTTATTTTTGACACGACTAATTTTGGTCGTTTATGCCATTATGAGGTGTTAAAATTAATTATGAGTTTGTAGTAAACAAATATTAACTTTCTTAGCATCTGGAGCCAGCTTTACAAATTAAATTGTGTTAATTTAGAAAATATGAACTTTTAGCTCCATCATTTCACAGAGGTTTGATTGTGTTTTGATTTTATGTTGCAGATGACATCAGTAGTCAAGGAGGCCGATAACAGCCTAGTACTAGAGCCAGAGTGCAGCAGTGCATGGTCGCCAATCGATAATGATCATAATGACCACCAATATTCAAATAGGTTTTGTCAAATATTCGTCAAAGAAGAGGTTCAAGGTGATTTATTTCATTATTATCATGATCCAATACTAAGTTACACTGACTGTCCATGATCTCATTTGATTATTCTTTCAATGATCATATATAATATCTGTCATTTCTGCCCATGCAGTGATAAGCTCCAATATGAAGCATTATTACAGTAGCGGTAGTTGATACAACAGTTTTATAATTATGATATTTAACGCGCGAGTCAGATGTAGAATTGCAACACAAGCGAGCGAGCGCGTGTGTTCATCATATCACGAGTGCTTTAAATACCATAATTAAACTGATATAGACTATACACGTCTACAACCACTCAAAAAAGTACAATGCGGTATCATATTGCTGACTTGTTAGGTTAGAGATCAACCAACTAGCCTAAATGAAAAAATATTGGAATAACACACTGTCGCATGGCAGCGCCCTCATCGACCGATTGAGCGCCTTTCTCAGATCAGAGCTCCTTGCTGATGCTGATATAGATTGTTTTTGTAATTACCTTACTGAATCTTTCCCAGGCAATTACATAGTCTTACCGGCAGTTACAACAATGATTATTAACGATGAAGGGGCGGATTTATCGTTTCTGAATAGAATAGTTGATCAGAATAATGTTATTGTTTTTATCGTAAATGATAGTCTTTAAGCAGGATCTAATAACGGATGGTCAGGCTCACATTGGAGCATATTACTGTATGACAATGCCCAAAAACGTTTTTATAGTCTAGACTCAATGGGTAGTTATAATGATAGGATTTCCACAGCATTGATTGGAAAATTGAGCTCTATATTCAATACTAATGAACTGATTAAACTGCCCTGTATTCAACAAACTAACAATTTTGACTGTGGGATATTCGCTTTGTATTTCATAGAAGAGGTATTTAAATTTCGTAGAATAAATAGGACAAAATGTTTTAAGGAGAGCCTATTGGGAAATTCTCATTTTGATGCTTTTGGGTATAGATGGAGATTGCTTAGTAACGTATGTAAGTTTTTAAAACCCAAGTCAGATACTTACGTTAAGTAGCATTTATCATCACACAGATCAACGATTGATGTGGCTAATTGTTCCACTTCTGAGATTACCTCAAATCACGCAAATAATTATGAAATTGATCAAAGAAATCTGAGGGCGGATAGGAGAAAACGTACCAAGGGAGTAGTGAAAATTTTTGGGAGTAGCCATGGCCGTGACATTGTTAATTGCTTTGAATCTGATTTCAAGCATTCAGTCAGTGGATTAGTTAAACCAGGGGCGAAATTCAATTCGATTGCAACTAACATCATGAGTGATAGTAAGGATCTCTCCAAAAGCGATCATGTAATTATTATGGGAGGGGCCAATGATGTATATTGCAATCAGTCTTCAGTCTTTCTAAAAGGTTTACTGCCTCTTCTTCTTGTGATGAATTTCACGAATGTCCTTGTTACCACCATACCTATTCGATATGATCTTCCTGACTGGTCCTGTGTGAACCGCGAGATACGAAAAATCAATGGTAAAATAAAAAGATTTTGTGACAAAATTAATCATGTACGAATTATTGATATCACTGACCTTGAGAGAGACAAGTTCACAAGGCATGGGCTGCATTTAAATAGAAAAGGGAAGATTGCAGTCGCAGAAAAAATGAAAAATGTTATTAACGGAACACATGATAATGACGCAGCCATAAGTTTAGGATTTCATAGCTTTATGGGAAACTAGATTACGGTCCTGCTTGTGGAAAGCAAGAAATTAAACGATTAGTTAGGCAGGACCAAAGAGCTCAATTAATAGAGAATAATATAAATAAAACAGTTAACATGAATTATAGGGATGATTATGCCATATCTTGTCAGACTGAAAAATATAATTCGGTCAGCTTTACAACTAATAGGCCTACGTATAACCTCTCTGATTTTCCAATTGGTAGTACTTGCAACAATCAATTTCGGTCTAAATCAGAGTCAGCTTCTCTGATGGTCAAGGTTGTCCACCTAAACATACGTTCGTTGAGCAATAAAATAGATAGATTGGAAATATTCATTGACTTGGAAAAACCAGACTTTCTCATACTGACTGAGCATGGCCTAAAAAATAATGAACTGGGTTGTATCAATATAGAGGATATGCATCTCATTGATTGTTATTGTAGAGTTAATAAGAGCATGGGTGGTGTTGCAATTTTTCACAAAATAATCTGCAATAAACAGCTCCGAAATATTTCTGAACTAAATGTGAGTGATCTCTGTGAGGAGGGTTGCATCGAACTAGCATGTTGTAAATTCAATATAAATAAGGAACCATACGTGCTCCTAGGTGTTTATCGGCCTCCTAATGGTAACATACATTCGTTTTTTAACAATTTTATAAATGTTTTAGAATATCTGTCGATCAATATTGGAACTAAATTAGGCTAATATGTGCAGGAGATTTTAATGTTGATTTTTTGGTTGACTCTTTACAACGTAGAACTTTTTTGAATATTTTGGATCAATTCAATTTGGAATATAACGTCAGAGTTCCCACTAGGATAACAGTAACCAGTAAAACGGCTATAGATAATATAATCACCAGCTCTACATTAATGCATAAGAATATTAACGTCATAGATTCTTGGCTTTCTGATCATACAGCCCAGTCCATTGAATTGCATCTAACAAAGGGTTTTCGTATGGGCCAACCAAAGAATGTTACACGCACCACCTTCCGTAATTGTAGTGTTCATAATCTGGCCAATTTGAGAGCGGTTTTGTCTGGAATAAATTGGAATTTCATTACCGAGAAAAAGGACACAAACAGAAAATACGGGTTATTCCATTGCACCTTCCTCCACTACTACAATATTCATTGCCCTGTCATGACCAAAGCTCTACCCTCAGTTAGGAAGTCGCGTAGTGCTCATTGGATAACACAAGAAATTAAGCAAATTAGACTATTGCTTAAATTTGCAACGGGAAATGCGCATTCTATTCCCAATTTCAATTTATCCCTCATTAAAAACATAAAAATGTATTACGATCAGTTAGTAACTGAAGCTAAAAAACGTTACTATGGAGATATGATAAAAAATTCATCAAATAAATCTAGAACAAGTTGGAATTTAATTAATCAATTTAGAGGTAAATGTACTGGAAAGAAAATTGAATCTTTAGCGCTTGATATTGAGAACGTACTTATGACTAACCAAGAGGAAATTGCAGCTGAATTCAATAGCTTCTTTGCGACTACTGCTCAAAGAATAAATAAGAAAATGAAAAAACACAACACTTATCTAATAGTACTCCTGATAGCGTTCCTAGCTCCCATATTTTGCCGCCTGATCACTTTATTCTAACACCTACAAATGAAGAGGAAATCTCACGCATAATCAATAACTTCAAGCCAAAAAGTAGCACAGGACATGATGACATCCCGTTGAAGGTATTAAAGATCTGTTGTGAGGCGATTGCCCAGCCGCTTGTTTGCATTATCAACTCCATGTTCGAGAGCGGGGTATTTCCCAAAATTTTGAAGATTGCCAAAGTACTTCCACTTTTCAAAGAGGGCAGCAAACATGACATTAACAATTATAGACCTATTTCGTTATTGACAGCTTTTTCAAAGATTTTTGAAACGGTGATTCTTACTAGACTGGTGACTTATCTCTCTGAACATAATCTAATTTCACCAAACCAGCATGGACTTGTAAAGAACAGGTCAACTAGTACAGCCCTCATCGAGGTTTTTGAAGGTATAATAAAAGATATCGAAGGTGGCAACTACACTTCTGGAGTAATGCTCGACCTCTCTAAAGCTTTCGAGTGTGTAGATCATCAGTTGCTTTTGGAAAAATTAACTAGGCTTGGTTTAAGAGGAAAAGTGCATGATTTAATAAGATCTTACCTTTCAGATCGGTATCAGTATGTTACAATTCATGGTAGTGACGGACAAACAGCTTCAAACCTAATCAGAATAACATCAGGGGTACCACAGGGATCTATTCTGGGACCACTTCTCTTTATACTGTACATAGATGACATCTGTTCACTTGTTCCTCTTAATAAACTTACCTTATACGCGGATGACACATCTTTAATTTTTTCACACAAAAACTTGTATGAGATGGAGATTAATTGTATCTTGATATGCAATAGAGTCGTTCAATTTTTCAACTCACTTTCCCTCACAGTTAACTCAAAGAAGAGTAGTATCATTGACTTCAGCCGAAGACATAACGCTTTTGAACCTCAGTTGTACATAGGGGATGATGTTATTAGCAATACAGAGTATGTAAAATTACTTGGTTTAAAGTTTGATTCAAGACTTGCATGGGATGAGCATGTTAATTTTATTATCGACAAGGTCATTAAAGGCTTATTTGTTATCAGAAGCATTGTGAGACTTGTTCCAATGTCAGTTTCAAGAATGGTATATTTTTCACTGTTCTATTCACATGTGGCTTATGGCATAGAGTTGTGGGGAAGCACTGCAGAGTTACACTTTTTTAAAATATTTAGACTACAAAAAAGAGCAATCCGCTACTTGGCAGGGCTCAAGTCCAATGATTCTTGTAAACAGGCTTTTGTTGACTTAAATACTTACGCTACCATCAATTTATATATTCAAACTGTTAATTTTCACTCACAAGCACTTATCTGATCTGAATACAATTGCTGATATCCACACTTATAACACCAGAGGGAGGAATAAACTGTCTTTGAGACAACACCGACTGCATCTGTACGAGAAAATGCCCTCTTATATTGGAGCTAAATTGTTTAACGACTTACCTACCGAGCTGCAGTCCTTGTCTGATATAAAAAATTTTAAGAGTAAAGTGTATAAATTCCTGGTTTCACAAGCCTACTACAGTGTGAAGGATTTCAGTGACAGAAGGTAGCATAGTTTGTAGGTAGGCCTACTCTAGTCTTCCATGTGTGTTTTTTATTGTGTATTTATTATTGTTACTTATTAAGACCTGACGTTATTCAACTGTATATTATAAAGTGTACTGTGTTGAATAACTTTTTCTTTAACTGATATTTATTTTAAAAAAATATTATGACAACATTTTATTCTATTCTACCTCATCACTCTACTTCGAACTGCCTTGGGTAATTTTCATTTTTTTTGCAGTTGAGGATAATGGAGAATTATCAGCGAAAGTAGACTGCAATGCAGAGAAGGGCAAACTAGATATGAGAGCTCCTACAAGCAGTACATCTTCACCTGCAAATACAACACAAGTAGATGGTGACAATGCACTTCTAATACCTCGTGCTGCTGTGGAGAAATCTATGACTGACAAAAAGACTAAGCTCTACAGCTGTGCCCACTGTAGCTTCAAAACTCCCTGGCCCCTAAGTCTTAAAATACACGTGAGACGACACAATGGAGAAAAGCCTTTCAGCTGCGAATTTTGTGACCATAGATCTGCTTGTCCAAGTGATTTGAGAAGACATATTAGAACTCATACAGGCGAGAAACCATTTAGTTGTGAGTTTTGTGACTACACATGTGCTCGTTTAAGTAGTTTGAAAAAACATCTCAAAACACCTACTGGTGAAAAGCATTTCACATGTACATTCTGCGACTTTACAATTGCTTGTTCAGCTGGTTTAAAAATTCATCTTTTAACACATTCAAATGAAAACCCATTTCACTGCGATTTTTGTGACTATTCATGTGCTTCTTCAATTGATTTGAAAAAACATCTCAAACAGTGTAGGCCTTCTGCCGCGTCTGTGACTGACGGGAAGATTAAACTCCACAGCTCTACAGAGAAAGAAGACTGCAGTACAGTGAAGAGCAAACTGGATATCAGTGCTATATGCAGCACAACTTCACCTGCAAATCCAACAGAAATAGGTGGTCTAATCAGCAAAGATGCAAATCCTATAGCTCCTGTTCCGGTTGATGAGTGTAATGAGGCGTCTGTGGCTGACAAAAACAATAAGCTCCTCTGCTGCACCCATTGTAGCTTCAAAACTAGCCGGGCCTCAAGTCTTAGAATACATGTAAGAAGGCACACTGGTCATAAGCCTTTCAGCTGCAACATTTGTAATTATAGATCTGCTTGTTCAAGTGATTTGAGAAGACATATTAGAACTCATACAGGCGAGAAACCTTTCATTTGTGAATACTGCGGCTTCTCATGTACACGTTTCAGTAGTTTGAAAAGACATATCAGAAAACATATTATGAAAACTTTCAGCTGCAAATTTTGTGATTTTACATGCGATCGTTCAGCTAGTTTGAAAAGTCATCTACTAACACATTCCGAAAAAAACACATTCCATTGCGAATTGTGTAACTATACATGTGCTTCTTCAAATTATTTGGAACGACATATCAAAACACATACTGGTGAAAATCCTTACAGTTGTGAGATCTGCGGCAATTCATACGCTCGTTCCAGTTGTCTGAGACGACATCTCAAAAAGTGTAGGCCTGCTGAGGCATCTGTAGCTGACGGGGAGACTAAGAGCAAGCTGGAGATAAATCCTACTACATGCAAAGCATCATCACCTGCAAATGCAACGGTAGCAGGTGGACTAATCAGCAATGATGCTCATTCAATAACTCCTGTTCTTGTAGAAGAGTGTACTGAGGCGTCTGTGGCTGGCGAAAGGACTAAGCTCTACAGCTGTGCTCACTGTAGCTTCAAAACGCCCTGGTCCCTTAGTCTTAAAATACATGTGAGAGAGCACACTAGAGAGTGTGCTGATGTGCCTGTGCCTAACAAAAAGACTAAGAGCAAACTGGAGATACATCCTTCTACATGCACAACATCTGCACCTACAAATACAATAGAAGAAGATGAAAACATGAGCAATGATGCATGTCCAATATCTCCGGTCCCTGTGGAAAAAGAAGAGTGTAATGATACTTGTGTGGCTGACTCAAAGACTAAGCTCTATAGCTGCAGCCATTGTGGCTTCAAAACTCCCTGGTCCCTAAGTCTTAAAATACACATAAGACGACACACTGGTGATAAACCTTTCAGCTGCGAAATTTGTGACCATAGATTTGCTTGTCCAAGTGATTTGAGAAGACATATTAGAACTCATACAGGCGAAAAACCTTTTAGTTGTGAGTTTTGTGACTACAAATGTGCTCGTTTAAGTAGTTTGAAAAAACATCTCAGAACACCTACTGGTAAAAAACATTTCACATGTACATCTTGTGACTTTACAATTGCTTGTTCAGCTGGTTTTAAAAATTCATCTTTTAACACATTCAAATGAAAAACCATTCCACTGTGACTTTTGCGACTATTCATTTGCTTCAGCAGGTGATTTGAAAAAACATCTTAAAAATTGTACTAATGCATCTGAGACCAGCAATAAGACTGATCTATACAGCTGTGCTCATTGTAGCTTCAAAACCCCTCATCACACAAGTCTTAAAATACATGTAAGAAGACATACTGGATTCAAGCCTTACACCTGCAAATTTTGTGACTATAGATCTGCTTGTCCAAGTGATTTTAGAAGACATATTAGAACTCATACAGGCGAGAAACCATTTATTTGTGAGATCTGCGGCTATTCATGTGCTCGTTCAAGTAGTTTGAAAAACCATATTAAAAAACATACTGAGTGAAGAACTTTTCAGGTGAGAATTTTCGGACATTACCTAAGTTTGTTTGTTGACCTATTTTCACAATAAATAAATCTTCAATCACATTCAGAAATGAATTATAACATTTTGAATTTTGTTATTTTACAACTTGCTTTCATTAGTTTCAATCCGTACATTATTACACTTATACTGGTGATGAAAATTTCCGTTTTCAATTTGTGAAATAAATATACAAAAGAAAAAACTTAATCCATTACAACTGACCAATAGTAAAACAGTCTAATCTTTTACGATATCAGAGGCCTATCAAAACGTCTGAGACATCTGATGTTGATAAAATAATAGTAGAATGTTACAGGAATCAAAACAACCATTAGCATCTATCCATCTTTATTAGTGATCTCGATTTCTTTGAACTATTCATGATATTGAATAGACTGCACAAGCTTGGGCGGAATCTCCGTGCCACTTGTTCAGACAAAAGTTATATTCTTGGTTGATCAAAAATCGTTTTTATCCTATTAACAAGTTTTTTGAACGTGAAATTAATTACTTTTAACTATATGTTAATACCAATATAAGTCTTAACACCAGTAGCTTTATGGCTCAAGTACGGCCCGCCGCAAAGTAGACCCACGTTAATCCACGAAAAGCTACCGTGGGATGTTTTGTAAACCATTGCAAGGCTTCTCCAGACATCTGTGTAATGATAATAATACAATGAAAATAATCCACTTGTCAGCTGTTTGATTATGAATAATTCTATAGCAATGGTTTACAAAACATCCCACGGTGTGGGTTGCTTTTCGTGGATTAGCGTGGGTCTACTTTGCGACGGGCCTAATTGCAATATTCAAAAATATTGTTAGGATAAACATATTAAATTGTTAGATTGTAATACAACTTGTGAATTTGTTTGACGTTGTTCATGACGTATTGTTTCTTTGCAATAAAATTATATTTATTTCATTCTTATATCCAATCACTCCTATTGATGATAGATTTTTAGTTTTTGTAAAATGTTTTCAGTATTGGTTTTATGTTGAAATAATATTTAATTGTAAAATTATCAAATTGAATCTAGAAAAATAAACAATTGAAAAACCATATTCAACATATTTTGAATATTCAGTCAATCCTTTCCTTTAGTCATCCTAGTGATGACAAATGGTCAGATCAATGAAGCCCATAAAGCTTAAATTGATTTTCTTTAGATACTTTCTTTGTAACATAATTATTATTGTGAAGGTTGAGTCAAATATACCAACGTGCACAAAATATACTGCTAGCCGTTATCATATTTATTTAATAAACGTGAAAATAATTATAGTTTGAAGGGAATATTCTCATTCCCTCAAACCTCACTACTCATAACCTCATCTCCATAGGTCTACTTATATTCACTTTTCTCTAAAGGGCTGGAAGCTACTGACTACTATAAGTTATCAAGTAGGCGACCCTTTTTTATTTTATTGAATCACTAGTTTCAACTCTTTAGTGCCATTTTCAAGTAGTGTAAGTGATTTAGCCCTACACTTGAAAATGGCTCTAAATGATTTGAAACTGTGATTTGATAAAATAGAAAAGGGTACTTGATGACTTTCATTGTCCTTATCTTCATTTAATAATGACTAGTTGTGGAAGAATCAGTAAATTATGAAAATAAGAAAAATAGACTGAATGAAGATGTCACCTTCCTCTTTATAGAGTACAACAGAACTACAGTAGCTGTATCTTGTGTAGTTTTGATAATATTGTTATGAGCAATTCCAGAACTTATTTAGCGACAAATTACGAGTTAATACAGGTCACTTCTGGATTATGGGAATCACAAATCAAGATGATTTTACTGATTCAAAAGCTTCATATTACAAATATAGTTTGGCCAAAATGCCACAAAATATTTCATACCCTAAATATTCAATAAAACTATATGGCAACGCTTTCAGCTCAACTATTTAGGACTGCCATAATCCACATTGAACTCTGTATTTTCTTTTGAAGTGGAAACATAATTTCACGTATTTGTTGAATTGTTAGCCTTCTGACTTCTCATTATTAGCCTATACTCCAGTCACCAGGAAGTTACTAAAAAATATCCTTTTCAGGAATTAATTCCGAACCAACTGAACAGCAAAAACAATTCTGTATTATTGAAAAACTAATGCAAACAGTTGACTTTTGATATGTAAACCTCCTATCTATCCTTGAAAGATCAGCGGGGTCAAAAATTGTAACTCTGTTGTAGTTCTGACACTGTGTCACAGGGGTGCCCAGCCCCCCCAAGGGCAATGGCGCATGCCCCCCCCCCCAATCCAAGTGTAATGCCCCCCCCCCCAAGGGCAATGGCGCATGCCCCCCCCCCCCCCAATCCAAGTGTAATGCCCCCCCCCCCCCAAAGTACCTCAATTCCCAACCCTTTAGTTTTTAACATTAGTCAGTGTATGACAATAAAATTCACATCTTAAGGTGCGTACAGATATATGCGCCGCGAACATGAGCAATTCACTTTTAATCAGCTGATGCCAAGCTTTTTATATCTGTATTTTACCATTTCTGTAAAAATACAGATATAATCAGCTGATTAAAAGTGAATTGCTCATGTTCGCGGCGCGTATATCTGTACGCACCTCTATATTCTAATCTTCCAAAGGACATTATTTACCTTTGGTCTTATGAGGACTTCTTTCTGTTTTCATAATATTGTAAAAATATATACCATCGTTTCTTATCTCTTTTAAAATAGAAATAAAGTATCTTTTTGATATTATTTTTGAGACTAGTAGTGCACCCGTTCTTGTTCGGGAGGACTAGAAAGAACTACATTACATCAGGTAAAACTACATGACACATATAATAGGATATTAAAATATAAGTAAGGGAGGCTTTGCTTTTTAAATGTTAAGGTTACTTATAAAAAGTTGAATAATATTATCATTGATAATTCTTTATTGCAAAAGACTATTGCATAGCAATTTTGGTAAACATTCATACGAATTTGGAACGATTTTATTCATACAATATAATATAATGTCGGCAAGTTTAGGTATTCTAAATCCTATACTATTAAACGAGCAATTTCTGTTTAGATGTTTAAATTTTAAGATGTTTATATGTTTGTATTTCACCGGATCTCGAAAACGAATATATAAACGAACACTATATCTGAAGTGTTCCACAAGATACGCAACTTTGAATGTGCGAGAAATTTGTGATATTTCCCCCATTTTCACAGTCTCGCATATGCAACGTTGCGTATCTTGTGGAACACTTCAGATAAAAAATCCGAAAAGTGGTCGAGGTTGTGATGAATTTTCTCCTCTTTTCACTCCCATTAAATATAGCCTACTTCTGTTTTCAATACCGTTCAAAAGTTACAGCCAATTGAATAATGATCTTTATTTTCTCATTTTTCTTGCGATTTTACTGTTATTAAAGAGTCTCTAAAATGAGTACAATACATGATAGAGACTTGCGATTGGTCTTAAATGAGAGAAAATTTCATGCTCTATAAGCTGAGTTGCCTTAAATTGAACTTGCATTACTGTTTATATCGAAAAACTGTCGAGACTGTGAAAATGAGAAAAATATCGCATATTTCTTGATTTTTTGAAACAAACGTATCTTACTTTACGATTATATTTTTACAAAAATCATTCACCTCAAAAGAGGAGATTCTTTTCTACAAATCAAGGCCATTATCAATTTGAGTTACCGAGACACACAGTTTTGAATATAGAAATCGGTCATTTTTCTATGCATTGAAATATGGGCTAAAATACACTAAAGGAGGAATTTATTTTTTTTAACAAATTTTAGTGAGATGATACATGATTTTCAACCGCCTTGACGAGCTGATATGAACGAGCTGTAGTACGAGGAGATGTGATCATTCAGTCAAAAGTTATAAGTGATTAAAGTTTTGATCCTGGACGTATCCTTATGTGTGCCCCCCACTAGGAAATACTGAAATCTATAAGGAGTGATTCTCATAGAACATAACTCTCGTAAGGATATTTCAGCCGAAATATGTTTCTTTTATGTTAGGAAGGCCATGAAAAGGTATTATAATGAGAATTTGAATTTTGGCTGTAGGACATGATTTTCTATTTTTGGGTGTATTCCTCCTCCCAACACTACTAAATTCAAAAACAGGTACCTAGATACCTAAGGAATTCTGTTCAGAATTAATATATTGTTAATTCACGTGATGTGTGGCTTTCTATCATTACTAGAAAAAGATCCTAGTTGTATAGAGTAGAAGTGGTAGGTTTGCATAATTTTGAAAACCCCTTAAAAATACCTCTTTTTTGAAAACTCTTAGCTCCGGAATCAAAAATCGTAGAGTCCTGCGCGACCACTCAATTTATTGGAAATTTTATTATCTTCAATATTTTAGAGAATGCTTTTTCTCGAAAAGTTAAAGGTTCCCAAGATTAAATGGAGAACTTGAAAAGAATCCGAAATTTTGGGGTTTTTTGGGAGTTTTGGGGGTGAAGCCGCCCTCTGGCATATCAGCAAATTTCAGATTAGAATTCAGCGCCCCAAAATACATATAGAACCGTCGCGAAAAGTTCTTTCGGGCTGTTTCCTGAAAAACGACCATTTGACTGGACTATTATACAAAACAGAAAAAAGTAATGAAGTATTACAATAATTACTTGATTACTGTGTGGTAAATTTGAAAGATTGAAATTGGTTTCATTTGATATTTTTCACTAATTTTTGACAAGGGAAGTTTTTTCTTCTGTCAAAGTCACTAGAGTTTGCGATGTTTTTTATAATTGCATTCCCATTTCAGACACATTAATATCATCATGAAACGCCTTCGAAATTAAAATAGTTATTAGATAAAAATGTACATTACAATTCAACTTATCATTGTGCTTTTAAGAAAATAAGGTTGCAACAGCAAGGAAACTCAAACACAGGACCATTAAAAATTTAAATTAAGCAAAGGTAATCAGAATAATAGTGGATGATGAAGTTGTAATTTATTTTTGTCAAAGATTTACCTTGAAACTCATAAGCTTAAAATTACTAAAATTCCTGCATACAAAATATTATCAATTGTGCTTATGCTTTATATTGAGTTACATTTAGCAAAATATAACATTGTAAAGGTGGGAAAAATTAACTACATTAGGATATCTCTATTTAATACTTTGATTTTTTAACCATGGTTCAAAATGTTGACATAAAATATAAAAAAAAAATCATGCCCCCCCTTATTGTGGGCACCCCTGCTGTGTCAGAATAACACAGTGTCAGAACTACAACAGAGTTATTATATGGTGTTTCGTCATGGAAAGCAACATCAATTTCAAAAATTGTGTTCCCAACTTTTCCCCCTATACCTTTTTTGTGCATTCGTTGTCAGATTAATGCATACGTTTCTTATTTAAATTAATGAAACTCAAACACCACTCTCTGTGTGCACACACCCTAAAGGCGAACTGGCGAACTCACCAAGTAAGACAGGCAGATGGACGGAAAAAAGCATCAAACATCTGCATGCAAATTTGAACAGACAAACGTCTGTGTGCGTTGCTTAATATTACCGTACCTTAGGAGGGATTTTTCCGTGAAGGTAAAAAAGAGTGGAGCGGCAAATAGAACATAATCTCATGAATTTTATTCAGAATTTTATAATCTAAAAAAAGGCGAGAGCAACTTTTTCTGTCCGATTACGAGATTTAGCAGAAACATCTGAAAACTGGAAAATGACCATACGATATTGTTGATCAAAAACTAAAATTCATCAAAATTGACTTTTTCTTCAAACTTCACTCATTTTTGAAAAATCATAACTCAGTAATCATTGGAGATAGAGAGACCCGAATGATTTTATTTTATTCAGAATTTTATAATCTAAAAAAAGGCGAGTGCAACTTTTTCTGTCTGAGTGCCTACGAGATTTAGCAGAAATAGTTGAAAACTGGAAAATGAGCTGAGAAAATACGAGGTTTTAATGCCACTCTGTATCTAACACACGTAAATTTTGCATGAAGAAATTGGTTCTGGACTTCTCTTATGTACACAAATAATATATTAAAAAATTAAAACTACAATATAAATTGCATGCACCAATGTATAAAATAGTGATTGGACTATAGAGGGTACCGGTAGTTGAGTGTTGAAAATTAATGCATTCAAATGTGTCAAAGTCAGAACAAAGTGGAGCGGCGAAAGTAGGGTAGAAGTTAGAGGAAAATCTACTTCTTCTGTGGTAGGGGTAAGTAAAAACATAGATGTAGCCTACATGCACTGTTTTCAACACTCTTCAGTTATCTTAGCCACTCTACTACCGTATGTTTTTGAAAAATTCGTACTTGGACCTGAAGGTCAAAAGAGCAGCAAGGCTTGAGCGCTAGTCACTGAAATGTACAGGGTGAGCATAGATTTTATTCTTGCCCTGATTTTAAAAATTTATTACAGAATAACCATTTGACATAATAATTATCTGGCGCTGTTACATAGGTTAGTGTTGGCAGTTTTTTTGACCAATAGATGGCACTAGTGGTCCTTGAGCCACAAATGGCGACCATGTGCTCTCCGAAAATTGAAAAATTGTAGATTTCTGTTATTTGTTGTAACATGTGCTCTGAACATATTTTATTGTAAGAATATGGACGCTCCAGAGCTAGAATAATAAAAAGAACCGTTTCTCGAAACTATTGAGAATACAGTTGAATAGCCTACCTAGCCTAGTGGTATTCTTTTCAAAATAGTTTGAAACAAAATCAAATCTTTCATAGAAACTTGCTAACAATATTCTTAATGTTATTCACAGACACGTTTACAATAGAAACCACATGGCCCACTGTGTTTTGTGTTAACCCTTGTATAAGCTTATAGCTATAGGATAATTTGATGGCAGGTAGATGTAGATGGTGTATAGCAATAAAGATATATAGTTAGGAGAGAAGTGAAATATAGATATTATATAGTTAACAATGTTACCATGTGGTTAGCATATGCTACAATGCTACCACATGGTTAGCATATGAATATTATTGAAGCAATTATTTGATGATCAATTATTTGGATAAACATGATATGAGTAGATGTCTATATAAATTAGGTCATGAAGTAGGTTAGGCTATGTATAAATTATTTAAAAAAAATATATGTTGTGCAATGAATTATAATTTAATAATTATCATAAGCTAAGTAAGTTAGTTGAATCCGGATGCTTAGGCTAAGGTATAAATAGAATTATAAATAGAATTAGGTATGTTCGATTGAAACATGTTGACAATTAGTATAGTTATACAATGAGTATGAGAAACCTGCTTAATTAATAAGTATCTAATTAATTTGATTTATTCAATTCAATTGTAATGATGTACTGTATGACATTGTATTTTGTTCTTCATTTCATGTATTTATTATTGAAGTATTTGCCATATTAGATTTATAATATTGATTACTGTATTAAATCGATGAGTATGTATTCAATTGTCAGTATCCAAACTTCAGAGTTTAAATATTGGTAAAATGTATGATATCATTTGTTTTAATGATGAAGGGGAGTCATAGTTTAAAATGATATATCATAATAAACATTATAGTAAATTTAAATTGATATTTGAATTCAGTTTGTAAGCTGAATATTAGGCTGAAGAATTTGAGTATAGGCGGAACTAGAGGGCGAAGGGTGATGAGGGGTGGAAAATCGTGGTTCTAGTATATAAGCAGGCAGACCCTGTCTTGCAAGTTAGTTGCTGTGAGTCTCTCTTAGTCTCTTGGATTTTGGACAGTGTTCAGTGTAGGAGTGAGTTTTTGGTTTTAGACTTCAATTATCCTATAGGACTGAGCCAGGTAAAGTTTGTATTCAGAATTTTCAATTTTTCTTATTTCAAATTCACACCACCTCACCCTAAAAAGCCCAAATAAGTTTATTGAATTTTATAGCATCATAGTAAAGAACAAACTTAATTATTACTTCTTTTTAAATTCATATCTATAGACACAGTCTTAATTAATTTCTTGAAGCTTATAGTTGAAATTTTCTTGTAAGCACAAACAATAGTTTATTGAAGCAAGGCTCCCCTAATCACAATCATTCTTTAAAATTTATTAATTCTTTTATTTTTGACTATAATTGTATTTTTAACTGGAGGTGTTCAATATTTTTAGATTTTATATTTTACTCTTCAAATAACTAAATAAATGGGAACTGTTTGTTAAATTTTACTGTATAAAATTAAACTTGAACTGTAGTACTTTCAAAAACTCAATCATCTTGTATATTTTAAATCATTACTATATTTTAATCAATTTTTATAAATTCATTTCAATTTAAAGCTTATTAATAAATCCATAATTAACCTTTGTTTTGCCTTTCACTTTATACATTCCCTTACACATGACCCTGATCTATCTCTCTTTATCTTTTTCTTCTAATATTAGTTCAGTGAATGAAATATAAGTATCACTCACTGTGTAGCTATATAGTTATCATTTTATCAATCCAAAGTGATTGATTGGCGCCGGGCAAAATTCTGTATAGAGTGAGGGAGTTCGAAACCCACTCTAAACAAAAAACGACAGTGTGGAAGAGTTCATCCTAAACAATGATGCTGTCTGTTATTTTACGTTAGTTGCGGTCAAACTGGTGTTGGAGCAGGAAAAAGCACAATGTGTGCTTTGGCTTCATGAAACAAAATCGCCCATCAGTGTTCAGCGTAATTTTCGGGCTTCTTATGGACGCAGCCCTCCTGATGTTAAATCAATAAAGTGATGGTATGACAGGTTCAAAGAAACAGGCAGCGTTGGAGATCTTCCTAGAAGTGGCAGGCCTAGTGTGAGTGAAGCAACTGTTTATCGTGTTCGGCAATCATTTCAATGGAGTCCATCTAAATCAACTCGTCAATCATCACGTGAACTTCAAATACCGCAAGCAAGTGTTGTGAAAATTCTTCATAAAAGGCTTAGGTTGCATGCTTATAAAGTGCAAATCGTGCAGGCCTTGCAACCGAATGATTTGCTGAGATTTGCAGAATTCACAACTGAGATTCTAAACAGGATTGATGGCGCTAACGATTACTTAAATCGCATATGTTTTACCAACGTAAGTGATATTAAAAAAAACTACCAACACTAACCTATGTAACAGCGCCAGATATAAATTGATATGTCAAACGGTTATTCTGTAATAATTTTTTAAAATCAGGGCAAGACTTTATGCTCACTCTGTACTTCTTCAGTGAAGTAGCCTACTATTCATTAAATACCATGTATTTGATGATATTTCTTGAATTTTTTTTTCATTAATAACTATTGCGTATTGAACTGAAATTGATTTGAAATTGGCGAAAATATAAGTTGGATAAAATTTAATCGTGATCAATTTCATGAGAACCAATCAGAGAAGCCTTATTTGCAAAAAAGCCATCTCTGTGATTGGTTATCGCCAAATTAATAACGATTACAATTTAACCAGCTTTCGTGCGACCGGGCACAAGTTTTGATATTTTCTTGTTGATATTGAATATAATTCTCTACTTGAAAAGAGAATGGGACAACAGTATCAAGAAACTTAGTCCCAAATGGAAGGAACTTGATAACTTAAGTATGGCGAATCAAAATCATCATAATAAATATGATCATATGTTTTATATGATTTGGATGGCCTCCCAAATTTTTCAAAGTGGGGTCCACGTTATAATGGCAGTGGAGAAATATAGAAAAGCATTGCCGATTCTCTGCCTTGCCACTGACTTCTACAGAGAGAAGCTGATACCGGTATATCTGATGTAATGTTAACTGTTTATTTTGTTAAAATAACTATATTTTATCCATCAAGAAAATAACTATTTCGTAATTGAAACTAGACATTTTGTTAATTAATCATATTTCAAAATTTTTGAAAAACGATCTGGCAACGTTGAACTATAAAATGATAGCGCTATCTGCTTTGTCGAATGATAGACACATCAAATACTGTCATTATAACGTAGACCTTACTAGTGGATAATACATTAGTAGCCTAATGATAACACATCATAAGGCAATATATTGATTCTGAGTTGATATATTGATACCTTAGGGCCGGTTTCCGAGCTCAGGATTTGGCTAAGTTCTAGACTTTAAACAGCTGAAGTCAGAAAATTGGCTTTCCGAAACGGGGCGTAGTCACAGTCATTGTCATAGTCAAGTTTGAATTAAATTTCGAAAAACTAGAAAATTGAACACAAAATAAAATGAAGAGAAAATAGTGTAAAGTTTCACCTATTTTGAATTATTTAGGAATGTTTAATTTCGTCAAGGAAAAACGTTTCCAATAATAGGCATGAGAAAATAAAAACAGGAAATATTTTTATAAGAACTGCGACTACGCCCCGTTTTGGAAAGCCCATTTTCTGACTCCAGCTGTTTAAAGTCTAGAACTTAGCTAAATCCCGAGCTCGGAAACCGGCCCTCAACCTTTTAGCATCTTGATGTCCAAATGTTCTCTTCTACCAGGGTTTTGAGGAAATAAAAAACACAGTTTTAATGTTGAACGAATACATTTTAAATGTATAATATGAAAATCATTATAATTTAACATAATTATGCTAATACATTGTCCTAGATAGATAAATAAATAAAATAACTTAACAAAATATTCTCAGCCGACTACTGTATTGTGATAAATAATTGAACTCTGAGCACTTTTCAATATCATTGCAATCACTTGGAATATTTTTATTCACCATCTTTGAAAATATTGGTCTACTGAATTCAATAATAAATTGATGAATTTTTTCATTTAGAAATAGAGGACTTGGGACATAGGTCTTCTAGAAACTAATCATGTTCAAAGGGAGGTCACAAATTATTGCAGATTGAAGCGCAGAGCGTCCAATTTCATTTGGAGAACTAGATCTTGAAAATTTACTAAAATGACTTTGAAATGTTAAATACGGTACAAGATTTCTTAAATATTCCAGCTGTGCAATGCAATGACAAAGTTTAAACACGAAGTTTTTATATCAATTCATCCAATAAATACTTTGAAGAACTGATGTGATTGTAGAGAACTTACTTAAATAATATAATAAATTAAGACAACACAGAAAATTTTATCATGACTTAATTCATAAAGCTACTTTTATTACTTTAATGAGTAGGCAATGTAAATATATAGATCATCTGTCACAGTTTATCGGTTAAAATCTTTATATAATAATATATTTATTTATAATATATATGTATCCTTGTATATGTATTACATTATATAACTAATTACTTCATTAGAAAAAGAAAAAATACCTCACTTTTAATTCGACTGCAGATTTCAAGAGATGCAATTATTTTTTTTTGAGATAAATTTATAAAGAAATTCGAAACCAAGTACATTTAGTGAAACCTCAGGAGATTAAACAGATACTAAAGGTGACATTACCATGAAATAGTTAAATATAACGCGTTATGGATCATTTGAGCCAATGAAAAATAATCTGAAAACAATAATATTGAAGAAGTTTTGGTCCCGGATTACAAGCTGAGTATCTCAGCTTGACCCAATCCCTGTAGGGTATTCTGTGAAATTGAATTAATTCATTATTTATGCATAGATAATTATTATGAATAAAAAGACTTGAACTGAATAACTTTTTTAATAAAATTCCAAGAATTAGTGGACTGTTTCAAAAGTTGAGCAACACTTGGAGGCAGCTGAGGATGGGCGTAATTTCAATATGATGTGATTATTTCAAAAATCACACTTCAAAGGGGGTGATTATCCCTGCAGTTAGCGCGGCATTCTCTCAAATTATTGAAATGACAATCGCTGGTCACAACTGTTTTTGAAAAATCAATATCAGTCATACACTTTCGCTAAATGTCAATTGGTTTGTCTTTTCGGTTCTTCAAATTATTCTATTATATCTACAAATTTGAAAATTAAACATTTTTCAAGAGTTGCTGTCCAATTCAATGTACTTGGTTTCAATGATGATTGTTCCTGTTTTAATCGTCTCAACTAAACCAATTTTCCAATAGTTATTTGCATCTCAGTATTTATCTGCAGCTTACTTTACTTGAGAATCTGTTATTACTCAAGACATTAGAAATAAAAAATACAAAAATGACTGTACAATGAAACTACTAAACATTCCATTTTATTCTAGAAACACTAAAACACCACACACATTTATAAATTAATTTATCCTAATCCAATAAATGATACTTGAAATTAATATTATTATTCGACCTAAGAACACTACTTATCCGATAAAATACTTTAAAATGTTATTCAGTAAGTTATATTGTTGAAAGTAAATTCAAGAAAATTCGAAGAGAGCATTTTTATACATGAACGATTAATAATAAAGTTTTCAATATAGATTAATAATTTCATTTAATTCGTTGGCTGTCATATTAGGATGGAGGTAATCTTGTTCAGTCCATTTTCCCAATCCAAATATATTTTACAATAAAAGTTTCACCTTATTGAATGTATTGAATGAGAAATAAATTGACATCTGACTCCAATGACAAATTACGAATAAAATACTAATAGTTGGAAATTAACGTCTGAGGAGTTGATAATGAAGGAGCAGAACATTGTGGGACCTTTTTCAATTGGAAAGCTAGTTTTGTTTTTGTTCAACTATGTATTTAATTTATAAGATGTTTAATAACCCTTCTAATACCATACCGTACTCTGTCACATTGTTAAAATGCCTCACCTTCTCTACTACATTCTTACATCACACATACGATTTATTTTTCTTTCTCCTCATACGTGTCTCAAATTTTCATACAAAAAAGATAATTATATTTTAAAGATTAGTTCAGTGACGTAAATTAGAAGGTACATGAATTAATTTTCTTTGATTGCCAAAAATACCGATAAATCAGCTAGTTTAAAAGCAATCCCCATTTATCAGTATCAGTCAGTGAACGGGGGTATTGGAGACGAGACTGGGCCGACGAAAACAATAGATGAACAGGTAGAAGTTTTAGTGACCCTTTAGCGGTCGCCTATTGTTAAATTTCAACATTTCAGTGACCAATTGTTAATGAGTCACAATACCATTATTCCCCACTCGGAGGAATGTATTATTTGTGAACCATTCTGGTTACCTAAAGGCACTATCAGCTGTAAAACCAGCTACTGTCGCGTATCCTACAGTTTGGATCAACACACATATTACTATATTGTTGATAAGTACAAATTTAGTTAAATTAAGACCATTTATTTAGTGTGAATGATGAAATCGATATTTATATCGTGGGCGTATATTTTCGCTTCAGCTGTTTGTCAGCATGAACCCTCGAGGCTCGTGTTGGGCTCAAGTAAATCCAACGCCGGACGTTTGAACAAAATCCAATGTGTATAAAGACGCCGGTTTGGTCACATGCGCCACTGTCTTCACGACCACTAGACCACTTTTATCTAACTTTTATAGTACGTCCAAAATCGATGTGAGTGTATGATGAGGGTTCACAGGATTCAGTTGAAGGAATCAGGGAACAGTTGAAGGATGAATCTTTATGAAGCAATACCCAAAGGACAGGTAATGCGGCCCCGTCTCGTTTCCAAAGCCAGTGAACCGTTCAGTGAAAATGAGATGGGACTACTCCCAATCAGCCCGGCCGAGTTAGTATAAATACTAGCTTGCAACTTATGGCAATAATATTCTCAATTTACTGGACACGTTCACCGATACTGATATATGGGAATCCAACTTTATTTTGCCGTATCACAAGTGGAATGACAAGAATATGAAAAAGGCAATATAATGCCTTTTCTTAGATACTAAATTCATTTTCTAACAAGAATGCACATTTGGATTGTTAATGCAACAAATTTCTCTTATGATGTAGAATAATATTCAACGCGAGATGTTTTTGAGCCAAGGATCGAATTGTAGACATTTAGCCCAAATTGATTACCTCATTCTTACCACTTTTTAAATCGTGAATTAAATATCCATGCACCAAAATAATTTTATGAGAATCAGTGAATTTATTTAACTGAATCGCAATAATGCTCTTTATAAAAGAATTCTCAGCAATCCATTGTTCGAATACAGTACGAGGATACATGATTTCACACAATTTTCTACAAGTGGACTAATCTTGAATGAAATCTATTATATTACAAAAAATCGATCATACATTTTATATCGATCGATAACGATGAAATTATTTGCTATCTACTTTATAAATAAATCATATTTTATTTGATCATTCAAGTCATAAAATCGATAAAATAAAAAATAATAGTATTCAAATTTAGCTGTTAAATTGCTTTGACGGATTTGCAATATTTATTTTTCTATTAAGGACCTATTAGCTATTCTATTCAATATTTTCATGAAATGTTCAACCATTATTTCTAACTATAATAAGTTTGTTAATCTCCAACTTTATAAGTCTTATCTTTTGACACATTCATAAGGCTGATAAATCATACTGCAAGTAGATTGATATTAATATCATGCATCAAAAGAATAACGGATGAATTCTCGAGTTTATTATTGACAAGTTTCGATTAATTTGAGACATATTTTTTTCAATTCAAGCAACATAGTACTGTAAAGCGTGAATAATGGAAAAACTGTTTTGAAAATAATTATCGAAGAGTCACATACAATTTTCAATGTGCTTGTAAATCATTACGGCCACTATTTAAGCTATTGTACGATGCATAAACTTACAAAAAGAAATCTATTATTTTATTATTACTTTTGGCCCATTTAGAGAACAGTGAGACGATTAATCAGTTTCCTTAGAATGGCACTTTCCTAAAAAAACCTTGACATTTATGAGTATAATTCAGTTTGTACCTATCTATATTGTTTTATAAGTTGTCTGAACTTATAATACACTAGGAGACTAATATTATCAACATCAATTCTAATTTACATTAGGAAGACAAACTCATGTCAAGTTCATTACTTTTAAAATGAATTGATGATAGTTGATGAAGTGATATTCAATTAATAATTATTTACTATTATTACTTTCTCAGATGGAACTAGTGAAATATAAATGCCCTTGCATAACTACTGACTGATGATGATGAGCATGAGAAATGCATTACTATCTTACTCCAATTATCAATAACTTGAAAATCAATATTAAATGAGACGAGTGGGAATAAGAAATTAACTTATAAATCATGTAAAGAAGAAATAATTATTTCTGATGAAAGTGTATGTTGAAGTATGTATATACACAGGAAAAATCATGTTATTGATGAAAAACGTTTTATATATATTATTGTGAAAAACATGTGAGAACTGAAAATTTTGTATCTACTTAGATTTGCAAGGGCAACATGATTAAGACACTTAATTTTTATAATCAATTATTTATATTATTGACAAAAGATGAAGACTAGAAGGCAATAGGTTTATTCAGCAATTCGAACAAAAGAAATCACAAGAAATAAATTATCTGAAAAAATATAATATCAACCTCAAAGGAATAGAGTAAAGTTAACATAAATATGATTTAATCTCTACATACAAGAACTAAATATTAAAGAACAGTACTAAATAATACAACTTCTCGAATGAAAAATTACACCCATTCATTTACAGAAGAAAACAATTGAATTTGAGCAAAGTACATAATTATACAACATTTTAAAATGAGAACAAATTTTGAGCAAGGATGAGTTTCTAGATAACAGCTCACAATGAGATGCTTCAATTGTGCAATAAGCAAGGAAACTTGTAGGATCTTGAATATTTCAAAAGATAATAACATAAGGATTAGGATTAATCTCAATTTATAATGGAAAAAATTGTATTGATGAATTGGGAAATTATTAAAAAACACAACATGAGGTCATAAAGTACCCTTTATTTGAAATATTCTTAAATTTTAAATTGTTCTTTTGAAATATTTTAAATAGAGGGTACTTTATGTCCTTATATTGTGTTTTTTAATTTTTAAAAGTAGCCGATGCTAGTGAAGTGGTTTTATAATTAGAGAAATATCAATAACAAAATGAAGTGAGAGTTCTGTTTTATAACAACAATTATTAAGGATTAAAAACTACTATTACTAGGCAAATATATTAGATTACAATATTTGTAACTTTATTTGTTTTAGTCACAACGTATTTCAACAATAGTGTGACATTTGATATTGTAATTTATTTCTTGAAATTGTTAGCCAAGCTTTAAAATATTCTTATATTACATTGAATGATAATTCAATAAACAAAGTCACAATATGTTCAACAGAACTGTTTTTTGTTATAGGTTATATTTGTATTGATTCTTTTAGTTAACAGTTTTCTGTTTCAAGTTATTTGTGTTAATGCTGTTAGTATAATAATACGTTTTTAATAAAAAGTTCATCATTGCATCGATACTCTCAATCCTCTCATTAATTTCTATTTCATTATAAATTTAAGATTGTTGCAAACAGTTTTGACAATATTATTCATCTCTTTAAAATATATTTTATTTTTTGTTATTTTTAATTACTATATAATTGCTTGGTTATTGACGATACAGTCATATTATTAACATTAATTATATTAACCTACTTATATACTGTACTAAGAATATATTATACATTTAAAAAGACGATTTATCTCACGCTAAAAAAAACGTTTTCCTAATTTTCCAACCACACACAGGCTTAAATTTCAGTGGAGAAGCATGATATTTTTTTCTTTACAATTTTGTAACATATGGTATTAATAAGTATGTATTGAACAATCATTTGTCAGTGACTATGATGTACTATTATACATAATTTATTTCAAACAATTTGAAAATGATGTATATCGAATTTTAAAGTTATGTTTATATCATTGTTGCCTTTTCATGCAATCAATGAATATGAGTTTGATAGGTATCTTAGAATAAGTACAGTTTTGAACTACCAAGTTTCCTTGCATGCACTGAAAGGGATAGGGGAGAATTAAGTATCATTCGAGAAGTTGCCACACTATTTGGATATTCAAAGTAATATCAAGTCAATCACACAGAAATTAAATACTTGAACAGGTACAACCAATCTCAACGTAATAATATCTATAGAATATCGATCGAATCACAAAATAATTGAATTGAAAAGAAATATAATTATTCGATACACTGGATCGAATTTAATATCTTGCGTTTTCACAGTGGAAACAGCAATATAATCATTAAACAAATCAACTATTCAAGTATTGGAGAATACCTTAAAAAAATTGAACTTGGAATTAAATGAAATAACTAACAGCAGATCTTGCTAAAAACAAACGTTTAGAGAAAGAAACTCTAGGTTTTTTGAAAAATTTCACACTATTTTGTAATACTTGAAAGTCAACGAGAATATTGAAATAAACTATTTCGCTTTGAATTTCCTATTAAAACTAAGAATATAATGCTACTATAACAAATAGATTAATTTACTACCGACGATAATATTAATTGATATACGCTGAATTCTAGAGATCCATCTACGCAGATGCGTTGCATGAGAACCGGTGGCAACCAGGCCAAATTAACCCACCTATTTTTCAATAGCAGTTTCGTTGAAATTTCCTCAAACTAAGTTGAAATTCAACTTATTTAACATATGTATTGCGAATGTATGAAAAGTAGGACGCATGCGCAATAATAATGCTACCTCACCAAATAATGAATTCGAAGTCGGTTTTTGGAAATTCAGTTGAAACAGCTATTGAGAAAAGGTGGCAAAAGCTAGATTAATTAATTAAACGCACGTCGACAGGCAGAACCTCAAGAAGTCCAGAGGTTGGGCAGTGCTGGCCCCTCTGGCTCGGGGGAGTGGTGAAGTGGGGGGACCGCGAGGGACCAAGCCCCCCCACCACCACCCTCCCCACTGCCTATCATGGCCAGTGCGGTGCCTAAGTCGGACCTTTGTCATTTGCTTGCAGCCTGCAGTGCTGTGTTGATCTGACTCCACAGATCTTTCTTACACGACTTGGACCTGTAATTAAGCATCACAACTTGACTCATTTCTAAAAGACCTACTATTTGAAACTATTCTACTACCCTTCGTCATTCACTGGCGATTGATAATCTAGTAATACTGCATATATTACAAACTAACATCATTTTATTTACACGAAAACAACAAAAATCAATCTGGTTGAGTCAGAACCTCCACTACTAAAACTAATCAAAATTAGGCTACAGTACTACAATATAATGGTGACAACTTAGATCAGTTACTGGCAATAACTAGCAGGTACAAACAAGGTTAACAGAATATAAGGTGACTGACGTTTGCGATTATGAGGTATTTTTAGCAAAAGCCCCAATATACATCTATAAGTACGTACAGACTTATGCGCCACGAACACGCGCATTATATATGATTTTGACTATTATATCTGTATACGTAGAGAAACAGTAAGATATTATAGCATCAGCTGTTGAAAAGTGAAATGCGCATGTTCGTGGCGCATAAATCTGTACGCACCTTATCAATAACCATATTAAATGGCATGTATAATCTATCTTCAGATACAGAAACTGTTAATAATCAGGGCACCGAAAAGTATTAGTACAATCCCAAAGCTTCAGAAAACGTTGTCTGGTCAACCTCTGTTCTATTAACCTTGGCCGAATAGTACTGATAACCCAGCCAAAAGTGAAAAAAAATTGAATAGGAATGCTGAAGTCTTGAACATTTTGATAGTAAAGAAATTTAACAAATTTCATTGCTACAAGAACAATGGCTGAATAAACTTATCTACCACTACCACTATTTACGACATCAATAACAAAGGGAACAGATATTAATAACATCACTCTTGCTTCTACAGATTTTTTCAATGTTTCTTAATCTACTTATAAACTTTCATCGAGTTCCTTGATGACAAATAGGAATTTGGATAGGATCTTGTGTCTTGGGCGAGAAAACTGGCTGAAATCCAAGCAGAATCAAATTAATGCTTTAAGATGTTGAACAAGCATTGATGAATTATTATCACAATTAGACTACCGGTTGCACTGAAATACTAACGGGACAGCATCAACGGATAACAGACATTTCCATGTTTTCTGTTTGAGAAGAAATAGATGAGCCTTATTCGTCCACGCTATCCCGTTCAATTCATATTGCAAATCGTAGGCATGAGAATAGTACAGCTATGCATGAAAAACATTTACGTGCAATAATCATGATTAACATATTATGAGAATGAAATTTAGTTGGAAAATGATCAAATAAGTAGAGGTTTAATCACTTGGATACGTGTTTTATAGCGCTACAGTCCTCAATGAAGATTGATTTTTGGATGATTTGTCTTCAAACGTTTTGCATTCCGGCGCATCACAGTACTTGAGAGTAAATTCTTAGTACAAATGCTGTGAATTTGAATTTAATGTGATTTTTTACTTATGCCAATCATCCTACTCTTAAATTCCTGTTTCTGGTACACCAGATCCAAATAAACTTTGAATACTGCTGAACTAATTAAATTTATAAGTATTGAATGATATGCTACGGTATGTTATCTTGCTCGCTATTCTCGTGCATGCGTTCGAAAGCGATCCATTTGGAAAATATGTTGATTAATGATTGGAAAGCAACTTACCGTCTTATAGACTGCAGCCATTCTTTGAACTGCGCGTTTCCTTCGGGTGTGATTTGGAATGCAGCTCTGGCTGAGCAGACAATCGACACAAAGTCTTCGTAGTCAGGCGCACTCAGATGATAAAGTTTCAGATGCATGCACTGTATATACCTAAAATAGACAAACTTTTATTGATAATTTGTCATTTTTGTTTCTAGTATTCCTAGAGTGATCATTTTCTATAAATAAAGCACCACATATAAATATGGAATTTTACTTAACCTTCCGGTAGTCGCGCCCTACTCAATCACACGAGCAATCGCGTGTTGTATTTTTTACAACATCCAATTTCCAACATCAATTTTACAACATCCAAGTGTTATGTACTCTGTTTACTGTCAAAACATATTAATTAATTGTATAATTACTTTTTCCATCGTCTTGGATTATTTTACAACTATGAACATTTGGATGATTACCATTTCATAGCCCAATAAGGTTATCAAGCAAAGCCATCAATTCGGTGTTATTGGTTCGTTTACAGTCCCCGTATACAGTCTTTCCCTATCTTATGCACAGTGCGACTTATGCACTGTCGCGACTAAATGGCACCTAAAGACTGAACCATTGCTCGGTTGATACTGCAACTCAGTGCAGTGATGGGGGAAAAGTTTTGGAATGCATAGGTGACTCATTCACTGACACCACCCCATTCAATAGTTTTGTGCAGCAAAAAAACTGACACTGTTGTACTTTTTACAACAGCGCGATTGCCGGAAGGTAAAGTGAGTAAATTATATGTTATACTATCAGGTAACCCGTGCTTTGCACTAGGAAAAATTTTTTGTAGTAAAATGAAACCTCCTCAAGTCCAGGACACATGAAAAATAGCATGATCATCAATATTATTTTGTGAAAATTACGTGCTCCCAACTAGGCTACACAATCACATAGAATAAGCTATGTTTGATAGAACTTTTATATTTAAGTAAACTTTGAATCACAAATTGAAATATTTTTGTTTTAACTATTGAATTGGAATTACCGGTAATTCATTAACAAGAATGAAAATGAGCTTATGTCAATCCTCGGTAAATACAGAATTTGTATGTAAAAATTGCAAGTTTATTAGTTCATAAGTGATGATGCGTCATTAGTGTACCTCCTATCTCCTACCAGAACAAGTGAACAAGACATGTAAAAGAGTATTCTCTGCCATGCACTCATTGAAGAAAATGAACGATATACTCTCTAGAAACATTAAATTATATTATTGGTTCAATCTCTCATCTTTCCACATTTAATTCTGTTTTCAACGACATGCAAGTCACTTTGATTGATAAACTACAGCTTTGACAAAATTATTGCCTACGTTTCGTCTACTCTCTTCAACGTCATGAGCATATCACCCCTGCCCACATTGCCAGTTCAACATTAAAGCTTCCCAATCAAAGACTTTTTCGAATAGTCAAGCTAGTTAGAGATATCTTGAAATACGGAAATCCGAACTATTTTAAAGATGATTTCAAATTTGTTTTTGAAGGTAGGAGGATAGATGCTTCACATATTAGAAACGGAGAAAGTACTTTAAGGTTACCCAATCATAGAACTACTATTTTCACAAAATCCTTTTTAGTTAGTGCCTGTCGTGCATGGAATGCACTTCCCGTTTCTATCAGGTCCAAAAAAAGCCGAGCTAGCTTCATCCTGACTTTTAAAAATCAACCACCAATACAAACCTATAAACCCATATTTAGAATAAATACAAACTCATATTATTTTAAATATCCACTGCAATACTGCTGTATATTGCTGAAAGTTGATTACCGTGATCCATTATTATCCTACTTCATTTCAATAATCGGTTATTTTATTTACTTACTATTATATTATTTTATAAATCTTATATTTAGTGTTTCATTTTTCATATTAATTGAAACTTCTACAACATCTTCATTTGTAAACAAATCTTTAGTTGAATAAATGAAATTAATGTTTTGGTAGAGAGTTACTGGAAACGATATTTTGAATAACTTATAATTTTGTCCTTGTCCAGAGATGCATAAAAAAGACCAAGTAAAATATCTGGGGATTCTGATAGATCCTCATCTCAGGTGGGGCACTCATATAAATAATATGTGCTTAAAACTGAAATAACTAATATATAAATTTTATCAAATTAGACAACTGAATAACTTGGAAATTACATAATTAATTTACTTCTCATATGCACAATCGGTTATACAATATGTATAATCCCACCTGTGATCTATTCAATGATTTTAAAGTGTTGACCGTGTTCGACAGCTCTATATAAAAACCTAATATTTTACATAAAAAACAATAAACATGAATTTAATAGGCGTGAAACCGGTTCTAACTTGAACTTACGTCCCACTAAAGACATATTAGCAAGATAGAATGGACTCAAATGTGCGTAGAAGACAATTTATTTACGTCTCTCAGAGGCTGATAAATTTAATCCCGACTAAATTCATAGAAAATATGAGCGGGAGCAGAAAACTCAGGAATGAAATTGAGGAGTGGATATGTACGATTCACATTGAGGAGGAAATATTCTAGAGGCCAACTAATCCTTTAGACTATCATACATTTCTTTTTTCTCTTTTTCCCCATCATTTCAAGACACTTTTCACTGTTTTTGATTTTACTTAAGCTTTCTTTATTTTTTCCCGCGTGAATTGGCTTTATTGAATTAATATTATTTTTCCTTCAATTGCACCAAATGTAGTATTTTATTACTAAATTCAACTTTTGTCTTTGTCACTTTACTGATGCTCAATTTGACTGTTTTTTGATTCAATTATTAAAAATTTTACTGGTGACAGAGGTTTATGTATTTTTTTTTTATTTATTCTTTTTATGTTATATATTTACTGTATAAATGGTAAGGTACTACGAGGAATTTTATATTTTGTTTGTTTTTTCAGGTTTTATTATTATTATTATTTACTGTATTATTATTATCATTTTTAATATTGCTCTATTTCGGTTTGTGTGAAATTGACAAAGACTTATTTTTTTTAATTATCGAAATTGAGTGGCTGTCTCGTTCATATTATTATATATTAGTGTTGAGCTTCAACCACAGCTGTTAAGCTATTGAAGTTATTTTCTTTTTCTCATCATGATACTGTTTTCCCTAACAATTTGCATTGTAAAAACATTTGTAAAACATGTGAATAAATTCAAATTTTAATTAAAAAAAAATTGATAATATTCATTCCGAAGAATCCTATTATATTAAGCGAGCAATTTATGTATTTATATGGTTATTTTTATACCTGGCTATTTTTATATCTGGTAATTTATGTTTTACGGATCTCGAAAACGGCTCTAACGATTTTCACGAAATTTGAACATAGTAGGTTTATGATATAAAGATTCGATTGCACTAGGTCTCATTCTTTGGAAAACTCGCTGAACGACATTAAAAGGATAATTCATCCTTGGAAAACAGATGATAATTTCGTCGTCTCTCGATAACAGAAGATGCGTGTGCCTGTGTGGGAGAGAAACAGAATTATTCCCAGCTATGTAATCATAATTAATCAGCGAGAAATTTTATCTTCCTAGACAATTTAATCGATTTGATCAACATAATCTGATTTGTTGACATGACATGATAATCCTCCTAAACTAGAGTATATCATAATTTTCAAAGTTGATCATTATTTGACAATTTCAAGTAATTAGTGAGTGTTATTTTGTTATTCAATTTGGTTTGTATATAATCTAAATTATAATTGTTTTGTTTTCAAATGTTTGAACAGAAAATTGAACCTGAATTCAAGTGTATAGAACATAACCTACTCTCTGGACCATTTATAGTGTATACATCAAAATTCGGGAAAGAAACAGTTTTGGGCTGTGCCTCTTAGTACTTCCCCAATCATTTTAAAGAATTGTGTTCGGTTTATCAAAAGTCAATAAATAAATAAATAACGAGCGAAGCTCGGTGCCCCGATATTGGACATTGATATGTCCAAAGCTCCGCCAATTTATGTAGATGCATAGCAATATTATCTATAGTTATTAAAATTGTTTTTTTTTTCATATCATATACAGTTCAATAATTATATTCTTAGTTTATGTTATGTAGATTAATCAAAAACTTTGCTGTATTGTAATTTATTGTATATAATTGTATAATCCAGTATATATTGTAATCTACATAAATAAAGTACTAAATCAATCAATCCCGTACAAGCCGATTCTTTCCTTTATTACATTATAGATATAAATAATGTATTATTCTGTTTATTTCATAATTTCAATCTATTGACCTTTTGTTTTATTTAATATTTATTGTTTGAAAATAATTTGTACATAGTATAATATAAACTATACAAATTTGTTGTAAACAATTCAATATCAAATTATATCCTAAATCCATCCTCAATCCTAAATTACCATATGCTATATTGTTCAATAATACTATATCAATAACCATAATTATTGATTATAATATAAAGTGTTAGATTCAATAATAAATTATTCATACATATAAATTTCCAATTTCAAATTTTCCATTAACTTTGTATTAAAGTCCCTTCAAAATCTGATGATTTTTTCAATAAGAGACTTACGAGTATAAATGTACACATTTTTATTTTTTGCTGTTCAGGTTCGACAATAATACCAGTACTTGACTAGAACGATCAGCAATACTGTAGTTTCAATATCAAACAATAGAAGACGGTACTACACTTCATAGTCTCAACTATTGGGTTGGTTGCATTAGCTTTCATTTTCAACTTGAAATCTCTTCTTTTTTGTGGTGTGGCTGAAAATAGTGTTCGTAGTCCCAACTGGTGCAAACTAGTTGAACCGGCTCTCGATTTTGAAAACTGGCAACTCGAGCCACATGCAGTTGTAACTTTCTGAACTACTTGTTCAACTTTTTCAACAATTGAAATGAGTACTCACATCTGCTGGCACTTTTGCACGAGCGGCGCGAGGTTGGAGCGCAGGTGTTGCACGACGAGCGCGGGGTTGTTGCGCGCCAAGTAGTGCGCCGCCTCCAGAGCCACGTCATGCAGCACAAACGGACTCACGATGCTGTTTACTGCGCACAGGCAGAACTGCACCAGGTACTGAGTGCCTGCACAACCAACAAACAAACCAATTCGTATTTTAACATTCACTTTCAGCTGAAGAATTTAGAGAAGAAGAAAGAAGTTTAGAGTTCATTACTTCCCTGCAGAAGAGTATGAATTTTCTATATAGAAGAGTAAGTAAGATGAGGAGGAGACAAATTATAGATGGTGATAAAGGAACAATTCAAATTATAGAATGCTAAATACTTGATGAACTGTCACAGATATTATGGATTAAATATTATGCATAAACACTTCATGCATATAAACTAAGCTTTTCCTCCAGCTACTGGCTAAAGTACTTACTTTACTCCCTGAAACATAATACTAAAGTGTCACTTTTTCGCTCTAGGTAGTAAATAACAGAAAAACTCCCTAGGGAGTAAAAGTGACTCCATTTAAATAACATGGGAAGCATCTCTATTTAAAAAACTTACATGGTAATAGGTTAGAAGGTCTAAGCTCAGATGAGAAAGCGTAATAGAGGTGTCTGTCATTGAGTCAACTGAATTCAATACCACAACCAGAAATTTGATCAACTCATGAAATATATGTTTGTATGATATTATATTCTTAATATTGGTAGACGATAAAAATTTATACAATTTTTAAAATATTTTATTCTATTCAAAATACCAGCCAACAAATATTCTTGATCTGCATTCTGCAATTCAAATCTGAACCGCGTGATCTGCAGTCAGCCATTTTTGGTAGCTCAGCTGATATGATTGTTACAACTTTGGCCGATAGATAGCGCAATCAGCAGTGCCTATCAGACGACCGGTTTTTAGGTTTTAGTTTTTAGGTTATGTTGTTAGGAAACATTGTCACCAATACGTAAGTTATTAGAATGATTTAATTTGCAGTTTCTATAAAAAAATGTAGATGGAGGAAAAATATTGTGTACATCACGAGCGAAAAATACTTTTTCTCCCTCAGGAAAATTGTTGCCCTCGGCTTCGCCTCGGGCTTCAAACTTTTTCCCTCAGGGAGAAAAAGTCGTACTTTTCACTCTAGATATACAAATAACTATTGGCTATGGCTTCATTCGCCAGTTGAGGTGAAAAGCTTTTTCAAGGTTTTAAGTTGATAAGCTTCAATATATATCCACTGATCTAGCAACCTTGTATTAATTACTAAATATTTCATCAATGTTTGCTGTGCAATACGTTTTTGTTTCGATGCTGTCACTAATAACAGTCCTTCTGTTGAATTATTCTCAATCTATTGTAATATTTCTATTTGTGCTCTTTTATTTTTACTACACTATGGAATTATTTTAATTATATTATTTTGATTAGATTGATAGGTTCTTATAGCTTTTTTCTACAAATGGGTAAAATTTAAAATGGTAAATGATGCGAAAAATCCTTGTTTTGCATGTATTTGCAAGCTTGCACTCATTTCATCTTCACTACATCATGCTTAAATTTCTAAATCATTCTTCTAACTCCTTCTCCTACTAAATCTTCAACTATATCAAGTTATAAATTAAATAATCTTACTTATAGCACTTTGAATCTGAATCCTATTCACGGGCAAAGTCCAGTAACATACTGTACTTTTTTGAGTAGTATCTTGTTAACTTGTAACTTGTCGTTTTATACTTTTGTGAATATTTTGTATGAATTTCGAGTGAATAAATTTGAAATTTAAAATATCTAAATAGTTGAAAAAATTCAATTAAAAAGTGTTCAGAATTCTCAACATATTATTATCTTTAAACATTCAATGATCTCAATTTTTTACGTTCAATTCCAATTTTTAATCGCATTGTGTTCATTTTTGGTGGACTAAAGCACAATACTACACTACTCATAACTACCATTCTGAAACTTATCAACGAGTTCTTCAAACTGACGTCCAATATTGTGCTGAATTGAACGAAATACTTTGAAATGAGAATGAAATGAAAAAATACTTTATTAGGCGGAGTTAGGACTTTTAGGGTAACCGTCCACTGGAACCGTATTCATGGATCCGTTCGGCCGTTAATTCGGCCGAATATGGTCGATCATTGGAACCGTTTACATCAGTCTAGTTCACAAGTTGGCTGGTTTCCAATTATTGAATTAACTACCATCATAGCGAACAAATTTTTTCATAAACAATAATTTTATTGAGATTTTGAAAATTGAATAAACAAATATCCATTAAATTAGTTATTCATTACAATAATTTTACCTTCATATCCTATTTGTTCAGCAATCTTTTTCTACAGATTCCTACAAACATCACGACGATGATATATTTTGTCTCGCATATCCCACAATGGAACATGCTCTTGAACCAAACTTATCAACTATTCATTGTCCATAGTTACAACTAGTGCCGTATCCGTGCACGGCCGTATCAACCTGTTGCAACTATTCTTTCATCCAACTACCTGAGCAGTAACTATTCTTTTCTTTGTTGGGGGATCGATCGGTCGCTTTCGGTAGTTTTCGGCCGATGCATGTTCGGACGAAAACGGTTCTAGTGGACGCCCCACCTCAAGTCCTCTACCACTCAACCTCGAAATACAGCTGGCAATAGACAATAATTTCGTCTGGCAGTCTATGTAATTTCCGGTTGATAACCTCATGTCTGGAGAATTAGTGATCGATAGCATAGTACACTGTAATTATCTTCCCCTTCCATGATGTATGAAAAAATACAGGAAATACGAATTATAGAGAGTTCTAGCTTACAAAACTACGAATACTGAGGTCAATGATAAGCCTTTGCTCGATTTTACAACGAATTATCGAGGGGACCGAAATACATTGCTATACTACGAATTATAGAGGGTGTTACAAGGGAACGAGCTTCCACTACGAATTATAGAGGTCTGAATTATCGAGGGCAACTTACCGAGTTTCTTGGAGACACGCAGCAGCCACTTGACGTCCTCGCCGTAGAGCGGGTTGCGCGCGTACTTGGCCTGCGGTCGGTCATCGTGCACGCGTCGTGCAAGCGTGTCCAGCGCCAGCATGCCCACCCGGTACGCGGCCAACAGGTAGCGCAGTTGCACGCTCGTCAGATTGTGTCTGTGCACCTGCAATCATAAAACAGAAGCTAGTGGAAAGCACTTTTCGCCCTAGATGTACACAACATTCGATCATCGCTCAGTTAGTCAACATCTCAGTTCAGCAAGACTATTTCGGCCATTTCTTGAGATACTGAAACAAATGGCAAGTTGAGGCACTCTAAATTTTACGACATCAAGTATTTGATGCAGGTTGATACACCGTTGCACACTAGTTAGGGACTATGGTGAGTTCCACGTTATAATGAAAGTGAAGAAAGATAGGAAAACAACGTTGCCGATTCTCTGCCTTGCCACTGCCTTCTATAGAAGATAGCTGATCCGGAATATTCAATTTAATATTAACTGGATTTCATTCTCGTTTTAAATAATCATTCAATTTCAATTGGCAAGAAAATATATTGTTCAATGATTAACTAATAAATTTTCATAAATGAAATTGAATATTTCATTATATTTCTACATTGTTGTAAACGTTGACATGATCGATCTAGGAACGTTGCAGAGCTAAAAAAGAAAACTATTTACTTTGTCGAATGATAGACAAGGTTAGCAACACCAATGTTAATCAAATATTGCCATTATAACGTGGACCACACTATCACTATAGATGTACACAACATTCAATCATGACCCAGTTGAGCCACTCAGTTCGTCAAGTTGCAATGCATCAAGATTTGGTTGCAGACTGATCTGTGCATCAGATATCTTCCAATCGCATTACTCTGTTTGATAAACGGAAGAGTCTCAGTTCGTCAGGATATCAGTTCAACAAGTCCCTATTTTGACCAATTCTAGAGAGACTGAAACAAATGGGAAGTTGAGGTACTTCAAATTTTACGGCATCAAGTATTTATTGTAAGTTGATAGACAGGTAGTTAGCTACACTAGATAGGGAATAGTGAGAATGGGTTAGGGAGAAGTTAGTTAAAAGTTAGGTTAGGTTTATGCTTCCATTTCATTAGCTTTAATTATCTCATTTGTTCATTCAATAATTCCCAGAGCAAAGCAATGATTGATAGAGAAACTGTTACTTTCAAACAACATGATTCAAATTTCACCTTAACATGAATTAAATTAATATTTATTTCACCACCCATGAAATATCCTTGATCCTTGTGAGTGTTCATCAATTTTAAAACTGTTCTCAATAGTTCATCAAAACTTTGAGAAATTTATGTTCTGATTTCTTATAGTAATGTTCTGTATTCTGATTTCAAAGATTTGTACTCATAATTTAAATTTATCTTTGCATATATGCGGATGTGTCAAATACTATCATGCATTCATTGATTTAGATGAGATTTTTCAAAGAAAATTTTGCAATATTGAATGTTTAATATGATAGTTACCGGGACCTGTTGGGGCGGGGGCGGCTGCAGGCGGCTGACCTGAGGCCCGGCCACGACTCCAGTCGCCACCACTGCCTGCTGAGCGATCGCCTGCGATCCACTCGCCTGAGTCAGCACCAGCTGCCCTTGGTTTGGCGTAACCTGAACAATACATGCACACTTGTTCAATTATATATTTATATAATACATAAATAATTAATTAAGTATACATGGATAGGAAATCTATTAGTTGAACTAAGTTTCATTATGAGCAAAGTTCTATAAATGAGTAGTATCTACTACTGTTGTATCTTATTTGTTTTTCGGTGAAATAAAAACATATTCTGTTTCATTTAACACAATCTACAAACATCAGTTGAATGTAGGCTATTCAATACTGAACATATTTCAATTTCAATTTTATTTATTCACACACACATTAAGTTTCAATACAAATTGACAAAACGAATATATGCAAACAACAACAATCACAATAAAACAAAATAAAAAGAATAGTGTTGCAAAAAATAAAGGGTGAGGATTGAAGGGTTTTACCAACTATGGCTATCCATGTTCAAGGTGCGCCAGAGAAACTTACTTATTTGAAAAAATCCTGTAAGTTGAATTGGTCGTGAACAGGGCCAGGAGGGGGAAGTTTTCAAATTTATCCTCCCTCAAGTAAATTAGCCATCATGATCTGGTCTAGAGAGCAGCGGGCCTTCGCAGTTGAGAGCTTCTTTTCTAATGGTCGATCACCTTCCGCGCTCGATTTGAAATTCCTCCCCACAGACTAGTTCCTGGTCATAATTCGATTCTGTCGTGGGTTAACTCATTTCAGGAGTGTGGAAGTGTCGCTAAACCCAGAAACAACGAACCATCAGAACTCCAGAGAATATCGAAAGAGTAAGGCAGTCAGTTGTGCGTTCTCCAAGGCGTACGGCTCGCAACTGCTAAGGCAATTTCTGACTCCACTGTTCGACGAATTTTCTGTGAAGACCTTCAACTATATCCCTATAAATCGGCTGCTGTTCAAGAATTGACTGAACGCGATTTTATTGACCGTCAAAATGCATGTGATATGCTGATTGACAACCTACCTAAAGAAGCGGTCATTTTTTCTAGTGACAAGGCTCATTTCCACATGCGATTTTATTTATGGGGTTATTTGAAATCTCTGGTTTATGTCGATCGACCACGTACCATAGCACACCTCAAGAGCTACATTCGCGACGCCATTGCTAACATACCGATTGATATACTGCAACGAAATTTCAAAAATCGACCTCATCAGTGTATGCGCAATGGGGGACGCCATTGGTCTTTCATAGAAATTGGCCATTTTTTGTGTATTGGAATATGGGCTCAAGTACACTCAACAATAAATTTTCCATTTTTCGACCGAATTTGACTTATGATGCATGATTTTGGACCGCCTTGACGAGCCGAGAAGAATGAAGTGTAGTACGATGAAATCTGAACATCGTGCCAAAAGTTATAGTGTTTGATATTTTGATCCTTGAGGTGTCCTTAAGCGTGCCTCGCCACTAGGAAATACTGAAATGAAGTGCATCTAACGGGTGATTCTCATAGAAAATAATCTCATGAACTCAAGTCATTGTGCGAAATATCAATGCCAGGACAATGTAGTTGATGATGATGGTTGAAGCTGAAAATTAGGTGTTTTTCACAATACAAGGAACATTGTTGTCAGGTGTACCTGGAAATCTATATGAGATAGAGCGCTCTACCTGATCTCAGATTGTAGACCACAAAAATACGCCCAGAGGGATTTTGAATTATACATCTAAATGGTGACAATCGGAAGATATTGCTGATCAAAAGCTAAAATTCATCAAAATTTATTTTTTCTTCAAATTTCACTCATTTTTGAAAAATCATAACTCAGTACTCATTGGAAATAGAGTCCGAATGATCTCATTTTATTCAGAGTTTTATAATCTAGAAAAAAAGCAAATTATTTCTGCCCGATTACGAGATTTGGCAAAAATAGCTGAAAACTGGAAAATGAGCCGAAAATACGAGGTTTTTGGGCCACCCTGTATCTAGCACAAGGAAATTTTGCATGAAGAAATTGGTTCTGGAATCTCTTACCCAAATGATATTTGTACCCAAATAATATTTTTTAAAATCAGAACTACAATATAAATTTCAAGCACACCCCCTTTTTTATGTCTATATTGACTGGACTATTATAACAGCCCTCCACACGGTTATCCCATACTTGCAGGAGCCCGTGCTCCGCAAGGATCTATTTTAAAACTTTATAAACTGAAAACTTGACGTAATGAAATTTTGAAGAATTGAAAATAGGCCTATACCCATCCTTAATTAAGAATCTATATGCAAAATTTCAATTTAATTAGTCCAGTAGTTCAGACGTGATGATGAGTCAAACATAATTTTCCTATCCCGTACGTGTATAAGCCAGCTCTTTTCTTTATTATAGATATAGTTAACGACTGCAAGATATAGGACTGTGGAGCAGAATAGTGGTGAAACATGAACTTTTTGAAAGTGATATAAAAAAAAATGTTGAAAAATCAAAACTGAAAGTTATCAACCTTATCATTCTACCTCCATGTAGAGAGGCTTTTGTTTGAGCCGAATGTAAATCTATATACAGAGTGTTTCAGAAGTAGGTCCGCACATTTTAGGGTATTGCTCCTGGATGATAGGAGACTAAAAAAGTCGTATTTGAAGTGTCCAAAACTCAGATTGATCTGAAATTTGTCATCTGGAAACGATATAGTTTTTGAATTTTTCATCTTCAGGCTCAGTACATCATTCACATAAATAATAAACAATATTGGAGACAACACTGTGCCCTGTGGCAAGCCATGGGATGTCATTTCAGAGGTATCAGTACATCCATCAACAGTTAAGGTTTGAGTTCTATCTCTTAAGTAGCTTCTCATTAGTTCTAAAGATATTCCCCCTGAAACCATATTTTTCAAGTTTATTAGGAAGAGAACTATGAGGAACGGTATCAAAAGATTTTTTAATATCTAATGAAACAGCAATGGTCTTATAATTGGAGTCGAGGTGATGAGAAATAGTATTGGTAAAATCAATCAATGCATCTTCAGTAGTTTTTTCAGTCTGAAAAACGAATTGGTTCCTATTTATTATTTTGTATTCGCTTGGAAATAAAACCAATCTCTTCTAAATGTTTTTTTTTCATAATTTTTGCCAGGTTACTTATAATACTGATTGGCCTGATATGTACTCAGGTTCATTACCAGACCCTCATGTTCTCCCAAAGTTGTCGCTGGTTCATTACCAGACCCAGATCTCTCCCACAAAAGTCTACATAGCAGAAAACGTACAAATCGCAAAGTAAGCACCACATACATTCCACACAAATCATCAATTATTCTCAATATTTTCAAACCTATTAAGCCCGGTCCAGACGCTCAAATTAGCTTCAGTCTTTTGCTCAAGCAAAAGTCGGAGCATGTAAGTCGTTGCGACTGGACGGTAAAACGGATGGGTGTTCAAGCTTAAGTCATCAAACTTAAAATGTATCGGCCGGGAATCTTTTTCCATCAAACCGTCCGTCTTTTGCCTATCGCCTAAATCGCCTATAAACCTAAATCGCGTAGGAATGGAGATAGAGAAATTGTGATTTCAGATTCGGATTCAGCGCCCTCAAATTAATAATAAAATTCCTCGCGAGTACTTGAAAATAAGCAAGTTTTTTTATCGATAGTATAAAACGCCATAACCCTTTTTTGATGCTCATGATACTCTCAGAATTTGATTTACTATATTGTTGATAAGAATACTACCTACAAATTTCAATCCATTTACAATCACAGTGTCTCGAGATATGACATGTAAACAAAGCCATTTAGCGATTAACAGTAATATTTTTGTCACTATGTTGTTAAATATAGCATTATCCAGTTGAATCGACGAAAAATACGATATAAATTATTACTCATCTACCGGATATATGTCAACCGTATACAATTCAGACTCAATGAACCATATCAAGCCCAATTTCTATCGGTCATTGACAGAAGTCAAGTCTAGGCGATGACAGGCCATGAAATTATGAAAATCATTTCCTCAATACCCTTGTATTGTATAAGTACAATACCCTTTGCTTATATGACATGCGCAGGACATACAGTAGCCTACTTCACTTGGTTTCTATTGCAGATTGCAGTATTCATTAATTTCTCGATGAGTGAGTGTATACTGAGCTGTCAAGTGTCCGGGCTATTATCATAAACAATTGTCTGTGGTGAATCAGTATTAATATATTTTCAGTATTTATATATGTCTTCTATTAGTTATTTCATTTTATTTATCAGTTAGTTGGTTTATATAGTTATTCTTATTATGCCAGATTTACGCACATACCCACGCGAATTCATTATTGAATTCATTGAACTCTACAAAGCACATCCATGTCTTTGGATAATAAAATCGAAAGATTATAGTGATAGAGATAAAAAGAGAAACGCCTATGATATACTAGTGCTATGACCCCACTGCTACTGCTACTAGGCACTGCTAGTAGCAACAAAAATAAACTCTATGCTTATAATCGATCGAAAGGAATTGATGAAAATTGTGAAATATCAATGCAGTGGAGCTGCGGTAAATAGGAAAACGGACCACATAAGACGGATGCGTGTGGACGCAATTTTTTTTTTGAACCAAACGATCCGTCTTTTGCTTGAGCAAAAGACTGATGGTAAACTTGAGCGTTTGGACCCGGCTTTAGAGTTCACAGTTACCCCTCTCAATCGTATACAAAAATAAAAATGTTATTCAACTCACGTGAATAGTGGTTGTTGTCTGGAGAGTAGAAGCCATGGGCGCGAGCATTTGGTGATTGTTAATGGGACGCACGTTGAAGTAGTTGATGCACTGCTGTTGGTTGGAGGCGTGGGGCGGGTACTGGAAAGTGGGTGGGGGCGGCAGGTGGTAGGTAGGGATCTGGATGTGGTGGGTGGGGGCGGCGGCCAGCTGGAAGGTTGGAGGGTGCGGGTGGATAGCATAGCCGTAGGGCGCGGCCACGGCGAAGGGCATGCCGAATGGGGCGGGTGGGGGCGGTGGAGGCGGCAGAGGAGGCATGCTCGTGTCGACCAGTGCTAGGCCCTGAACCGCCGCAGCCGCAGCTGCTGAACCATCGTCTGGCGCTTGTTCCAGCTCCATCATTTGCTCGCCACCAGGTGTGTGCTAAACACATACAATACAATATACATTTCATACTTAATTCTAAGTACATTATTTATTTATATAAATTCTCTGTGCAGTATGTTATGTTGTGTTTGAAGGGACGATTCAAGGAGCCAAAGGTTCAAAGAACCCCACACGTCAACCGGAGCTTTTTGTGTTCCCAAGTATGTTATTTGGGCAAACCAATACTTTGTCCTTAACAAGATCCAGGATTTTTTCCCTGTACTAAGATCCCATTCATCACCTGGTTGCTTGCAGCCAAATAGAGCCCTTGTTCTTGCCCCTAGTCTTTTGTAATCCAGTTTGATATGCTTGGCAGTCTCTTAAGACTGATTGGTCATCGGGACCTACGTGAGTTCCACTCCTGGCCTTCTTTGTAAGTCCTTCCACTGAGGGAGGGGTCGCCAAATTGCCTCATGGGCACCTGGCCACCCTCGACTAAGCCTCTTGACCCACAATTGTGCCTGGAGTTTCACCCATCTCTGGTCTCTTGGTTTTTTTATTTTTGCCCCTCCAAAACTTTGCAGGTCAAAAGCCTCACCTCTTCTAAGAAGTTTTACCTGAATGGTCACCCTTCTTTGAGAAGTGGTCTGGGAAGCTCATCCTTCCTCTCCAGTTGGGATTGTGTGATTGAGCTTACATCATCCATGTTGTGATCAGTAGAAGCCTTCTCAATGATAATCTACATAAGAGTGCAGTGGAACCTCCTGCGTTCCTGAAGCGTCCATTTCAGATCGAGGAACCTACCCTGATGGGGCAGATCCCGATGGATTTGAAGGCAAGGCAACATTTGGAGTTGCCTTGGGGTTTGGTTTGTTCATTTGGTTTCCACGAACAGCTAGGGAAGTGGAGTCAACCCAGACAGAGCCCCGATGTCCAAGCAAGGCTAAATACTACAGGAAGGCGCCTGGCATCGTTAGAAACACTATAATATAGAAGCACCACCCATCAGCACGGTCCACATCACACCTTGGCTTGGCCTAAGAAGAAGTAAGAATATGACCAAGGAAGGCCGACAGATAGAAAAAGAAAGAAAGAATGGAAAAGGAAAAGTGTGTCAATGGAAAAGTGTCATTCTAGAAATGAAAAGTTCCAAAGCATATTAAGAAGGAGAAGAAGGGTTTTGGAAGGGGGTCCCTTTTAGCCACCTCCTACGACAAGGAGGGATAATGTGGGTGTATTCTGATTTTCAACAAATTCTTGAGTACGATGTTCGACTCAAAGCTCCCCCAACCCACAGTATGGAAATTGAAGGCAATATCACCTTTGCAGATGACACAGTTGTTTTCAGAATCAACGTGGCTAATAGCATGAAGTAAAACTGAAAGTGGATTACAGAAAATCTCACATTGGCTGAATTAGATCTGCTCACTGTAAACTATGACAAGACCCACTTTCTAACTTTCTCAGCTACACAAAATGGACAGCCCACAGAAAATCTTCTAACAGTCAACTTTTCCAACACCACTGCATTCACTATCCACAGAAAACCAACAATAAAATACCTTGTGATTATACTGGATTCTTTTCTACCCTGGGACTAACATATAGATTACCTATGCAAGAAGCTAAGAAAAATAATATTAAATTTGTAGAGTGAATATTGATGTTGTGGAACTTTTCCATAATTGAAGAGACTTGAAATGTTGAAAAAGATCTACTTTATTTTAATAGAAATTATTATTCCACAGGAGCATGCTTTCGTGTGCACGAATGCTGATGATAAGTGAGCATACACAAAAGCATGCTCGTCTGTGATAATAATTTCTATTAAAAACTGGTTTTTTTACTACATTTCAAATCTCTTCAATAATATTAAAATTTAAAATGTTGAGAACATATTTATAGACGAAAAGTGCATGAATACAGTGGCGATGTATGTATATGTCCCCCAGAAATGGAACCTGAATTTTTTGTGGCTGGATCAGCCACAAAAATTAGCATCTAATGCCATATTTTCGTTATATTATTGTACTATGTAAGTCGAGAAATATATAAGGGATCAGAGAATAGCACTGCAATAGCAATGATAATGAGCTATTTTCTTATAGACAGTGAGTAGACTAGTGCGTAAGGACTAGATAGCAGGGGATAGAGAAACCACAGATAGCACTTTAAAGTTAGGTCACATTTTACCATCTATTATTATGAAGAAATTCAATATAGCTTATATTGCTCTAACTGATTATATTGTAGTTTATTCAGTTTCATGCATATCCTTAAACAAATCTCCAGCAGCTTCTTCTAGAGAGTTCCCCGAAAAAATACAGTTATGATGAACGGGCGTAGTTTCTACCGTGGACAGGAGGGACACATCCCCCTAATATTTGAAAAAAAAAGTTTTATCCCCCCCCCCAAACAATGTATGTTTGAACACTCAAGTAAAAATCATGTAAATTTGAAAAAAAATGTTAATCAAGTTAAAACTAAGCCTATAAAGTTGGTTAGAATAGTCCTTTATTGGAGCCAAAGTTTAAGCATTCTAGCTTGTTATCTAATAATGAGTAGGCCTTCTACAAAATCACTATTTTCTTTAAACAATCGAATGACTAATAAAATTCTACTACATTCTATTCTATTTGTTTTTAAATCAAAAACCCATAGGCCTATGAAATTTACAAGAGAAAATCAAAATAATAAGTGGCCTACTGATCACCAAAAAAACTTAAATTGAATGTTTGTTTCCAAGTGGAAATTGCACAAGATTGAAGGTAAATTTTCAAAAATTTCCAGGGGAGGACCCCCGGACCCCCCGGTGTCTCCCCCAAAGTTTAGGTGCTTTCTACTCCAATGTTATGATCCCCACCCCCCGATTTTTTTCTAGATACGCCACTGCATGAAGATGGTCTACTACTCCTTAGTTCAGTCTTTGCTTACCTATGGAATTGTAGGATGGGGAGGAACAAACTACGTTCACCTCAACCCCCTTATAAAAGTGCAAAAACTATTAATTAAAATCAGTTTGGTGTGATGGACGCAAGACAACTCTACTCCCTAGAAATAATTTGCAGACTCCACAAAAACCCAGAAAGTTTTCGAAACAGAAACCACTGTCACAACACAAGAAATAGAAGCCTTCTTATCAAGAACGTGGCTAGGAAGACAACATACCAATGACACTTCAACAACCTAGCACCAAAAATCCACAATTTACTTCCTCTACACATCAAGATAATAGAAAACTCTATAACGATTGGCAACTCCATCTACTATCCAACTATTCTTCTATACTCTGTAAAACGTAATTGCGTATTCATCAGTTATCGCCAGCATTATTGTTACATAAGATAAATCAAGTTAGATAGGCTAGCATTATAAATTGAATTTATAAATTTGTGAAAGTATCAATTTTATACAATTTGGCATACACATACATTATAGATGAAATGTACTTTTTTGTAATTATCAAATTAATAAGTATCTATTTCCAATTCTCAAGAAAATTTTCCAAGCTAACCTATACTATTATTATTATTTATTGTATAGACAATACTTACAGTATTGTTTTAAAATTTATAAAATGTGGGAGTAGAGCAGTTTTCAGGACTAGGTATGTTGCTCTCGCCCAGTCATGTCTATATTTTTATTAGTAATTGTATTAAGAAATTAAATAAATACTCACCCCAACAAACAGCTCGTACCAATACTTGGCCACTTGGAACAGCACTTCGGGATATACTCCACCTCCTTTGGCAGCATTCTCCACGGTTAGGCACGATTGTTCGAGCATCAGGTCACTTTGTTCTTTGCACTGAAATCAAATAATAGCAAGTTACAAGACTGACAAAATTATATACTTGATAAAACTTTAAAAAAATATATCAATTATTCATTCTTCAGAGCCACACGAGAAAGGATCAAGGAAAGTGTTACTAAAACGTAAAATGTTAAAACGCCCTGAAAATCAAACAAGAATGAGGTGTCTTTTTCTACTTGAAAAAATTTTTAAACTTCAAGTTCCTCAAAATTCAATAAATAGTACTTATGTAATCAAATTCACTCGCACAAAGCCAAGAATATCACGTGAGAGGAAGTCGATTTCCTAACTTTCATGTTGTGAAGGTTATATATTTTTTGTTTATTTTATTTATTCATTTATTTATATTTTTTACAAAGAAGCACTGATTGGGAGAGAAAAACTAAGGATACTCCTTGTACTATTTCTCTCCCGAATTTAGATAACATTTTAAAAGTCCAAAATAGGGTAATGATTTCACTTTACTAAAATTTAGTCCATTTTCACTTAAAAACAACGAAAACTAAGATTTTTAAATTTTGACGGTGGAAAACAGAATAAAAAACAAAAAATATATGCATATTGGAAAAAAATTACTTGAAATTGACACAACCACTGATGTTTTGAAATATTGTGACATATTATGTGACAAACAAGATTTGTAATAATGAATGAATTGAAATATGAACTGTTTTGGTCAAAAGTATTCATGCCATTCATTTACAATATATTGATTGATTGAGTACTTTATTTATGTAGATTACAATATATACTGGCTTATACACTTACATACAATAGCTTACAATACAGCAAAATTATAGATGAATTTACATAATATAGACTAAGAAAATAATTATTGAACTGTATATGATATGAAAAAGTAATTTGTAATATAATAACTATAGATAATTATATTGTTATGCATCTACATAAATTGGCGGAGCTTTGGAGATATCAATGTCTATTCTTCGGAAAGAATATTAAAAATATCCTCCCCACTAACTCTCTACCAAACTCTCTACATGAATAGATGAAATAAATAATAGTTCTGGTTGACAATTTCAATGAGTTTTTATTGAATGTCGTTCTTCAAATCAACGTCCCGATATTTCAACTTGAATTCAGAGAATATCGATAATTAATTCAACACTTATTTTATTTATGAAAACATGGAAGCAAACAGGATTTCTCCCAAAAATTGCTTCAAACAATTGGGTTTCGTGTTTCAAGGTGCATCAATTTATTTTTGAGTATGGTACCTGCATAATGTGATGTTTCAATTCATTAAAGTTTTTTGGATTGCGTGTTTCCAGGCACAAACACATCTCTAACCCCGCTCATCATATAGATGGATATCAGTTTTATCATCAGGATCAACTAATGGACAGTGTTATTCAAGTTTATTTTATATGTAATACATTAACCGTTATCTAAAACAATATCAACTTTACTACTATACAGAATTTTTTTAAAGATTTTCAATTATGATAATATAGATGGATATGTGTTCCATCACCAGGATCAACAAATAGAGGGTTATTCAAGTTGGTTTTCTATGTAATAGGCCTACATTAACCTTCATCTAAAACAATACTTCTTCATAACTTCAAAACTTTATTGTTTATTCCAAAACCAATACATTCAAAAATTTCACTTGAACAGCAAAAATACAAGAAACCAAACACCTGCAAGGAAAATCCTGTGCGCAGGTGAGAGTTGCCAACATTACATTAACAAAAAATAATAAGAAATTCAATATCATAATATTAAATGAAAGAGATGAAGAAGTGAAAAGAAGGAGAAAGGGAAAGAGAAAGAAAGAGAAAGAGATGCAAGAGTGCCAGCAAAACATACCTTGATAGAGAAAGATAATATGAATTAATCAAAAATTTTATCCTCTATTTTAGTGGTTATTATCCATTCAATAGATCTTCTTTTGAAAAATTTATCGGATCTACCATTGATATGTTCAATGAGGTAATCTGGAATGTTGTTAATCAATTTATTTGCTATGTAAAAGTATTGTCTTCTGCAAACATTGAGATCCATTCTTATGTTTTCAAATCTCTTTCTGGAAGGACGCAAATAGAGATTTGTATCACGGAAAAGAAAAAGATGTCTATTATTTTTAATGAAAATTATTAGGTTTTTGATATAAAGTTGACGGACTGTTAATACCTTAAACTCATTGAACAAATATTTAGTTGGATACAGACGAGGTTTACCTAGGATAGTTTTAATTAGGTGCTTTTGAATAATAAAAAGTTTGTTAAAATGAGCATTCAAAGCACCTCCCCAAGCCCGAATACCGTATTGTAATACCGATTGTGCATATGAGTAGTATATCAGCTTTGTTATGTTTACATTGTTCAGTTGTTTGATTTGATAAAATTTGTAAATAAGAAATCTTAGTTTTTTACACATGTTATCTATATGGGTGTTCCATCTTAGATAGGGATCAATTGTTATACCTAAATATTTAACATTATAAATATACATTACATAAATAACATTATAATACTAACTTCAACTTCACTACAACACCGAAATCTACAACGATAGAATAGAATGGTCTTTTTATTTGATGACGTGGCGAAGTTTGGACAGTAATGTCCACTCACTCTACCAGTTAACCACAAAGTTCAACATTGATGATGGTGGGACCAACCTGTAATATGGCGCGCTGAATCTCGTTGGGATTGAGCGCGTGCGCGTGCGGCAGACAGGAGAGGGCGAGCTCGGCAGCAGCGTAGACCATGTTGTCATCGCAGCCGCGGGACGCGCGGTCGGCGATCGAGGCGGCCTCTGGCGGCGTCAGGTGGCCCTCCCACGTGTCCATCAGGAACGAAATCGCCGGCGCGCCTATCTCCATCGCTTGTCCTAAAACACACAAACCAAACACATTCTCATTTATTAATTCACTTCAATACACTTTAATTTTCATTTAAGAAACAGTTTCAATTAAATCATTCAAATCGAAAACAAAAAACTGGCTCCAGGATTATAGACTTTAATCATTGAAGACCAGGATAATAGTTCATCAATCATGAAGAACAATAATTAGTTCTGTGAAAAAAATTTCCCATACTCATTCATTCTTATTTCCATCACTTTATTTTTTTCCATTAGTATTTTAAATGTTTTTACGGTATGTCTAAAATTTCTACATCATAGGTTATCAATCTTATTTTTCAATTTGTTGTATATAAATGTTGTTTTCATGAACTTCTGATGACTTGCAAAATGTATCTTTACTAGAAATTTACTTTTTGGCATAAAATCTTAAGCTGAAGCAACATTAGTGGCATTCCGACAAATAACCAAGGTTGCAGTTGTACATATACGCATTCAATGTGATCACACCCTTACTTCGTGTTTATTCATCATTTCCTCTGAGTTTATAACGTGAATTTTACTGTAGATCCCGTTAATGCAAGGTATTTGTTCATTTATTACAATAGTACAATCACTTGCGGAAATGATCAAGCCGAAAACTTATTCTTAATTGAGATAACATTGATTACCGGTTATCCATGAGACATGGGAGGAATAGGTGCGACTGAGCCAGTTGGGCGAGACACAGTTGTGCAGGCCAAGCGCGTAGAGGCCAAGTTGGAAGGCGCACATGTGCAGGGCGCGATGCGGCCCGTGGTGCGCCTGGCTCGAGGAGACCTGTGTGAACAGGGACGTAGAGCTGCTGCCTCCCGCCTTCATCAACACTGTCTTGGCCAGCTCGAACGTGAAGTGTGCACCCGCCTCCGATGGCTGGTTTGGGATCGACGGACATGCGCGCTTGCCACGACGACCGATACTGCAATCAAACACATCAAAAACATTCATCATATCAGATACTTTGGAACAAGTATTGTACAATCATTGCTTAAAATTATCAATTATTTCTGTAGAAATCAAAGTGAAATTTCTTAAATGTAAAAATTGTTGAATAATATTATTTATTTAATTACAAAGGCAACACAATTCTCCACAATTGTTTAAGCCCAGGCGATGAATGATAATACAGTACAATCGTTTTTATTTGTAATGATTTCATGAATGAATCAATAGAGAGATGATCAGCTGAAATGAAACTTGAGAATGAGTAGTTGATATAAAATGAGAGAGAAATGAAACCTGAAATACCTGTTAAATCTATAAGAGCCTACTTGCTACTTACTACCCAAATTAAACGAAATCTCTCATTTCTTACCATGAGAATGATAAGTTAAGTTTTAACATGCAATACAATTTTACATATTTCAGAATATTATGATCACCCTAACACATATCATTATGGCGGGGTATCATAATTAGAACTAAGTTTATTATTCGCAACTTCTTCTGTATGTATATTATAATAATTATGTATGTTTTGTAAATAAACTCCTCTGGTTGCAATTCATTGACAAAGAAATTATTATTATTAATTGGGTGAAATACTATACTGAAATACCAAGTCAGTGAATTGAAGTGGAGCTCAAATAAAGTAGAGCACAATAAGCTCGTTTTGATACAATATAATGAATTTCATGTGATATTGTATAGAACATGTATCAAAAAAGGAATGGTTCACCTATACAAGGAAAAAACAAACAATTGAAAAATATATAATTATGCATAACTGCTGTTTTATAGTGATTTATATAGTTATTCCTCTGAAAATATAAATATTCTATATTCTATTATTCTATATTTTTTCCGTTAATGCCATCATTCATCATATGAGATCGATTACTTGATTCAAATAATAACGAGCATTTAGGTCAGCAGTAGATAACACTAAGTAAAATGAGTGATGACTCACGCGCAGGACTCCTTGGACCTGGATGAGGTGACGGGGGTGGAGGTGGTGGGGGTTGGAGGGGGCGGTAGACCAGCTAGGCCCACCTCCAGTTCGGCACTGTTGCAGCTGTGCGGGCGGCTACCAGCGCCGCTTCCATTGCTGCCACCTGTAAAAACAATACTCAACATCACTTCAACTAGCCTACAATCTATTCAACATGACAAATTACATTATATTATACTTTTTAGATTAATTTAGATACTTAGATTAATTTGTATTGTTTTTTTTATTGTTATGTTGTGTAATAGAGAGTTAAGTGTACGAGAGGGCCAACTGCGCCCAAACTTCGTTCTCTAGGAAAAATAAAGGCAGTCATTCTATACTGTACTAAGTAAATAGCTTCAGGGTGAATGAAATGGGTATCATTCTTAAGTGCGATATCTCAAATGTGCGAGTAATTACACTTTTCGTTGTAATCTAGAATTATCAACGCATTTCAAATAATATTAGCATAGTGTCATTTGAACGCGAAAACCTAACCTCTCTAGCCTTTCCTTTATTCTTTAAAACCGAATTCAACAGAGACATATTGTCAAAATATGAATATAATGTATGATTTATAGATAATAAAAATAACAATAACTAAAAATAACAATCTGACAGACCAGCAAGACCTAGGTTTGTGCTCTGGCATCACACTGATTTATAAAAGGAGTTTATATAAGGAATTATAATAACATGTATATAACTTTATATAGGAGAGGTTATAAGGGAAAGGGAAAAAAATATGATCATAGAAGAAAAAGGGGTACTTGAGAGAGAAAAGAAGAGAGAAAGAAAAAAAGAAGTAGTTTTAAATGACTACATACAATTTTATTTTCAATTATTATTCAAATAAATAACTATTGATGCAACTCACTGAGCACTAGAGTGGGATCGAGAACGAGGGTGGCGACATAGGGCGGCTGGGGCGGCGACGAGGGACACATGAGGGGTGGCTGGGTGTTGTCCATGTGGTGAGGGTGGGGGCGGGCATGGGCGTGGGGGTGAGGGTGCGTGTCTTTGCGCAGTGGTGGCGGCCGACAGCCGTGCTGGCTCTTGACGGGCGGATTGCTCGAGTAGTAGGATATAGGCACCGGTGACTTCACCAGCTGGTGCACGTCGCGGTCTAGCAGCTTCTCCATGATGCGCGCCAACTTGCACGGGTTGTCTTTGTACAACACCAACAGAGTCAGCGCCAGGTCACCCCTGCAAATTACAACAAACCATCATTTTAGAAGAAATCTACGCTAGTTTCACTAGCCATTGATGATGAAAGAAAATTCAGAATGGAATTTTAGTGGTATCTATTTTTATTTATTTCATCGACAATCACAAATAATAAATTCTGTGGCTTGGTGCAAGAGCTACCTATGTCAAAATATCAACTTTCTCACAAATCAGCTTGAAAGTTCACCTTGCATTTTCGAACTACGGCATTTCAATACGGAAATGCGAGTGCTAGAAGTGCAGAAGTCGAAATTGGTAGTTCTGGCACGGAGTATGAATGACAATCTAAAAACATATGTCTTCATTGGTAGTTTTCGCACTCTTAAGAGTGGAATAACAGTTATTTATAATTTAGTTACTAAATCATGACATTAGTAGTATACATTTTATAACTTTTTATTGCTTTGAGATAGGACATTGGCACTTCTGGAACTGAAAATAATCGATATTAGTGATGTATTAGTGTATTAAACTCATTTTTGAAAAAAAGTAGTTTTTGCTCCAAGCCACATAATAAATATGATTTATTTATAAATAATATGATTATGGTATGATGTACATATTGGACTAGTGAGTCCCCCTGGCTGGAAAACTCGCAGAATTCCACTGATATTCTGTTAGCTGTTCTATTGAAATCAGAGAAGAGACAAATCCATCTTAACCTAACACAGCACCATAATGTGCATGCGAAGGTAACGTTCCCATTCAATTAGCTCTTTGAATGTAACGTTCTTTGTGATGATGGTTACTGAACACTGATTGAACATTTCTAATAATATCAACATAATATTGCCATTTAAAAGCAAAAACCTAACCTCCCTAACCTTTCCTTTTACCTTGTGAAAATTCACATTCATTTTACGATGTGAGTTGAATCTTGCCGACACGTAATCAGCTGATCGATACTCGGTCGTAATCAGCTGACCGTTGCCGTGACTCGTAATCTGCCAGGTCAGTACTCTGAATGTTAGGTTTTGATGATGAACAGTGAAGAGTCAAGAGAAATAGTTCACGTTGCATTGATTTATTGATTGCATTCATCATATTTTCATGGAATCAGAATAATCCAGACCATGGATTTGAATCATGTCGTTCATTTATGTTATATTTGAATAGTATTGTATTTTCAAAAATAAAAAGTGTCTAATACAAAGTGCGCCAGAGAAACTTACTCATTTGAAAAAAATCCCGCGCGGTGAATTGGTCGTGTAGAGGGGCAAGAGGGTGAATTTCCCAAGTTTATCCTCCCTCAAGTAAGTAGCCATCATGCTCTGGTCTAGAGAGTAGCGGGTCTTCGCAGTTGATTGCTTCCTTGCCTAATGGTCGATCAATTGCTACGCAACGTGCCTTCCGCGCTCGATTTGAAATTCCTCCTCACAGACTCGTTCCTAGCCGTGATTCGATTCTGTCGTGGGTTAACACATTTCTAGAGTGTGGAAGTGTCGCTAAACCCAGAAATGAACTTCAACGAACCATCAGAACTCCAGAAAAAATCGGAAGAGAGAGGCAGTTAGTTGTGTGTTCTCCCCGGCGTTCAGCTCGCAAACACACAGCTGCTATGGCAATTTCTGACTCTACTGTACAATAAATTTTCCATGAAGACCTTCAATTTCATCCCTATAAATTGGCTGTTGTTCAAGAATTGACTGAACGAGATTTTTTTTCAGTGACGCAGCTCATTTCCTCATGCGTTTCCTCAATGTGATTTTTATAGGGTTATTTGAAATCGCTGGTTTATGTCGTTCGACCACGGACAATAGACAACCTCAAGAACAACATTCGCGACGCGATTGCCAACTTACCGATTGATATACTGCAACGAGTGTATACAAACTTCAAAAATCGAGTTCATCAGTGTATGCGCAATGGGGGTCGCCATTCATCTGGTGTCATTTTCAAGACTGCTTGAAAAAATTGGGAAATTGTATTATCATATAAAAAAATATTAACACAATAACTAAAGTACTTTTGTTTTTATTGACCTTTCAAATAAGTAAGTTTCTCTGGTGCACCTTGTATAATCATTCCGAGGGTATTGTTGAGCATACCAGCTCAACTGAAATCGTCAGCTGAAGGAGAAGTAGTAACGGTAATGTTCACTCAATTACTTGATCACAAGTTACAAGCGAGGGCTTCAACGCATTTTTCTGGACTTTTTTAAACCTCACATTAAAATAAGTGTTCACAATACCGTTGGCGTCTTGTTCCCTCGCAGAGCAGTGGATGGTCAGCCTCGGAGATGTTTGCCTTGAGGCCGAGTGCGGCGACTGCTGCCTCGAAGCCGAGTGATTCGTCCGACAGCTGATGCCCATTAGGCGCATAGGCACGATTATCTGAAATAACCAAACATTTATTGCATCCATCTTGCATCAATTGCAGTGTAATGGAGGTCAGTCAACATAGAACTTTTATCAAGATAAGCATTTGGTTCATTATGAAGAAATAATCGGTATTTTGTAATAGTCTTCACTTACTTCGGGCTATATATTCGATTCAGGGCCGCTTTCCAAATCACTTATTTGATTCTAAGGAGCCATTAAACCTGCAGACTAATAGTCCATTGGATTTAAGAAGAGTTATAGAAACCAGGAATAAATCTAGTAAATAAAAATGTTCAGAGCTATTACCTTTTTCTCTTCAGAGAAATAAGTTTTCCATTCGATTTGCTTTATCAAAGAAAGTTTGAAATTACTCAACAAACTAACATGATGTCGAAAAACAAAAATGAAATTAGGAGGCGGCGTTGAGCATAATAATTAGGCTACTCATGCAAGTTCCATTGATGAAATATAAGGTCTTTAATTTCAGAATAAGTACTTTCATCAACAAGACTCTTGAGTTGGGATCAACAACATTTGTAGCCTACTAACGAATATTGTAGCACAGATCGTTCAAAAATCATTAACTATCAAGAAACATTTAGAAACATTGACTTTCAGTAATTGATTTAGAACCGGTTTCCGAGCTCGGGATTTATAAGTTCTGGACGTCTAGAACTGAGCTAAATCCCGAGCTCCGAAACCGACCCTTAGTTATTGACTCCCAAATATTTAGAATATTCATTGTTTTGGTGTAACTGTAAATAAAGGCATTCTGGATAAAATAACTATTATAATTAGTTACAAAGTTTAGAGAGCCTTGATTCTTTATATGATTTTTTAATAATACAGAGATTTGAAAATATTAAAGACAAATCCTTCAATACTCGTACAGATGAGTTGTTTAGATGCTTCCATACCACTTCTTATTACTTGAAAAGTTTGGCAAAGTTTCTAGTCACCATTCACCAAAGTTATAAGATAAAACTGACAAATTATAGTGTTTTGTACAATAAATTAATGAAAAAAAGAAGAATTCCACCACATTATAGTACTGAAATAGAAGTAGAAGAATGAAAAAAATTACTTGAAGATGTGATGAGAGCATCAAGGAGAAATCCAGCCAGGTTGATGGGTAGCAGCGCTTCGCCCCGCGATCGCAGTGTGCCATCCTTCAGCTGTTGCGCTCTCTCTCTAATGATGCTCAGTTCCCACTCATCCAGAGGTATCCGCTTCAGTAGATTAACTAGTTCAGATTCTTGGTTGGCTAGTTTCACCTGTGATTCAACAAATTACATTGATTGATTAATAATTTTGATAGTGGAAATGCATATTATATTTAGCTTTATTCATCTAAGTGAAATTAGCATTAGAGCCCTTCTTGGAAGTTAGATAAATTATTGGGAAACCAATAGCCTACAATAAAATTTTGTAATAAGATCATCATTATTTAAAAAAAAACTTAATTCAAGTGATACATGGAAGAAGTCAACATAATAATGCAATGTGAAGAAAGGGACGATAATGTAATCTATAGAAAGGAACTTCAAATTGTGAATGGACGAGTCAACAAATTGGATAACTGTAAGTTTTTGAAACTCCAGTTTTAAGGCTTAGAGTAAAACATTGTTTAATTTTGAAAGCATTGAAACTGCAGTTTTGAGGTTTAGAGTAAAACGGGATCCAAAAAGCCTTACTCAACTTATTACAGTAATAATTTGAAGGCCACATTTATAAATTAAATATTTTTATATATTAATATAGAATATTTTAATAAATCTACAAAATTTCGAAATATTTCAATTGCAAATCCTGTCCAATAAATTCAATTTGTTCCAATGTACTATGTTAAAGTTATGAAATCAAATTTGAATTTTATTCGCTATGCAATGTTTGTATTATGAATAATCAATTGGATTATCTTCTAGTTTAAATTTGTTTTCCAGTGTTTGTTAGCAGTTTTGAATTAAAATTTAAACTTCATTGAGGATGGTAATACTTCGATGTAGATTGGTACTTGAAAAACGCATCGATACAAGCAATCATTTACTATTAAAATCAAAACACTAGCTTAAACAAATCAATACCCAGTCAATCAATTTCTCTGTAACTACCAATCTCCATATTTTGTTCATTTCAGCTATCCAGCCTCATTATCACTATTAACCTATCCAAGATAATATCTTGGATATCAAATCTGAACTGAATTATCATTGAGTTTATGTTTAGGCGATTTGTATGCAATAGAACCCTGGGCCTTTATCTATTGCAACTGTCATAATGTGTTTTGGAACTCACATATTGATAATTCAGTTCAGATTTGAATTGGATTGATTTGAAACTTTGGGCCCCGCTACAAAGAAAGCGATCTGCGGTCATTAAGATTTTAAGATACGCTATCAAAGGAATATATACGACAAAGTTCAGATTTGAATTGGATTGATTTGAAACTTTGGGCCCCGCTACAAAGAAAGCGATCTGCGGTCATTAAGATTTTAAGATACGCTATCAAAGGAATATATACGACAAAATTCATATCTGAACTCAATTAACATTGAGTTCATGTTTAGGCAATTTGCATACAATAGAACCCTGGGTATAGTAGCCTTTGTTTATTGCAACTGTCATAAAAATGTGTTTTGGAACTCGCATATTGATAAATCAGTTCAGATTTTAAACTTTGGGCCCGGCTACAAAGAGAGCGATCTGTGGTCATTAAGGTTCTAAGATATACTATCAAAGATAAGACAAAGATGCACATGGTCTCACTGTACAAGACCCGATCTCTCTGTACGATCGGTTATCGTTCTTTGTATGGCCGGGCTCTTCAACAAAAGCATTCAATTGGAGTAAGACGTGGAATGATAATACTAACTATGCTCATACTTATGATTGTGGTAGTGTAGTATAGCATAGTATAGTATAGCAGACGATGATAGCAATCTGTAGTTACATGAAAATTAAAAATCAAAGGACCCTTTTTTCAACTTTATTTTATTTCTCACAACATGTTTTGTCTTATGTCATTTTCAAGTGAGTAACTTTTAAATCCTAAATAAATGCTGCAAATCACCCGGAAGACTTCTGCTACTGCAGACATTGACAACAGGGTTTACAGCTAGATGGAAATTCGATGAGAACTACTATCCAAAAATTATTTGCCAGCCCGGGAATCGAACCCGGTACCTTCCAATTGCCAGTCAGAAATGCTTACCCTTACACCAACAAACTGACAATCTCTTATAGCGCTGCAGTTTGGTGTAAGGGTAAGCATTCCTGACTGGCAATTGGAAGGTACCGGGTTCGATTCCCGGGCTGGCAAATAATTTTTGGATAGTAGTTCTCATCGAATTTCCATCTAGCTGTAAACCCTGTTGTAAATGTCTGCAGTAGCAGAAGTCTTCCGGGTGATTTGCAGCATTTATTTAGGATTTTCATTAAATAATAATTATAACTTTTAATATTTTTACTCACTCACTTGTTATTGCATTATAAGTACAGCATGATGTGAGAAATAAAAAAAATGTACTTTGATTTTTTAATTTTTATGTAAATACAAGTAGCCCTTACCAAGAAAGTGAACATATAGTAGTTGTTTACCTCCAATGGCTTGGTGCTGGCTGGTGGCCGAGCCATTTCGAGGCCAAACAGGCCGACTCTGAAGGCAAGGTGGTAGTACTCGGGGTTCTCGGCCAACACTGTGCACAGGAAGGCACACTTGGCCAGTGTGTCCGACGCCAACACGCTCAGCTGGTGTGACGCTGGGTTCAACTGCTGCTGCAACCCACATACAAAACCTATCAACTATTCAAAGTACAATACTAACCAACAAGCATCATACATATTAAACATTAACAGGGTTTTGCAATGTTCGTGTTTTAATTGAATATTATATTAATCAATAATTTATTATGTATTTGATTAGAATAACACCTCCTATTTGCATGAGTACTTGCTCAAGAACAAAAGTAAAACTATTAGATTTGATCAAAAATCAACACAAATCTATAGATATGACTGGGCGAGAGCAACAGGCCTTGCCCAAAACTGCTCAACTCACAAATTTTATAAGAAGTAAAATTTCCAAAAGATAGGTTATATTTGATAAAAAATATTCTTTTCCTCCACCTACTGTCTAAAGTTCTTACTTTACTCCCTGAAACCTAATACTAAAGTGTCACTTTTTCGCTCTCGGTAGTAAAAAACAGAAAAACTCCCTAGGGAGTAAAAGTGACTCCATTTAAATAACATGGGGAGCATCTCTATTTTGAAACTTACATTGTAATAGGTTAGAAAGTCTAAGCTCAGATGAGAAAGCATAATAGAGGTGTCTGTCATCGAGTCAACTGAATTCAATACCACAACCAGAAATTTGATCAACTCATGAAATATATGTTTGTATGATAATTATTATATTCTTAATATTATTAGACGATAAAAATTTATACAATTTTTAAAATATTTTATTCTATTCAAAATACCAGCCAACAAATATTTTTGATCTGCAATTCAAATCTGAACCGCGTGATCTGGAGTCAGCCATTTTTGGTAGCTGCCCAGCTGATATAATTGTTACAACTTTTGCCGATAGATAGCGCAATCGGCAGTGCCAATCAGACGACCGGTTTTTAGGTTTTAGATTTAGGTTATGTTGTTAGGAATCATTGTCACCAATACGTAAGTTATTAGAATGATTTTATTGGAGTTTCCATTAAAAAAATGTAGATGGAGGAAAAATGTTGTGTACATCACGAGCGACAAATACTTTTTCTCCCTCAGGAAAATTGCTGCCCTCGGCTTCGCCTCGGGCTTCAAACTTTTTCCCACCACAGGGAGAAAAAGTCGTACTTTTCACTCTAGATATACAAATAACTATTACTCAACTTCATTTACTTTTTGCTTGTATTTGTTTTTCTATTGTTATATTTGTCTTTGCTAAATTTATGCTGTACCATTGGAGTTTAAATAAATAACAAACATTGATATGAAAATTTAATAAATCTATATTGGCGTAAACGTATCAACATTTTCTCATCGAATCTACTAGTTTTCTACTAAATTGAAGGAATATTGAAAAATATCACAAATAGTACGACTAGAGTTCCCAACTCTCCGAATGAAAACGTTCATGGTAGAGTAGAGTCTTGGCAGAGTACTAGCTTTTAGTAGAGTAGAGTGGGGTAAGCCTGGTTTTCTCTAGTAGAGTTAGAGGTCGAGTAACTGGCATACTAACTCTACTTTACTTACTTGGACGAGTAACTGTTTTCACTACAATTGAGAATAGTAGGTAGTGTGTTGTCTAGTGAACAGAACTAACCTTAAATGTAATGTACTCTACCCTACTCTAGAGTGACTCTACTCTACTACCTCGAGACTGTTTTCATTAGCATAGTAGTTGTACAGTAGAGTAAGAAGCGGTGGTGGGGGAAGGCAAGTGGTAGAGTACTATCCCACTCTACTCTACTAAAAACTAGTACTCTACCATGAATCTACTCTACCATAAACGTTTTCATTGGGAGAGTTGACAAGATAGTTAGTACTTGTCCAGGGACCACTAACTCTACTAATGAAAACCAGGCTTTAGTACTCTACCACTTGCCTACCCCCACCACCGGTTCTCACTCTACTCAACCACTACTATACTAATGAAAACAGTCTCTAGATAGTAGTCATTCTAGTGTTCCGTATTGACATTTCAAGGTTAGTTCTGTTCACTAGACAACATACTTTACCTACTATTCTCAATTGTAGTGAAAACAGTTACTCGACCAAGTAAGTAAAGTTAGCTCGGTAGAGTTAGTATGCCAATTAATCGACCACTAACTCTACTAGTAAAAACCAGGCTATAATCATTAGCATGCCGAAAATAATACGCAAAAAATTATTATGATTGTTTAGATGACATGCTGCATGTTGGAGAATACCTATTTTCAATTCGAATTTTGTCATAAGTGAAAGCGCATTTTGCAACTACAATATTACTATTAGAGCAATCAAGGGTGCGGACACACAGAGAGCGATCTGCGACCCCATGGGTTTTTATAAACCATATCTAGATCGCATATCTCTAGAAACCTATAGGATTGGAGTTTGCTCTCTTTGTGGTCTCACTCAAATACTCAATATAATTACAATATTAGAAATTTTAACTATAAATGCAATTGTACTAAAATATAACTGTAGTTGAATGTAGTATAATGAAGTATAATTAGCTCATGTGAGCATCATCCGCAATAAAAAAATTATGTAACATTGTAGTTGCAAATGTAACTTGTACTTGCAATTTCTACAATACAAACTAATTTGTAAAGTCACCATTATTTTAGTAATGGAAGGACAGTATTTATTTATTGAGAATACATTACATGAAAAAGTACAACTCGAAGAGGTTTACAGCTAAACGCCAAAACAAACCTCATTTACACAAAAAGTATGACACAAATGATTTAGAAATAGGCTAATTATTGAGAGCTTAAAATTAAAAAACAAAACTAGATAAAGGAAAGAAGAAAAGTTGCTTGGAGAAAAAACTGTTTTAGAAATAATAACTTGATAATAAAAATTAAGATAAAACTTGATTAAGAAAACAGAAAAAAGTTGCTTGAAAGAGATAGGTTGGAAAAAAGTTGATAGAAGAAAAAGAGCGGGGTAAAAATAATGTGACAGTTAAAATTGATGAGCTTGCATAGAATTAAAACAAAATTTGCGTAAATTATCACCAAATGGGTCAAGAATCGGGATCTATTCTGAAGAACACTCTTCCATACAACTAGGAATTACGGAAAATATTGTTAATGTTGATTATATTGTTCTGTGTTAGTAGATATGTTGAATGTACGGTACCTTTTTACGTTTTCCTTTGCTCAGGATTGGGGGCAATTCGATCATGAGATCAGGAGGATTGGCAAGAAGGTTTTCAGCCAACTCGACGCCCAGGGTGCACGCTTCCTTGCTGTGGCCATGAGCGTGGAGGCCTTCCGCTCTGGCGAAAAGGATCTCATACGGATCTGTAGAGCCTTTCATATTCTCTAATGCCAATTCAGTTTCGTTCCACGTGTCCTGCAAAATAAAAATTACAATAGTGAGCTGGAATCATTCGCACCCACATTGCACTTGAAACCCAAAAAGGGCAAACACAATCTAAAATTTGAAATTCAGTAGAATTTTCTATCTGAAGTATTTACAATCAAATCAATATATTATGCGAATACTTCTACGATCAGATTGCAGGAGTATTCTGGTTATTAAAGATTGATAATATATTCTATTTCGATAATATTAACTAATAGCTTACCCGGCGAACTTCGTATCGCCAAAATGTCAATGTATCTCATGTCACACTTGACTTTATTTGGTGAATCATGAAATTTATCTGACAATAAAAATTTCATTTAAATCTCAATACGGACTTCCTATGTGCTACCGTTTTAATACCAATAAACAATTTGATCACAGAGTTACGTGTTTATTACAGCTGGTAAGTTTAGATGCTAAATAATATCATCACAACATGATCTTTAATCATGATGATCTTCCTGTTCTACGTTAGCCACTCGGCCGAGAATTTCGAAAACATAGGTATGTTAAATGGATCAATATATAATTATCATTAGACCCCCTATTAAAATTTCTGGTCAGAAACCATCCCCAATATTTACACAACATATTCCCAAAGTTTCATGCCGTTCTGTCAAGTAGTTTTCGAGTCTATAGGGAACAAACAAACTAACACACAAACAGACATTCATTTTTGTATTATATAGAGATTGATTCTATAATTGTGCTCTTCAAAACAGATTTACATGTAAATTTAAATCAACTGTCAGGTCAGCGGCCTATTTACATTCTATATTATGCTGTATCTCAACACATGTTTCAGTAATAAACAAGATTTGAATTGACGAGACGGCGAAGCCTAATGATCGGGGGTGTTGCATCTTCAGTATTCTTCAGCTGCACTAGTCATTAAATCGATTCCTATTTCGACTGGCATACACGTATAAATGATGCCTCTTCATCCAAAAACATCGAGAAAACGAAAAATTACAAACTTGGATTTGTATTATATACGGAGTGTCCCACGAAAGGTGTAACAGCCGAAGACCATAGTCTTTACATGAATGAAAATATAAATCTGTGTACCCTTTTGATTTATATGTTTATATTGAAAGTAGCCCTAAAGAAAAAAGACAACTTAAAATGAAATTTGCAAAACAAAATGACCAGTATAAATTTCGTATATCGACCTTAGTTTTTGAGATCTATCTATTTTTCGATGTTATTAAAAAAAACGTCAATAACTAAAAAACCATCTGTCAAAATCTAATTCTAAGGATATTGTTGTAAAGAGGAAGAAATTTCTAATAATATTCCTATAACTTGATCCTTTGTTTGACGTTTTTGAACTTTTTATGAGCGCTCAAAGTTGAAAAAGTACATTCGTCGAGTAGGCTAAATTTTCGTCAAGCCAAATTCAGATGAAATATTAAAAAAGTCAAACAAAATAACAATTAAAAAATTCTTGCTCTTTCCAACCATATCCTTAGAATTAGATTTTGATGGATAGTTTTCTAGTTATTGACGTTTTTCAAAAATATCGATTTTTCCAATATATCTCAAAAACTATGGTCGATATACAGGGTCTGTATAATAAGTAACCGAACTGACCTCAGGAAATTTTGTATTGGCAAAATATGAACTTACTTATTATACAGATCCTGTACAGGGTCTGTAAGAAAATGTTACTGAACATTTTTTGTTTCTAATTGCATGTAGAATCTATGGTCTTCAGTTGTTGCAACTTTTCATGGGACACCTTGTATATAGGACCGTAATAGCGGTCAAAGTAAGTGTCATTATGTTTGTAATAGTCTTCACCTGCTTAGCATTGGAATCGGACGATTGGCCCCTGCCAGTGCCGTTGGAGGGCCCCATTGTCTTCGGGTCGAAGAAGTACACGTTGTACTCGTCGCCCGACTGCTGCGAGTCCGAGTTGGAGGAAGAGAGAGAGTCGTCCTTGGAGAGGCGGCGGCTGACTCCTCCCTCCACCACTCCCACCACTCGACTGGGTCCTGCGTCACTCTCCGCCTGTGACAGCCAAGGCACTGCAAAACAAACCATTTTCACTGAACCAGTCCGAGTTGGCAACTTCACTACTTGTTACTTTCAAAAAGTCTAGTGGATACAGGATATTTATTTTTTAAATTATCGAATAATTCTGAATAATACTAGCATAAAGTAAATAATAATCGTACATAATACAATGATACTAGCATAGCCTATATATTGCCTTTGAAAAAAAACCTAACCACTAACCCTTCTCTAAACTAACGTTCAACCAACCCATTCTCCCTAATCCCGTATAATATCTAATTCGTATGTTTACACATTTCTTCATCATCATTTTAATTTTTTTAACATCAACCTTTTATTTATTCTTTTTTTCATTTGCTATTGTATATATTTTTCGTCTTATTATAATTACTATTCTGTAGCTGTAGGCCTAATGCCGGATGATTCAAAAAGGACTCAACAACTTTCAAAATGCATATAAAACTTATTAAAACAACCAAATGTTCGAGGTTTGACGCTCAGGGAATTTAAACTAAGAATCAAGAACTTTTTAACAAAAAATTGTTTTTATAGTGTAGATGAATATTTCAATGTCTAGATGTCTATTCTAGATGTTGAGGTAATTGCTATTGTTGTATGATCTCTAATATAGTTTGTAATATTGACGTGACCGATACAAATTGTAAAGTGTTTGTCTGTGGCAATAAATTGTTTTTATTTGAAGGTACAGAGCTGGTTTTGATGTTGTTTTAAAGGAAAACACTTCAAGTTTTTTTATCTTATACTAAAGATTTTCTATGCGACTTCCGTTGGTTATCCTGCTGATATCTCATCGATAGTCGATTTCTTCCCTCACTCACACTAGCATTTCATGTGTAACTTGCTCAACAGCAGCACAAATCATTGCTCTAAGTTAAGGAAGAGTGGCTGGCAAAGGAGATACGTACACCAGATCTTTTATGAAACACAACAAGAAAAATCCAGCGGTGTTAGGCCTGGGGAACGAGGGGGCCATGCAATTGGCGCATTACGGCCATCTTTGAAGTAACTGCCGCTAGCGCTTGTGCGGCGCGACCAGGAACTAGCGGACTACGCGAGTCAAAACTTGAAGTGTTTTCCTTTAAAACAACACCAAAACCAGCTGTGTACCTTGTTTAATAAGATTTATATGAATTTTCAAAGTTGTAAAGTCCTTTTGGGATCACCCGGCATTATTTTGTATTTTTGTTCGTATTTATTGTAAAAGAAGTTTTGTTTCAATAGGCTTCAGCCCAAAAGCAATAATTGTCATATTATCAACTGAATAAATAATCCTCAACTAGTGTGCAACGGATTAGCCTGGTACAAAAACTTGATACCGTGAAAACTTGACGTAATGAATTGATCAGTTTTCTATTTGTTTACAGTAAATATTACAATAAAATTATACTGCATTCGGAACAGGAGGCGGCCTTGAGGTAAACCAGAGCCCATTTCTGAAGTTTGTTGCTTATTAATATCTTTCAAAAATAATGTGTTGTCTTATGATTCCCGTACCGGAACACTGGAATAATTCTGCAAGTATTGTATGTGTCTACTATAACATAGGACAGAGTGGAGTAGAACAAGTGGGCTTACTAATTTTGCTATCTTTCATGTGGCTTCGATTGTCGTGGGCTGGCTGGGGCTGGGGCTGTGTGGACTGCGGAGGCGGCGCGTCGTTGCAGACAAACGATGGTGAGGAGGAGGCAGAGGAGGCGGCAACTGCCGATGACGATGAGGAGGTGTGCGGCTGAGGAGTGGAGCTGGTGCCGCCTCCCGAGCCCTTGTTGGGGGGGCAGTTCAGCGCGGAGGCGGACGCAAACACTGAGCTTGAATCGTCCAGGCAAACACGTTCGCCGCTCGATGACGACAGATCGCTTCCACCTGCAAACATTCAAAAACTGGTTTAACCTCAAATTAACAGATAATTTTTTTCACCCATCAAATTATTTTATTAACAATAACATTTTTAGCAATGTAGAAAAATTTATCTAAAAATCCTTTTCTACCTTGCTAAAAATGTTATTATACAATTTATTAATTTTATTAATCATGAATATTGTTTTATTACAAAGAATTACTAGTCAACCGCACGAAACTAGTCCGATGAGAGTACATGCAACGTTGTCAAATAAAAGTTGATCAATGTTGTCCTCAGCTGTTTATAAATGAGAATTGAATTAATATTTTTATAATACCCCTTACGAATTGGCAACGTCTGAGAGTGCGGGGCCGGTTGAGGAGGGTCCCATCTATTTCAATTTCCATGGGAATATTACTTTATTATTTTTCAGATTTCATATAAATTGTTTCATTTTCATATTTTTATGCCAACTATGGAAATTATCATAATATCAATTTGTTTTATGCCAACAATAGAATTTTTTATTTCAATTCATAAACCTAGATTCCCAAGAAAGATGTGATAACTACAACTGAACATGACAACTTTTAGCAACCCATGTTGAATAGAGAAATAACTAAATACTGTTGAAAAGTTAATGGTGTAAACTTGTATACTTGTATTTATTTATTTATTATTTTATTTTACTACAATAGCGTCGTTCTCACGTAAAACGTCTTTAGTTAGATATGGGGGATCATCTTGAACTAGTAATCGACTAGACATCTGAAGTCCAAAAAATATATTGTGGTTTATAAATAGCTATTCATAACATCATTAAATGGCAATCTCGTTACGTTAATTTGTTGAGAGAATATAAGGTAAAAAATTAAAGGTGTATATTACTATAGAGGAAAGATAGAATAAGAAGATATCCCATAATATAAGTTGTTTAAGTTCCAGATTTCAAGCCAATTTTTTGTTAATTCAAGCCGATTACGGTCGATTACTGTCTATTATTATTACTGTTCTGGCTGGGTGAGAGTGCAATAACGGCACAGTATTGATTGATTGCTTGATTGATTGAGTACTTTATTTATGTATAATACAGATATACTGGCTTATACACTTAAATACAATAGAGCAAAGTTTTAGATGACTTTTCTCTATGATATTACTGTACAAAAATAGCAAATCTAAAGATCGAAAAATAGATTAAATTTTTATATCACTGTAAACGTTCATCAAGTGATAAGCTCTTTACACAGGTCAGGACAATGGAAGTTCACATACTATAGAGAGGTCCACGTTATAATGACAGTATTTGATCAACTTTGGTTTTGCTATCCTTGTCTATTATTCGACAAAGCCGGTGGTACTATCCTTTTCTAGGTCCACAACGATGCCAATTATGTTTTCCATAGTGTAGAAATATAATAAATTAATGCAGAGAATCGGCATCGCTATTCTCCTATCTTTATCCACTGCCATTATAACGTGGACCTCACTATAGATAAGCATACGAATATATAACAATGTATATAAACATTTCGATAAATCATATCCATGATCAGTAAAAGAGTAAAAAAGTATGTTATGTTTCTTTACTTCAACAATTCGAGTCCAAAAATATACAAACTGAAAATTTATAATTTAGATGGATTGAATAGTTTGAATGTCTGACCTCCTTCTTGCGAGTCAGTCTCCTCCTGCACGGGGTTCTCGTCGTTCTCGCAGAAGCCTTCGCTGCTGACTGAGCTGCGGTTTCCGTTGTGGCTGGTCGGCATGCGCAGTGAAGGCATGTTCAGGCCCGCATCTGAGCTATAGCCTCTGCTGTAGCGTCTGCAATCATCAAAATAAGACCACGTCGAAACACCGACGATATTCAAATATCTTAATGCTAAAACATAAGTTACAGCTATAAACTATATAACATAATGTAGTTACAATTTCTAGAATTTCATCAAACCACAAATATCCAATCTCCTGATCCTTAAACATAAAAGATACAGCTATGAACTATCTAGTTATAATTTCTAGTGATCATGAATGGTTATGTTTGTTTTTAATATCAGAGACTCTTAACAGAGTATGAGAATTTCAAAAAAATGCATGAAAACATTACTTTCAATAAGAAAATATACACATTAATTGATGATTCATCCAACCAACTTAAACTTTAAAAAAAAAACGCTCAATGTGGTCTAGGCCTAAGGGTGTAGAAAGGGTAAAAAAAGGAGTTGTATTCATAGAAATATCTATATAAACAAAATAGAGACTTGAGAACGCATGCCATGACAAATGCAAAACGAAAGTATATTATTTTTCTATGTTATTTAATTATACAGAATCAAATCAGCATGGAATATTATATATTTTCCCTCATTTATTTGGTTGTAGTTCGTTTGTGTTGTTCATCTAGTGAGAACATCACACAGAGTGGACATTAAAAAAACAATAATCAACAAATTGCAAACTGTATAAATGGTCTACAATCTAATTATAATTTTGCTTTGGTGTTCCTCGCTATAAAAGCATAAGCTTTAATCACAAATGTTTAAACACAATTTTGAATTGGTGTTCCTCGCTATAAAAGCATTCAATTCAATTCAATTTCAATTTATTAATGTCAACAAAAAATTAATATACAATTCATACTTACAAACATAAAATACAAATTCTTCATAAAATAATGAATATTTACATAAAATATCATATTCTAAATAATATTGTTGCATCCCCCTTTAAGCAAAGCTTGTGATGAGGGATGGTGTATCTCTCTAGAATGTTGGATAACATAAGATACTAATATACATCGTAATATTAATAACATAATTAGATTTTATAATTTTACATTACAATATCAAGAAAAAAGAAAATTCCATTCTCTTATGCTATTTACATACAAATGTTGCTCTTGTAATCAGTATAGGCATAAGATTTACATAAACTCCAGACTGTCTATTCTAAATTAGGATGCTTTTCAGTGAATGCCTGTTGTTTTTAACTGAATTCTACGTATATTTTATGAATGAATAAATAAATGTGCTCGAGATGTCACAATTTCGTTAATTATTTGCGTAAAATAAGTTCAGAAGAAGCTAAAAGAGTACATACCTATCCTGAGGACGGAGGAGAATAGGAAAATGAAAGGCGGTGCGCTTGGCGCTGGAACTGTGGTGGAGATGAGGGTGGTGATGATAGTTGTGATGACCGATGTGGCGATGGTGCTCGAAGTTCAACACAGCTGGAGATGCATTCACCTGCACAACATACAACATTACATTGGTAGCCATCAGCTAATTGCCAATATTGCCACATTTGTAGCAATAGAAGACATTAGAGTCAAGATGAGCCATTGGATGGACCAAACATTGAACTTTTATAAAGTGAAACTTTTTCGGTTTATAATTACCATGAGTCATCTTATCAGAAAATATTTGAATTATGTTTCAGATGAATCTCTACCAATAGTAAGCGGTTATTAAATTATCGCCTATAATCTCATTTAATGGTTTCTTCAAACAATGATGTATGAACAATTTCAATCAAAATTCCTCACGTTTCATCTCAGTGTATAGATCCTCATGGACCTACAATTTATTTCGCGACAGAACAAGATATAAACATTTTCCTTACATTAGAGGCACAAGAACATTAGAGTGCTCACCGGATAAGTTGTGTGCTTCTCTGAAGTGTTTCATTAGAGACACTGAAGCATTATTTAAAATGGCCGCCAAGTAATTTCGATAATATCGATGAATGATAATAGAATCAATTGTATCGATATTTCAATTATGTAAGTCGATATTGATAGAAATAAAATAAATATTGGATTTATATTATAAAAGAGAAACATAAACATAAATTATACTTTATTATAAAAATCTATTAGTTATTTAAAATGAATAATAAATTTTACAAAACGTATTGAAACCATAGACCAGATATAGAATAGACACGGCCCATTGTATATTCACACTGAAAGTCGATGAAGCCAACATCTCTACTGCCATATCGCCCCATCGTGTCGTCGAAAACTTTTCGGTAGAGTTTGTTTACATTGTAGTTTGTTTTGTATAGATGAAATTGAAAGGTTATATCAAAATTACTTTCATTCAAATTATCTTATTATAAATAGGATTTCTATTTTGCTTTTATTTTCAAGAGAATTTGAAATAGAATACCTACCGAGCAACTTTATTTCTGTTGTTTTGGAGTTCAGATTGGTGTATCACTTTTTTTTAATTAGCCGCTATTTCAGATTTGTATGAACATAAAAATCTGATCCCAAAGCAAAGTTTTGATCAAATTAAAAACAAAACGAGAAACGATATTTCATTGATAAATTCAATTAATATTACATGAAATTGATTATAAGTATACAGCTGTTACTCAATTCATCCGATAAAATTTGATCTAATATTAGTCAAATATATCAAATTTTATCGGATGAATTGAGTAACAGCTGTATACTCTCAGTGGCAAAATGGAGTCAATTTAAGAGACTCTACAACGTTTTTCTCCTATCTTTCTTCACTGCCATTATAACGTGGAATGCCCCAGTATGACGTCATACATGTTGGTTTCAGAGGTTTGACTTCCCAGCGTGTCTATTCTATATCTGGTCTAAGATTGAAATGTTTCAAACATAACCCCAAAAAGAGAATTACCGCTTTTTTGGAAGAGAAGCTGTACTGTATTCTGTTTCTGTTCTTGTTCTTGCAATGTAGAGACACTGTGCTTATTTTGTATTGAGTTTTATTTAAATTAAATATGAGTTGAAAACAAATGAGTGTTTATTTCAATGAACAATTATACCAGTGCTGACTCTAATCATTATAAAGTTATTTTTGATGCTATGACCTGGGATAATGGGGAAAACATTGTATCCTTTCGACTGTGGTAGGTTAAAAATGTAACAACCAGGTAAGGAAAAGGAGAAATGTTGTAACACAATAACATTAGAGTGCTCAGCTCACCGGATTAGTGGTGTGCTCTATAGTGTTTCATTAGAGACATAAGAACATTAGTGTTCTCAGCTCACCGGATTAGTGGTGTGCTGCTCTTTATTGGCATCGTTGCCCTGGCGGAAGCAGGTGAAGGGCTGTGTGTAGTAGAGCCAGGAGGCTCCGTCACTGTAGGTGACCTCCGGGATCTGGTAGTCCTCCCAGTCGAGTGCGCATGCCTCGATGGCCGGCTTAAACCCGGCAAACACCTCCAGGCCCGGGAAGGACTGCCGGCTGGCCTGATTGGCCGCGTTGTGACTGCTGCTACTGCTGCTCGTAGTTGTTACACTCCTCGTCTTTATCTGTCAAAAGTTACCAACAAGATAAGTAAAAAATCGTACATTTATAAATAACAAGGGATTCTAATAATATAGGAGCATAAAATGTCTATTTTTGTTTTTGAATTATTTCTATTCAATTATTTACGAGGGCCGTTTTTTTTTCAACCTCCGATAGGCTATAAATGAAAGACAAGTTCATATAAAACAATAATTTTATTACCAGAAGATTGGTACACTTATGGTTACTTTTCGACATAATCACCGAAGAGATTGAGACATTTGTCATATCTGTGGACAAGCTTCTCAATACCCTCTTCAAAGAAAGTTGCCGCCAATGAATTCAAGTACTCCTTGACGTTGGTTTGAAGGTCCTCATTGGTTTGAAAGCGCTTGCCACCAAGCCACGTCTCCAGTTCAGGAAAAAGATGAAAGTCACTGGGTGCTAAGTCAGGACTGTATGGTGGATGATCAAAAATGTCCCATCCAAATTGTTCGAGAAGCCGTTCTGAACCGACAGATTTGCGTCCTTGGCCCCCTTCATCATGCACATCATTACGGCCATTTTTAAACTTTCGACACCATTCCCGCACAACACCATCCATCACTCATGAAGTTTTCCCCTTACACACGACTCATTCTCCGATGGATTTCTGCAGGACTATGGCCTTCAGCCTGTAGAAAACGAATCACACTTCGCAATTCACACTTGGCGGGAGCATCGATAATGGTGAACATGTTTACGTGGCTATAGCACAATGCCGACTGACGCCTGAATGTCAACAATGGCGGATTGTGTAGTGCGAGAGCTGCGCTGTCGCCTACAGTGCATGCCCGCTATCTTCTACCCGCGTAGCGCCTATACGGAGCGATCGGAGGTTGAAAAAAAAACTGCCCTCGTATGTGTACAATAAGCACTAATCAAAATTATATTGGGAGAGTAAACAGGTGAACCTTCAATACTCTTCTCCCAAATTTTATAAAAGTTCGAAATAAGATCAAGCAACTTCTTACTTTTTCACTTCACAATTTTCTGTTAAAGGTAATAAGGTTTAATTTTTACTGAGTTGATTACTTTTCAAAAATATATAAAGTTTCAATTTTGTGAATTATTTAGGAGTATGGTCTCACAAAATGTCAAATAACTTGGAAAAAATTGAAAAATATGATATTGATATGAAATTAAAATCTAGGTTATATTATTTGTTTTCTAACAAACTGTCCTAATTAAATAGCAGTTGAGAAAAATAGATATAATAGATGTTCCTAGGAAAACTGTCGCTATGTTAAATCATGTACTGGATAGGTTTCAAATTTCTGTAGAGATAATAATGTTGATTATAAGTTTGACTGAACAAAAATTCTTCAAGAATTCATACATTCATGGAATACTTATAATATAATATTTTTAAAAACAAACTCTACTCAAGCTTAGTCTGGTTTTTCAGCAACCAAATACTAAAATCGTTGTGACTGAATCCTGTCATTGGTTGCTAAGCAACTACAGCAAATAAGGCTCTATTTTTTGTAAATAAATGATTATCGTCAAGCCTTTTAAAGAATGTATAAGATAGAGAAGCGTTTAAACAAATCAAATTTATGAATATGAATATTTTAGTTTGATGATATTTATGTTTGAGGTATTTAATGAACGAGCGTAGTGAGTTCTTACTGATCACTATAATTTGATTCTCGTTAAGTCAGTGAAAATGATAGGAACGGAGAACATAATATTTCGCTAACCATATAAGAAAATATAACAAAGAATCGGCAAATTATTATCAGATAGTAACCCTATTCTATTAATAATTTACCAATTCTTTGTTATATTTTCTTATATGGTTAGCGAAATATTATGTACTCCGTCGAGTTATCGTAAAGATTTTGCCAAATATAAATGCATATATGAGAAAATGCCTGTACATGAAAATTAAATACGGTACGCACTTTTTTCTAGTACCACCGACTTCTATATTAGATAGCTGTGCTTGAAGTTATTCCAGTGAACATGAGGAATGTAATATAGTGTGCGACGGTATAGCTGACTGTGCATCAGCATACATTGAAACCATGACGTATTGAATGGCTCAACTTCCCACTTTTCTCGGTATCTCAAGGACTGGTCAAAATAGGTACTTTAGTTAACAGGACCAACTGACAACCTGACAATGTGATACTTACTTTGTTGATGATCTTGGCATTCCAATCGTTGAACTGCTGCTGGAGGGTGCGACGCTCGTGCGGTGTGATGCCTGGATTGAGTGCCGCCAACCGCCACAGCACCACCATCTCGTCGCACAGTGACGCGCATGCGTGCTGCGACGCGTGGCTGTTGCTGTTGACGTTGCCGTGCTTGCCACCCCCGCCACTGCCCCCACCACCGCCTCCGCTGCCCCCGCTTCCGCTGTGCAGCGCCACCTTCGTGAAGAACCACCACACGATGATCTGCAACCACACACAGTGCCAATTAGTTCAAACTCTTCATTTGCCATAATAATACAATACAAATAATAATAATCTACAGGTTTAGAAGTCCCAACACTACCGGTAAAAGTCAACTTGAGCTCTGGCAGTGAATTAAAAAAACACATGATACGACATCGAATTAGTTTAAGCAGATCAACGTCCATTTTTTATACAAGATGTGTAACGATATCCTTCCCTTAAGCACTTGGCATGATTGAAATACACACTACTGGGATAGCACATAAAACTACAATGTAATAAAACAGATGAGCCAAGCACTAAATCAAGTTTATGGGGGTACTAATGTAGCAAAAACCTCAAGATTGGTGGTTTGTCGAAAAAATATGAGATATCATTTCAAATACAATAGATAATAACAGACAGAATATAATCTTAGCCAAACAAACTTAATAACTTAATAATAATTCAACTGTTTGATTGCAACCTTCACCAGGGGCAAGGTTTTATCGTTCTTCTTGTGATGCAAAGTTATTTTAAAAAATAAATATATAATCTATACTATAATAAAGGAAAGAACTGAAATACACGTACGGGATAGGAAAATTATGTTTGAACTACTGGACTTGAAATTGAAATTTTGCATATATGGATTATTAATTAACCGAGGATGGTTATAGGCCTATTTTCAATTCTTCAAGATTTCATTACGTCAAGTTTTCGCTTTAAAAGTTTTCATTTTGTCATGCTTCCAGTTGTTGTATGGAAATAGCTGAACATTCCTTTTAAAAGGGAAATTAGAAGATGGGGAAGATGGTATGATTGGGGATCCTTTTCGAATAGAAATAAATTTTCTGTGGCATAATTTTTTTAATTTTAAATCCAAATTCATTTTTTGAATTGGAAGGTGGTCATGTGATACCTGATTACGATACAGAGTTTCAAGAGAAAATGATTGGTGAAAACCGCACATCGATATCTCAAACCGTTCAAAAGTTATTCTCCTTCAAAGATACTGATAAATAATCCATCTATCATCTATAGTATAATAAAAGGAAATACCTGGATAGGGAAATTATGTTTGAACTACTGGACTGATTAACTTGAAATTTTGCTTATAAATTCTTAATTAACCAAGAATTGTTATAGTCCTATTTTCAATTCTCCAAGATTTCATTCTGTCAAGTTTTAAAATGGACCATTGCGGAGCACGGGTTACCTGCTAGTTTATAATAATTAAATTCGCGACTAAAATTTCCAACCCTCCAAAATTTAAAAAATTACATTCAGGAAAAAATTAGATGGTTAAATGTCATCTATGATACAAATAAGATCTTTCTTGATCTAATGGGACAACTTTTATAGATAGATATTCTATTTATCAACCCTGATGGGAAGGTATTCAAAATATTTGGGCCAATACAATTGAAAGAACAGACTCATTCAACTGTAGCAATATTACCAAGAACAATTAAGATAAAAATTAAAATAATAATCAATAATATCAATTCAAATAATTGATTGGATGCGATTAAAAATCAGACAGACCTATCACCACATAATTGACTAAATGCTATTAAAAATAGGGGATCAGAAGTTCAAACGCTAGCGCTTCCTTGTATAAGAACATTAGTGTTCTCAGCTCACCGGATTAGTGGTGTGCTGCTCTTTATTGGCATCGTTGCCCTGGCGGAAGCAGGTGAAGGGCTGTGTGTAGTAGAGCCAGGAGGCTCCGTCACTGTAGGTGACCTCCGGGATCTGGTAGTCCTCCCAGTCGAGTGCGCATGCCTCGATGGCCGGCTTAAACCCGGCAAACACCTCCAGGCCCGGGAAGGACTGCCGGCTGGCCTGATTGGCCGCGTTGTGACTGCTGCTACTGCTGCTCGTAGTTGTTACACTCCTCGTCTTTATCTGTCAAAAGTTACCAACAAGATAAGTAAAAAATCGTACATTTATAAATAACAAGGGATTCTAATAATATAGGAGCATAAAATGTCTATTTTTGTTTTTGAATTATTTCTATTCAATTATTTACGAGGGCCGTTTTTTTTTCAACCTCCGATAGGCTATAAATGAAAGACAAGTTCATATAAAACAATAATTTTATTACCAGAAGATTGGTACACTTATGGTTACTTTTCGACATAATCACCGAAGAGATTGAGACATTTGTCATATCTGTGGACAAGCTTCTCAATACCCTCTTCAAAGAAAGTTGCCGCCAATGAATTCAAGTACTCCTTGACGTTGGTTTGAAGGTCCTCATTGGTTTGAAAGCGCTTGCCACCAAGCCACGTCTCCAGTTCAGGAAAAAGATGAAAGTCACTGGGTGCTAAGTCAGGACTGTATGGTGGATGATCAAAAATGTCCCATCCAAATTGTTCGAGAAGCCGTTCTGAACCGACAGATTTGCGTCCTTGGCCCCCTTCATCATGCACATCATTACGGCCATTTTTAAACTTTCGACACCATTCCCGCACAACACCATCCATCACTCATGAAGTTTTCCCCTTACACACGACTCATTCTCCGATGGATTTCTGCAGGACTATGGCCTTCAGCCTGTAGAAAACGAATCACACTTCGCAATTCACACTTGGCGGGAGCATCGATAATGGTGAACATGTTTACGTGGCTATAGCACAATGCCGACTGACGCCTGAATGTCAACAATGGCGGATTGTGTAGTGCGAGAGCTGCGCTGTCGCCTACAGTGCATGCCCGCTATCTTCTACCCGCGTAGCGCCTATACGGAGCGATCGGAGGTTGAAAAAAAAACTGCCCTCGTATGTGTACAATAAGCACTAATCAAAATATATTGGGAGAGTAAACAGGTGAACCTTCAATACTCTTCTCCCAAATTTTATAAAAGTTCGAAATAAGATCAAGCAACTTCTTACTTTTTCACTTCACAATTTTCTGTTAAAGGTAATAAGGTTTAATTTTTACTGAGTTGATTACTTTTCAAAAATATATAAAGTTTCAATTTTGTGAATTATTTAGGAGTATGGTCTCACAAAATGTCAAATAACTTGGAAAAAATTGAAAAATATGATATTGATATGAAATTAAAATCTAGGTTATATTATTTGTTTTCTAACAAACTGTCCTAATTAAATAGCAGTTGAGAAAAATAGATATAATAGATGTTCCTAGGAAAACTGTCGCTATGTTAAATCATGTACTGGATAGGTTTCAAATTTCTGTAGAGATAATAATGTTGATTATAAGTTTGACTGAACAAAAATTCTTCAAGAATTCATACATTCATGGAATACTTATAATATAATATTTTTAAAAACAAACTCTACTCAAGCTTAGTCTGGTTTTTCAGCAACCAAATACTAAAATCGTTGTGACTGAATCCTGTCATTGGTTGCTAAGCAACTACAGCAAATAAGGCTCTATTTTTTGTAAATAAATGATTATCGTCAAGCCTTTTAAAGAATGTATAAGATAGAGAAGCGTTTAAACAAATCAAATTTATGAATATGAATATTTTAGTTTGATGATATTTATGTTTGAGGTATTTAATGAACGAGCGTAGTGAGTTCTTACTGATCACTATAATTTGATTCTCGTTAAGTCAGTGAAAATGATAGGAACGGAGAACATAATATTTCGCTAACCATATAAGAAAATAAACAAAGAATCGGCAAATTATTATCAGATAGTAACCCTATTCTATTAATAATTTACCAATTCTTTGTTATATTTTCTTATATGGTTAGCGAAATATTATGTACTCCGTCGAGTTATCGTAAAGATTTTGCCAAATATAAATGCATATATGAGAAAATGCCTGTACATGAAAATTAAATACGGTACGCACTTTTTTCTAGTACCACCGACTTCTATATTAGATAGCTGTGCTTGAAGTTATTCCAGTGAACATGAGGAATGTAATATAGTGTGCGACGGTATAGCTGACTGTGCATCAGCATACATTGAAACCATGACGTATTGAATGGCTCAACTTCCCACTTTTCTCGGTATCTCAAGGACTGGTCAAAATAGGTACTTTAGTTAACAGGACCAACTGACAACCTGACAATGTGATACTTACTTTGTTGATGATCTTGGCATTCCAATCGTTGAACTGCTGCTGGAGGGTGCGACGCTCGTGCGGTGTGATGCCTGGATTGAGTGCCGCCAACCGCCACAGCACCACCATCTCGTCGCACAGTGACGCGCATGCGTGCTGCGACGCGTGGCTGTTGCTGTTGACGTTGCCGTGCTTGCCACCCCCGCCACTGCCCCCACCACCGCCTCCGCTGCCCCCGCTTCCGCTGTGCAGCGCCACCTTCGTGAAGAACCACCACACGATGATCTGCAACCACACACAGTGCCAATTAGTTCAAACTCTTCATTTGCCATAATAATACAATACAAATAATAATAATCTACAGGTTAGAAGTCCCAACACTACCGGTAAAAGTCAACTTGAGCTCTGGCAGTGAATTAAAAAAACACATGATACGACATCGAATTAGTTTAAGCAGATCAACGTCCATTTTTTATACAAGATGTGTAACGATATCCTTCCCTTAAGCACTTGGCATGATTGAAATACACACTACTGGGATAGCACAAAAACTACAATGTAATAAAACAGATGAGCCAAGCACTAAATCAAGTTTATGGGGGTACTAATGTAGCAAAAACCTCAAGATTGGTGGTTTGTCGAAAAATATGAGATATCATTTCAAATACAATAGATAATAACAGACAGAATATAATCTTAGCCAAACAAACTTAATAACTTAATAATAATTCAACTGTTTGATTGCAACCTTCACCAGGGGCAAGGTTTTATCGTTCTTCTTGTGATGCAAAGTTATTTTAAAAAATAAATATATAATCTATACTATAATAAAGGAAAGAACTGAAATACACGTACGGGATAGGAAAATTATGTTTGAACTACTGGACTTGAAATTGAAATTTTGCATATATGGATTATTAATTAACCGAGGATGGTTATAGGCCTATTTTCAATTCTTCAAGATTTCATTACGTCAAGTTTTCGCTTTAAAAGTTTTCATTTTGTCATGCTTCCAGTTGTTGTATGGAAATAGCTGAACATTCCTTTAAAAGGGAAATTAGAAGATGGGGAAGATGGTATGATTGGGGATCCTTTTCGAATAGAAATAAATTTTCTGTGGCATAATTTTTTTAATTTTAAATCCAAATTCATTTTTTGAATTGGAAGGTGGTCATGTGATACCTGATTACGATACAGAGTTTCAAGAGAAAATGATTGGTGAAAACCGCACATCGATATCTCAAACCGTTCAAAAGTTATTCTCCTTCAAAGATACTGATAAATAATCCATCTATCATCTATAGTATAATAAAAGGAAATACCTGGATAGGGAAATTATGTTTGAACTACTGGACTGATTAACTTGAAATTTTGCTTATAAATTCTTAATTAACCAAGAATTGTTATAGTCCTATTTTCAATTCTCCAAGATTTCATTATGTCAAGTTTTAAAATGGACCATTGCGGAGCACGGGTTACCTGCTAGTTTATAATAATTAAATTCGCGACTAAAATTTCCAACCCTCCAAAATTTAAAAAATTACATTCAGGAAAAAATTAGATGGTTAAATGTCATCTATGATACAAATAAGATCTTTCTTGATCTAATGGGACAACTTTTATAGATAGATATTCTATTTATCAACCCTGATGGGAAGGTATTCAAAATATTTGGGCCAATACAATTGAAAGAACAGACTCATTCAACTGTAGCAATATTACCAAGAACAATTAAGATAAAAATTAAAATAATAATCAATAATATCAATTCAAATAATTGATTGGATGCGATTAAAAATCAGACAGACCTATCACCACATAATTGACTAAATGCTATTAAAAATAGGGGATCAGAAGTTCAAACGCTAGCGCTTCCTTGTATAAGATAATTGAGTGAAGATCAGACGATAGAGGCTGAGCGCCTAATTTAAAATTTAAATTATCTCACTTTAAAGGGATTTCTTTGAATTTTTTGACATAATCACGACCGCTAGCGGTCTTGATTTATATTTCTTTTGGGGGAATTTTTTCACCAGAGATCGCGTAAGTTGATTCTTCGCCAACTTCTATCTGCCTATAAGACATACCTATCACCCAATGATTGATTAGTAAGTTACCTGTTCACAGGACATGCACTCCTCGGTGATAATCTCTAGGAGAGGGAGTGCGTTGCGGTCGTTGCGCTTGAACATCTCCCTGACGATGGAGAGCAGATTCCACATTCCCTCTGGCTCACGACCCCTCAGCGGACGCAGCAGGCTGCTCCACTCGGCGGCCGCCGGCGGCGCTGTCGTCGTCAGGTAGTTCACGTCACTGCAATCCCATTCATTCATTCATTCATTCAAATAATACAACTCAACGCCATCAAGCTACCATTCATTACAGACTGGCTCATCAAATATCTAAATTCGGGAGAGAAATAGTTTTGGATTAATACTGTTGTTTCTCTCCTATCATTGTTTTGATTTTGTGTATGTGTAAATTTAACAAATAAATCAAGTCATTTCAAACATTCACTTCAAAATTCTCACTAAAAAAGTGAGAATTTCGATTTCATTCTACCATAAACCACTTGCAGTTTTCCTCTTCCATTCAATCAATTTGACATAATTATACACTTGGAATATTCATTAATGTCATGTTTTCTCGATTCAAATAAATTTTGTTACTGAAAGCAGATAAAAGGAAGCTTGTAGCTTGAACTATGTGCCCACATACTTGAATCGTGGGTACTGAGGATTAATGATTTAACATGTAACCTTTTCAACACAGTTCAAGTTATCTACTTCTGTAACTAGATCGTTCAGTTCTCTAGTAACTGGAACGTAAAACGAGGCATTATCATTGGAAACACAATACAGTTTCTAACCCAAGTAAATATCTGTCTTAAATCTAAAGAGATTGAAGATATATATTTTTTGGCTGGAGGGCTCACTAAAATACTAATTTTGTGAACAATCGAATCAATCGACACAAAACATTAGAAAATGTTGTAATTTTTCATCATTAAAAATCGTTATTACCTGAAAACAATAGGAGCTGGAACGCAAAATTTGATGAGGATATTTTTAATGTTGTTGTGGAGTGTTTTGTCATCCAAATACCAGGATGTTTGTTCATTAGCAGACGCCCCAGCAGTCGGGTCTGGAGCTCCACATACCTGAATAGAAATAAAACATTTTAGCAAACAATTCACTTTATTAATAATGCTGTATCAAGTTCGAGAAAATTACATAAAAAGTATAATTGAATAAAATTTCTAGGAAATTTGGAAAACTCAAATAACTAAAGAAACACTCAATAAATGTAATATTTTGATCAGTGTTTTAAGAGAAAAGCGCTAGTTATCTAAACTCATCTACATACGAAAAAGTTTCAGTAAAAAATGTCTCGTTAATAAAATTCAATTTGATCCAGCAGAAAAGACATGAAAAAAGTATGAATGTGCATACTATCCGACATACATCAAACGTTTATTTTGCCTATAGTTTATATTACGAGTATACACTGCTTTAGTACGGTAAATCATCATTACCGTATAGATCATTCAAAGCTACATGTGAATCAATTAATATATACTTAAAGTCCAACGAAAAACATTAAAACGGGATAACCTGTTTTAGGTTAGGATGTATGAAACAATGTATGGTAATGGAAAACATGGAAAATCATGTAATTCTATGTATAACCATCCATAAAAAATCTTGGCAATATTATTATGTCAATCAACAAGTATCTGAAATGAAAATAACAAAATCCTTTCAATAGTGAAGCCTATAGAAAGCCACTTCCCCCAGGAAACCAATGAATATTATAATTTATTAATTTAGTATTATAATATTCTTTATTGTAAGTAATATCACTTAATCATCTTTGAAGTCAAGGTATTTTTTATCTCCTTCCCAGTCGAAATTTTTTTTAAATAAATGCATTTCAAGTGAGGTATTTTTACGTTCAAATAATAACCGCTTAGCCTTTGTCTACTATTAGAGTTACATATCTTCTCCCCGAGCGCGCTGTGAGCTTTCTCTTGTTCCCCCATATACCAAATCAAATTGATGTTAACATTAACTACCTCATTTCATCTGAATTGGGAAGAAGAATAATTTGAGAACGGCCTGATTTTTAACTAACCATTTTAATGATTTGTGTTTGCACAAATGAATGACTAATCACACAAGTTTCGCAAAACTGTGAATTATTACTCAGAAAATTTTAAAAAATCTGAAGCAAATGTGGAGAGATCACGTTCTTTATTTTCTAACTGTTCGATCCTTTTAACATTGAGCGAGTTAAAGAACCAGTTGCACGCATATAAAATTCAACTACGGTTGAATTATCGATGTTCGCATTTCCGAAAGATTCGTCCATAGCTTCTGATGGCATTGGTTAGTTTAGCTGATGGCATTCAACCACGGTCAATACGAATAGATAGTTTAAAATAAAACCTATACTTCAGAGAATAGTACGAGAGAACATAGAAAATATAGTGAGGAGAACATGGAAAATAGTACGGAGAACATAGAAAATAGTCTGAAGAACAGCTTAAGAGAGAAGTACTAACAGAATTGATGGCTGATGGCTGGGAGGAGAGCAGTTCGTCTAGGAGCCGCTGCGCCGTGGGCAGAATCTGCTGAGGCAGTTCGCTGATCAGGTATTGCGCAAACTTCTGCAGCTGCTCTCTGTGCAGGCGAGACAGCGATTCGCTGACTGGCGCACGCAGGCACACGTTGTTCGGCTGAAACACACAAAAACATTGAACTTCTCACAAAATTGATTGAATCACTTCACTTGTATGTGCTACTTTTTTAAAATTATTAAAAAAGATTATTTTTACTCTATGTTTCTATAATATTTAAAAAATTGAAAGGATATATTATAATTCTATAATAAGCTACATTTAACAAGAAACAATCATCTTCAAAGATTTCGGCTTATAATGTTCAATTAGTTGTATTAATGTTTTTATATCTCTTCAATTTACTTTATTTAACTTCTATGGAGCTCCTAACACAATTATGGTGTCTGGGGAGCCCTCTAATTCTAGTTTCTTTAAGTTTAAATACTATGTTTTGTATTACCTAAAGCTTAACTTTTTTCCCTCTTTCTATTTTTTCCCCTTCTTCTTCCCATTGATAGTGACATATTTTCAGGTTCCGACTCCCTAGAAGTTCCATTTTATAAGTTTAATTGTATGTTCTCAATTGATAAGATACAATGTGAATTATTAGTCTACTTCGTGTTTAGGAGTTTCTTTTCATTGTCAAACAGTATTGTTGATAAAACTTCAATGCAAGTCACTTCTTTACAACAGGCTAGGCTACGGTATAAATATATGAACAACTGTAATGTATCTTATGCACCATGAGACATTACAGCTTCTTCAAAGTTAAGTCTATAACTACGTAGGTTCTGATGAATAACCGAGAAGTCCATGCCACTGAAGTTTCCTATAGAATCTATATGACCAAATTTCCATGAAAATCAAATATATCAGTACATTCTGTGCATCTAATTAGAGATACATCAAGTTCATTAAACGATTCTCTTATAATCAATCTTCTAGTGACTTATAATCCCAGCGTGACAGCAGTTACTAATAGTAATTATTATAATAAAAATCCAACTATTTCGTTTCACTACTTTTCTATAAAACAAGAGAGGAAGAAAAAGCGTTAACCTACTAATAATTATATTTTATATGAGCAATTGCTCATAGATGAAAAGAAAATAGGTTAAATAAAGTAAGGTGAAGGCTTGATTTTGTCAGCGGTCTGATTAAATAAAGCCTAATTTGCCCAGATTGCAAACTCGACTTGGAAGCAATTACAAGGTGCAATACAAGGAGCATTGCACCAACAGTGCAACTATGTTATCCTATTCATAACATGAACATAATTTCAGCTATGTCCTATGTTGAGTTATACAAATTTACATTGCAAAAGTTTGAAAAAATGTTTGGTATTAGATATGTGGCACAGAAAGAAAGAAAAACCTATCAAAATCTAATGACATTTACGATATTATTCATGATTATTTATAATCCATTTTTGGAATTTAAGCTTACAATATTGTTGAATCACAGTAAGCTCAATTGAGCTGCGGTAGCACCAGTAAGTGCTTACATTGCTATTCATTCATTTACACAATGATCTTATGAAATGCATCCTAACTAAGCGTTTTACTATCAAGTACAAGTCGCGATAACACAGCAGTGTGAGAGCGTTCTACTGTAGGCTACATATATTATGCTGCATTTTTATTGAAGCATTTATTGCCTACTATATACAGATATGTGTTTTCTAAGGGATTTATATTCAAAAAATTAATATTATAGGAAATACTATTAAATTTAGCATAAATTAAATTAAATTAATAGCATAAGTAGTTCTGCTGTTGGAACGTGGGAAACTATTTATCGGGGATAAACATAGATATTCTATCTGTCGGCTATAGATAGAATAGTTGGCGCCACACTTCTCAATGATAGTGTAGAGTAATGTCAAAAATAATGCAATTACTATGGCCTTGAATTGTGTGAGTATTGTTCGAACAATACGACAATTGGAAAATTGAAGGTCCAGTATAAATCATATATTATAGTAAATCCGAGTCCGAAAAAAGAAATCTCGTCTAGTTTCGTATCTTCTCCGATCTAAGATTCTCAGATTGCTGCTGTTTAGTATTGGCAAAAACTCTCAATGTTTGAAAGTAGCTTTTTATATTATATGCACTTTTAAGCTATAATGTATATATTTTTTATAATCTGATCTTTATTGATTCATACAATAAGTACATCATTAAAATGATAGGGAGAGAAAAAAAAGGAAACCTAGTGCTATTCCTCTCCCAAATTTAGATAAGGTTACACAAAGTCTCGCAGTTGTTCACTTCACAAAATTTTCAGTCCTTGATTTTTTACAAAGTGAATTTTTAAATTTAGATGCTTCAAAACCACACATAGAAGGAATATTTCACATTATTATCACTAAAATAAAATATAATAACAATTTCTTCTGCGTATTTCAAAGGACAGACGACATTCTCGGTTTGGCCATTTAGAGACAGCGATTCCACGATAGGATTAAGTATAATAATTGGACAAAGGGCTCGTGGAAGACCCCGGCTACGATATCTACCAAGTTACCAAAGATCTAGGGATCCAGAGCTACATCCAACTGAAAAGTACAGCTCTGGACAGAAAACGATGGAAAGCTGCCTACCAATCGAATGATTGAAGCTAAAGAAGAAGATATTTTCAATAAATTACCACTAGAAATAAGAAAAATTACTCTAATAGTTTTTTGTAGAGCACTTACAGATTGGTTATTCAAGTTAAATAGCCCATGTTAAGTCAAATTTAGCCCATGTGAATAATATTCTTTCTCTGTATTTTTGTTACTATTATTCAAACATGTTTGTATCGTTGAAGAGGAAATAAAAGAATTTGAATTTGAAATTAAACATAACCTATTAGGAATGTACTAGGATAAACCTTTAGTTTGTACCTCTTTTTGAATACTCATTCCATTTCATTTCTGCATTGTCCTAATTTATAATTTTATTATGTCTTTCTTCTACTGTTCTTAGAACAGTACACAAATAACTTCGATTTCAATTGATGAGGTATTACGCTGCAGACAGTTCCTGATTAAATAAAATATTTTCGTATGCTGTAGACTCAGACACCTTTAGGTTTCTGATAAGTGTAATTGTTTCTTTTGTGTTTTGTACATTAATCACACTTCTAGAAAAAGTTATCAGCTATGATTTTATTTATGTGAATGTTTTCAACTGGAGGTGATAAAATACATTCATTCATTAAAAAAATTATTATTTGAAAAACAGATAATAAAAGAAGCAAAAACAACCCAGTTATTTTGAGTTGACATAATACAATTCTTCATTGCTGTAACACTAATCCCATTACGTTTTTCAGTTCAATTCATAACCTAACCCTATCAGTCTTGTTCCTGATGCTATATGTTAGGTATATCATTAATTTGATGCCTATATAGGCACAAAATTCATAGACTTTATTGTGACCCTTATAATGAGATTATTTCTGTTCATAGTTTGATAGTAGTGAACATTCAATTGCCTATCGAATGTATGCTCGTTACTTCTGACATGTAATACTGTAACGTATTACATGGAATAGGTGGCGACGAACAAGTTTCCTCATTTTGCAAATACTTGGAACGTCATAATTATATTCTATTGTAATATAGTTGCTGTAGATAGTTTGCTGACCATGTGTATGCGATGCAGACAGACGGCTACGACGTGTGCGCACCAGTAGGCGGTGGAGTTGCAGGTGCAGTTACAGGAGGTGATGCGTCGGCGGTCAAACGTCACAGCCACCTTGTAAACGCCTCTCTGCGCCAGCGACGGCGGCGTCGACACGTTCGCACTCAAATGGAAACCTAACAACAAACGTCACACATACATTAATCAATAAATTTTTATTGGCATGAGCATTTCTACAAATACATGGACATCGTTAGGTACGATGGCTGACCACTAGCGGTAGGACATACATGATAAACATGCATGTACATACAAGCATGATAAACATGCATGTACACACATGTTCAACATCAGCGAGAGGCTTTGAACAATGAAAAGCTGTTTGACATCAGCTTTTAAAATAAAATAAACAATCAATAACAATCGGAAAATTACAAATTATAATGATACAAAAACGGTTTAACATCAAATGAAGTAGTAAAGAAAAAATAAACAACAAAAAATCGAACATACAAAAACCTAACCTGAAAATGTTTTTTGAAGCTTTTTACTGCGATGACAACAATGTATGACGACATATGCATGACGCATGCTTTCAAACTGTAGGCCCGAATTCGTGCTCTTAAATCTGAATTATTGATTTTAAACATTACATGTCTTTAAGGTTATGCTGACTTTTCAGACTACAGAATGTTATTAAATAACAAATTTACAAATTTTGTAAATGAATGATCTATTCAATTAGTAAAAGTTAATGATTGTTTGATCTAAAGTATCCCATAGTTGCTTCAAGTGACAAATAAATCAAGGATATTTCTAATTGATTGCTCATTTTCTATTTATATCGTAAAAACCTAGTCTGTTTTGGGATCCGAGAGACGATCTAAACAAGCATGCACGAATGAGTGTGGATCTTGGAACAGCTAGAGCGATTCACAGCAGCTGAACAATTTTGTCATAGATTGCTGAATAATCACAGTACCTGATTCAGTGTCAATGAAAGCATTGTGAACAGTTGTGCACGAGTCAAGCAATTGTAATCAGATGTGAGTCATCACTTTAATACGCACACATTCGATGAAACTGTTGAGATGTTACTGACCGATCTGGAGAGGATCCTTGACGGCGCGACACTTGTAGAGCGTCTCGCCCTTCTGGAACTCGTCGGCGCTAGAGTTGGCCAGACACGAGTAGAGCCGAATGTCCTCCTCGTTGTCGGGGAACGACCAGAATGCGATGCGTAGCTGCAACTGCTCGGGCACTGGCGGGTACACGTTCTCCACCATTTCGAACGGGATGTACGAGGCGACGCAGCGCGCTGCCAGCTCGCATAGCGGCCCAATGCTGCTGCTGCTGCTGCTACCTCCCACCGCCGCCGTCGCCTCTGATGTCTCTGCTACGCAAACACAACACAATTGAAGATCATCAATTTGGATTTCAAAATAATAAGAGTACTAACGATACTTTAATTCAGTTCTCAAACGCTGTGGCAGATCATTTAAATAAAGGAAAGAAAACTCTTGCTATCTTTATTGATTTGGCCAAGGCCTATGATACAGTATCTCATGAGCGCCTATTATGTAAACTAGAAAGGGTTGGAATCAGAGGAACTACATTAAAATTATTTGATAGTTACCTTTCACGTAGGGCACAGATTCTAACTATTAATGACTCAGTTAGTGAAGTTATCAATGACTCTCCTACTGGCTACAGCCTACCTCAAGGTACAGTCTTATCACCAATCCTATTTTTGCTGTATGTAAATGAATTGTTGAAATTGGATCTGAGCGGGGGCGAGGTGTTTTCTTTTGCAGATGATACTGTTCTCTTGTTTTGCGGTGAAACATGGCACCAAGTGTATGGAGCCGCCTCAAGAGGCATCTCCTTACTAAAGAAATGGCTGGATATGAACTCACTAAGTTTGAATATTAAAAAAACAAAATATATTGCATTTTCAAGAAATATAACTGGCCAGGAAGATACGGCATGTAAACTGAAATTGCATATTAATTGTAATGAATTTGATGTTAATACTGGTTGTTGTGATTCCCCGAAATTGAAAGAACGAGTCACTTGAAATATTTGGGTGTTATAATTGAGCAGGGATTTAAATGGAAGAAACACATAGATTACCTTTGTGATAGATTGAGGTTTGTATCTTATAAATTTTACAAACTAAGATCGATCCTTCGGCTACCAATGCTGAGAATGGTGTACTTCGCTCTGGTGCAATCATTGCTACAATATGGTTTGGTGGTTTGGGGAGGTACGTTCGATACGCATGTAGCTCCTTTATTTAGAGTGCAAAAAATGATAATAAAAACAATATTGAATAAACCAACCATTTATCCCTCAATGAGTGCTTTCAAGGATATTAGAGTCATGACAGTAAGACAAATGTATGTTTTGAGCGTGATTAAATATTTTTGTAGATACAATTTTAATTTTATGCAATTAAATAATGAAAATCATAGGACTAGGTATAATTTGTACAAATTCGCATCATATGTTTCAAACCTAACACTTATTCGTAAGCAATTAATTTATATAGCTCCAAAACTAATAAATTCTATTCCACCCGGGCTTATCATAGAACTACCTTCCAAAAGTGTACCAAGGAATATTAAGAAATGGATAACTGAGAGTCATTATTTTGATTTGTATATTGTGTAGATAATTTAATTTACATCCATTGTAATTGTACTACTATTCTGCTAAATTTAAGAGTCTCGATACATAGCTTGATTAATTCTCTTAGAATATAAGTTGTAATTTATTTATGTTATTTTGTATACATCTTTTTTTTTTTTTGTTTAAATTAGATGTGGATGACCGAAGTTTGACAATATGCTACTCCTACTGGCGAACAAGTGATTTTCACTTATGCCGGTGGTTTCATTTCCACCTCTTGTACCTTTATTTTGTTGATAGAATGTAAGTAAACTAGATTAAGGTACATTATCCTAAATTTTGTAATTGTTGAATTTTGTGGAGGAAATAAATTTGATTTGAATTGAAAAAAAAACTACAGTGCAACTATTAGTTGACGGGAACAAACGTTTACAACGAATTAAGGAGGGTACGGATTATAGAGGCTATGGATGAAGAGAAGGAAGAGGAGTGGGAGGAGGAGGTGGTGGAAAATATGGTGGAGGTGGAGAATGAGGCTGATAATATATGGATGATGAACGAATTTATTTTGTACAACAATAATACAAACTTATCCATACAGTTGAACAACATCAAGTTGGTACAGTTATTAAATCATTGCGATGAATGAACAAAGCATTCGAATTATAGAATGCAAAATATCAAGGACCAGTTTCCGAGCTCGGGATATAGCTAAATTCTAGACTTTAAACAGCTGGAGTCAGAAAATTGGTTTCCCGAAACGGGGTGTAGTCGCAGTTTTCATGATAATTTTTATTTTCAAATTTCTAACATTGGAAACAATTTTCCTTGACGAAGTGAAGCATTCTTAAACCATTCAGAATAGCTGAAACCTTAAACAATTTGCTCTCTATTTTATTTTGTGTTCAATTTTCTCACTATTTTATTTTGTGTTCAATTTTCTAGTTTTTCAAAATTTAATTTAAACGTGAACTGCGACTACGCCCCGTTTTAAAAAGTCAATGTTCTGACTCCAGCTGTTTAAAGTCTAGAATTTAGCTAAATCCCAAGCTCGGAAACCTGCCCCTAAAATTTAAAAATTTGTGTGGCGCACTCACACAACTTTCCTTGCCGTTATGAAAATTGATCACCTGAGGCTAGTGTTCCCGCGCATCTCAAGTCTACTATTCAAATATTTGAGCCAGCTGGTGACAGGGCAATAACGCTGGAGACACACATGAGGTCTGCTATCTCTTCATAGTGAATGATTTAATAGAATCAACAATAATTTGCAATTGAATAATCACATTTTCTCGAATTTAAAGCTTATTTTCAATTTTAGGTGAAAATGTTACTGAACATTAATTGTAGAGATTTTCATGCTCAATCTACTCCACTTGATTTTTTTTGTTTCAATTGTATCTGAAGCCTGATAATTGGGAATCTATCTGCATTGATGGGGCAGAGCTCCTGAAATTTTTACAGATATGAGACTTGTGGCAGTTGATAGAGCTTATCGATGGCTATTTTAGGTATGAATTTGATCAAAATCGTTGGAGCCGTTTCCGAGAAAATTACGAAAAACCCTGTTTTCGACAACATTTTCGCCATTTTAGCCGCCATCTTGAATTGCATTTGATCGAAATTGTTCGTGTCGGATCCTTATAGTGAAAGGACCTTAAGTTCCAAATTTCAAGTCTTTCCGTTAATTGGGAGATGAGATATCGTGTACACAGACGCACATACACTCATACACACACACACACACACACACACACACACACACATACAGACCAATACCCAAAAACCAGTTTTTTGGACTCAGGGGACCTTGAAACGTATAGAAATTTAGAAATTGGGGTACCTTAATTTTTTTCGGAAAGCAATACTTTCTTTACCTATAGGGCAAGGAAAGTAAAAATCAATCAATATTTTACCGTACAGTTTTGAGTGCTAATAAGTGAGAGGAATTCTGTTATTTGGATTTCAATCTTTTTACATTAAAAATTTCTTGCCTTTTTTTCTTCAGGGCTACTTTTAATACAAATAAAAATATAAATCTCAGTACCCTTTTAAATCATTTTGTCACAACAAAACTTGAAAATGGCATTAGTGTCCGAAACATGTTGTGGCAAAATAATTTGAAAGGGTACTGAGATTTATATTTTTATTTATAAAAATTTCTTGTTTCAAGTGTTCGGTCAGAAAATTATACAAAATTTTATAGTGGAGGAACAGTTTTGGCTGTGCCTGTTGATCCTCCACCAAATTATTTGAAAAAATAATTGTGTATCATTGAATCAATATAAGAATTTAATAATCTTACATAATTATGGCTAAAAATGGAAAATAATATGAAATTAGTTATATTATAAGCTTTAAATTTAAAATTTTCATCAAGTATTGACATATTTTAAATACTTCTAGTTTAGAATGTTCAGAATTATCAACAAATTTTTGAATAGTCAATCAACTCATTAATTCATTTAATTTCCGGTTAACTAGTGCACAACATGACTCATAACTCATAACTAACATTCACAAACTGATTAACAATTCTTTTCACGGACGTCCAATACTGTACTGAATTGAACTGAATACCTTGCATATAGCATAGTATATAGCGATAGCATAGTTAGTACACTGTAAATATCTGTAATATTCCCTTTCATGGTATGTGGAAAACATCAAGAAAAACGAATTATAGAGGTCGGAAAAATCCAGAGCTAGTTTCTACTACAAATTATCAAGGGGACCAAAATACATTGTTTTACTACGAATTATAGAGGTTTCTTCAAGGGACTGAGCTTTCACTACGATTACCGAGATCCGGATTATCTAATTATTTGCTTGAAAATGAAACTACGGTAGAACTTCGAAAATCGAACCTCTATAATTCGTAGTAAAAGCTCAGTCCCTAGAAATAACCTCTTCAATTCGTAATAAAGCCCGGCACAGTATTTCGGTCCCCTCGATAATTGCAGTTAAATCAAGCGCTAACTTATCTTCGAACTCTATAATTCGTATTTTATGGAACTTTTTCTTACACCATGAAAAAGGAAGATGATTACCGTACTGCTATTGCTTACTGATTCTCCAGTGATGAGGTCACTAACCGGAAATTATATAGACGGTCGAATGAAATTATTGTCTATTGACACAGTAGGCTATTCATTGCAATTCAGTATAGTATTGAACGCATTGATCAGCACGTCATCGTAAAGAATGATTCAGTTTGTAAGTGTGAATTGTGAGGAAGTCTGCAATAACGAAGATAAAAGTCTATGTAAGATTTGCATGTGACAAGTTGATCCAAGCAAAAATAGCTGACCTATAAAACTCATTAAAAAATAATAGTTTTAGAGGATATCAGAAATGAAACTATCAATATTTTTGAACATTTTTGAGACTATCCTCTCACAAGAAAATTCATACTTCTCAAGAAGCAGCTACTACTTCAACTAGTTAAAGCAGCTATTACTACTTGAACTAGTTTTCCATTTATTTAAATAAACGGCGAGTCACAGATTTTATGAAAAACTTATCGTCTAGAAAAATAATGAATTTCATTATGAATATGATGAGAACTTCAACTTGTCAAACTCAATAAAACAATTAGATAAGAGATAAGGCATTAGTCAACTGATTGTGAACATCTGAAAGACAACTAGTTTCACATTAAGTTCATGTAATTTGCATAATTCAAAACTACGTAGGAACATGAAAACTCATGAAAATTGACATTCTCATAATCTTTTATGAATACAATACTAACTTGTGTACTACGATTCACAATCTACATCCTTTGTTCACCGATAACAAACAATGTTATTGGATTGACTTGTACATTGGTAGTTTCTTTATTGGCATACTATTTTTGACGACGTTGCAAGGAACTATTCAAGTAGAAAAATACAAATCTCAAACACATGTAGAAGGAATTACTGAGGAGAACTAAAAATGTTAAACATATTTTGATACTATGGAGTGAATAATTAGATCAAATTTCATGAGATTACAGTAAAGCGAGAAAACTAATTATTAACGTACGTTATAACAAAATATTATATAGATAGACTTCATTATTATTGTAGATACCCTTGAAATTACTTGTTCATGAAAATTATAGAGAATTCCCGATACAACAAATGATTATCTTGTTTCTTGAGATCGGGGTTCGATTGTACAGTATTCCTTTAATCCTTTGGCCAGAACTACTATACCGAGGCAAGAAATCTCCTCAAACAGAGACTTAGGGCCGGTTTCCGAGCTCGGGATTTAGCTAAGTTCTAGACTTTAAACAACTGAAAATTGAAAATTCAGAAAATTGGCTTTCTGAAACGGGGCGTCGTAGTCGTAGCCCATGTTCAAATTAAATTTTGAAAAACTAGACAATTGAACACAAAATGAAATAAAGAGAAAATAGTGTGAAGTTTCAGCTATTTTGATTTTTTTAGGAATGTATCATTTCGTCAAGGAAAGACGTTCCCAATTAGAGAAATGAGAAAATTAAGATTATCATAAAAACTGCGACTACGCCCCGTTACGGAAAACCAATTTTCAGACTCCTGCTGTTTAAAAGTCTAGAATTTAGCAAAATCCCGAGCTTGTTAACCGGCCCTTATTGTGATATTTAGCTATAGTGAGATTCCCTTTAAACTGTCGCCATTCCATACAAAGAACATCAACATCAACGCGTAAACTAATATTCTGAGTTTGTGGTAAATCTCACATCAGTATTGATTTTATTGCAATTTGTTTGACTAGGATCGATTTTAATACGATTTTCCTTGTCCATATTTATAGCTAGCATAATTTTAGAATCGAGATTGCTCCCTGCTCAGAGTTTGACTCCTTCAAAGGATGTGCTCAATTTTAATGGTTGGCAACTGAAATGAGGTGGGGGTAGGAGGAAGAATGCAGGCGGGCATCTCTTATAGTAAGATTCACTAAATAGTGTCAGCCAGCAAAGCATTAATAGTGGTTGAATGCAAAGCATTAATTCTGACAAGACTAAGTTAATTTTGGTAGTCAGCATTGGTTGAATGGGAAGTAGTAATGTTATCTATGCAGGAATGCTGACAGTTTGAAGTGAATGCTTTGCCTGTGGAGTTGGCAGCCGTCCAGAAGCATGCACCTGGACGCCTGGTCCTCGACGCAGCCCGCACTCCTGGGCCACGTGCACCACATGGGGGTCTCGCAACAAAAACTAACGTTTTATTCTCAGAATGCAATCGATACTCATGTGATGTTATAACTTAGACTTCATCAACACTCTAGTGCTCCTCAATTTCAACTTTTGAAAACTTTTCGACGCAGGGAATAACATCAAGTTCCTAAATTCAACTCAAAACAAGATAGACTTTCCCAAATGATTATGTATATGTAGTACACATTTTCTTCCTAGTATCGACGATCAAGTTTGAAGTGGTGAAGTAGCCTTCGCTTTGGTCAGAAGATTTTCAATTTCCAATTCAGCCAATATTTTTTTCTTAACCAGAAAGAATATAAAGTGGTAATAAATTATATACATTTATATTTCACTTGAAATACTGAATCCTTGATCTGTATTTTACAAAACATATATTTAAGAAAGATGCTCATGGATATTACATTTCAAGAGTCTTCTTCGAAATCCACAATCTATTAATTTCATAATTCTACGAAAGTTCTGATCAAATAATTCATGAATTAGGCTCATAAGGGATGCAATCTATACAATAAGAAGGAAGGAAAGAACTGGCTTATACACATACGGGATAGGAACTTAATTAACCGAGGATGGTTATAGACTTATTTCAAACTCTTCAAGATTCCACTCGGTCAAGTTTACAGTTTATCAAGTTTCAAAATAGACCCTTGCGGAGCACGGGTTACCTGCTAGTAAAAATAATATATCAATAATATATAGTGTAAAATGTGTATTTTAAAATGATATTAAAAGTTGAACCATGGACAAAAGCGCAACGATTGGGAACAAAGAGGAAACCAGAGTTCTTACAAAAGTGAAAAGCTGGTAGTCAAATAGAAAGATCTCAATAACAGGAAAATGAACGAATTTCGCTTGGCACCTTCTCCACCCGGGAGTTTTACGACAAATAATAATACAACGTGCAAAAGAGCTACAATAATACAGTAATTGTAGCTCATCAACTAATCACCTCATAGCTCATCATCATAAATTAGTATAGCTTATCATCACCAAGAATTGACCACTATCATGAAAGTGCCCACTAGAAATTGATAGGGCTTTGTGTGGAAAACTGGCAAACGTCATGAGAAAGAAGTAAATTTCGTATGTGGCGTGAATAATTCAAGAGGAGCAGCAAAAGTGACGTTGACGGCGTTTCTTAAGCCGCAGTCATTATGGCGTGAAGCACGCCCGCATGCACGCAATGCCATGCGTCGCGTTATTATTTGCACCTGAGCCGACCGAAGCGAGTGCGGAAGTGTGAGTGCGAGTGTGCACAGTACTAGTGTGCAGCCACCGCTCTACTTTTCTAGGTCAGCTGGCGAAAATCCGAATCAATTCCCCAGGTTAAAGGGGGCCACATACCCATAACTCAACCAATTGCAATACTTCAACAGTTCAACACGTCTCATTTAAAAGGCGAGAATGAAGTGCATGTAGACGAACTTATTGTGAATCGTGAATTATAAGGAAATTGGAGTTAATAAACCACTTAATGAGGCTGAGTTAAAAAATGAAACACGATTAATAAACTCTGCCTATAAGAGAGTTTTCATTTCATTTCATAAACAACATAATAATAGGCCTACAAATAAGTTCTTTTGGCACATTTTAAATCTGTAGAAAATGGATTTTTTGAAAATTTGGGTAAAATGCTAGTAGTTATTATTTTAAAGGTTTGTTTAACTAGTGTTTTCAGGTAATTAATAGATAGCCTACATAAAGTAGCCTGTAGGGAATAAAAAAATGATGATTCAGGAGAGCAGGAGATAGGGTTGTTGTAGGGTTCGGTTATAATTTGTTACTGCTCTACTAAAAATAATTTTACAACAAACTAATAAGAAATTGATTACAAATAATATATTTAAATAGCATACTTTAATATATAGTTAAATAGCTAACTATGCTATTTCGTTTTTTTAATTTTCCTTAGAATATCTAGATTCTAAATTCAATAAGTTCAATTCTATTGATTTTTGACTATTTTCCCCCAATACGTATCGTTTGGTTTTTATATAGATTCATTCATTTTTGTGCATATTAGCAGAATGTAGACATTCGAATTCAAACTAGCAGAATAACTCCCAAGTTATTCCAGAATATTAGAAGAGTTGGCAAAATTACATTCGAATGAATCAGCAGTAAGTCATTCGGAAAATGAACAGTTTGCAGTTCAGACCAAAACAAATTAATGAGCTACTTGTTGTACGTTATCGTAATTTCTGAGAAATAAAATGGAACAATGACTGTTTTGTATGGAATATAAATATAATCGTTGTATATAGATTCAGATTAAAGTTCAATATCTATGATTATGATTATAGAATCAAGTGATATAGACAAGTAACAATGAAAAGGTTTATCTAAGCATTTAACCAATCAGACAAGGTATTGACCTCCTTTAGACGATAAGTTATTTTATCAATCTAAAATATGGTTCTCAGCAGTGTTGCAATAATGAGATCCACTGTTTGATTTTTTCATTTTTCATAGTTGAATAGTTATAATTATGTACAAGATATGACAACTTCATCAGCAATAGAGCATCCATGGAAATCATAAAATATTGATCATTATTCTAATATTCTAATAATTTGAATCCATAAATTATTTTGATTGATCAGAGAGAATAATATTCAATCTAATAGATAATCTAAAAATGTCAGAAACATTACAGAGATTACACACTCATAATTAGTGTGCATTAAAAATTCCACTGTGTTTGCTAGAAATTGTTGAATAAGGTAGCATGCAACGTGAAACGATTTTTCAGTTAATAACAACCGGATTTGATCTATTTGATCAACACAGTTTTGCTTTGCAACATATTGTAAGAAAATGTTTTATTTTAATTTACTACTAATTATTTTTCCCAATTGGTATGCTCTTACTGTACTATCGATTACTGATAGTAAAATCAATAATATATTGTGGAGCCCTAACATTATTAGCCTGGAATAGCTTATGCAGTACAGTATCAGTAAAATGCTTCATTAAATGTGATAAAATTAGAAATTATAATTTCTCTTACAATTCTCTTCAATCTAGAAGATTGATAGATAAAATTAGTTAGATTCATAATAAGCATATTCAAAAGCGGATATCCAGCTAGCTTATTCAATAAAAAGATGGAGGGGAAAGTGAGCCACAGCCACACAAACGGAATTTAACGTGAGAACCGACTCGACTCTCCTCTCCGCTCTACAGAAATAGAGAGCGCAGCGCCTCGAGAGTGAAAGTTCTCATCCAAATTGTACATCCTAAGCCTGGATGTACCTGACTATCACAACTGTTCACTTCCAATTTTTCAATCACATGGACTAATAAAAAACTTAATTAAATATATTTCGATGAAATCATTCTCCTAATGTGCAGGACAATAAAATTAGAATAACGGTACATCATATGAACGGTAGAACACGTTTGTGTTTGTGTGAAAAGCTTTTACTGTTTAAAACAAAGCTTTTCTGTTTATTTCATCTTGTGGACAAATACTACCTCAATTTTGTCTGCACTACTATGTATTACATTCAATTGTGGATAAGAAATTTTATTGGGAATCCATTGGCATAATTAAATTAGTATCAATCTAAAAAAAGTATTTGTAATAAGTTAGAAATTAAAGTATAATGAAAGATTGAAAACAGTGTCAGTCGATATAAAAAACGTTTATTAGAACAGTAAGACTATGCTAAAATAGATACATCAAGCTATCCAAAGTGAACTTTTGTCTAATTTGTTGAATTCAATTATGAATTGAAGCATATGTTTGTTCTAATTTGTTTCGATTTATTTATAAATGGCGATATATTTTCTATTTGCCACCTGAATGGCATTGTTTTATACAAATTCAACTTTCAAGTCGTTAACAATGTTCATTGTTATGATTTATAAAAAAGCACTGTGAATCAATTACTTATCCTACGCAAACAATATAAAACTCTTTAAAAAAAGTACAGTAACTTGTACTTGTAAGTAAGTGAACTTCAAGCTATCGCTTGGCGTGAATAAAAGTTGTGGGTTCATTCAATTTAAGGAAAGTTCAGAATGGGCGGAGCTAAGTAGCCAAGTCCTTCTCAGCAATCAAGGTCGTTCCCAAGTTAACAACAAATAATGCATGACATTTAGCCATTTCTGTCGACTTTTGTTCACCTGACAAATCAATATTCCATTTTAAATCGCGTCCTAAGAAGTAATTACAATGAGCTCAACAGAGAAAATTCTTCTTGAGGCGATAAAAATAAGTCAAGCTTCAATGTTTTATTACGTACTGGAAAATTAAATAAATGGGGCTACGGAAGAGCACCTGAAATACACTCTAGTTGAGATGTGGGGCTCTCCAACAGCATTATGTGCTCTGACAAAGGATAAGCCCAAACTAGTTACAACCTATAACGAGAGGAAGGGGATTTTGTACGTTACATAATAGCAAAACATATCAATTATCCTATGTCCAAGGGAAAATGTAAATAGATAAGGAAAACTTTAAGATGGCCAAGGGGATAAGACGGCATCATTTGAGGTAAGCGGATCCAACAAGACGTTAGGCAACTTGAAATAAGAGTTATATCTGACGGGATTGCACATTGAAGCAACAATGACAAATGAAAATTATGAATTCAATTTTATACTGTACAGTAAGAATACAATGTTTTGTAAAATGAGCATTTTCAATACCATTAATACTTGAGAATATATGGATTTATATAACTGTATCTTTTGTTTTATTATAAAGATTTGTTTATTATTTTAGGTGTTCAAAACTTTATTTGTAATTGTGTTTTCAAGGTGGATAAATAAATTCACTTGAGTTTTTGTAACTCACATACTTTGAGCCAAAATTAACAGGTTTGCAGTTTCAAATCGCACAAGAAACAAACTGAATGGAAGTCAACCCTCTTGTACAAGGTAGTAGGTAGTCACAAACCTTCAGAAACTAATATGTCTTCCAGTGAAGAGTTTTACTTCTATAGTCTTCAGTTCAGGATAGGAGAGGGGAGAGGGCATAGAAGAAATCAACATAGATGACGTCCAAGGGGAAATAGCGAGATTCTTGAGCTAATCTCGGTAAGTGGGTCCCGCAAGACATTATTTATGCAAACAAGAAATAGCGTCATAAGCGACATATCAAAACACAGACAGTACCGTACATACAGAGTTGGTGAGAATAATAGATATTCCTAAAACAAGGATTATTTGACGGTAATTTTGATTGAAGATCTTACTCAAATTATAAATACTACACTGTAACTTCAAAGGTACTCAAGCAGTGCATGCAGTATATACGTAGTATATATATATATATAATATATATATATATATATATATATATACGTATATATATATATATACGTAGTGTATTAAAATATATGCTAATGGGCAGTCTTAAAGATTGATGTCTGATGTGGAATACAATTTGTAATCCTAAATGGAGTATTTATATTTCCTAAATATAAATATTTATTTATAATGATTGATATAATAGAGAAAACTGAATCAACACAGTCATAATACATGTAGTCATTGGCATAGAATAAGCACATAACTGGATGTGGGGTGTCCGGGAGTCCTTCCACGGAAACTTTGTGGTCAGTAGGCTTCTTATTAATTTGATTTCCCCCTGGAAATAGTAAGGTTCTATGCCTATGTTATTTCAGATTGAATAAAAAAGTAATAAGGGAATGCATATGGAGTAAAATTTGATTATTTCATCAATCATTCAATTATTTATTAATACGGTACATCGACTTCGTCCAATTATTATTTTTTTAAATAAATCACAGAGATTCAAAAGTTAGATTTCATTTACGAAGCTATGGGCAGGCCTACTCATTATTAAGATAGCATGCTATAATATTTTGGCTCCAACACAATTTTCAAACACACTTTAATATGTTTCAACTTTATTCACAATTTTTTAAGTTTCCGTTATTTTTACTCAAGAGAGTAAAACAAAATATTGGTGGGGGAGGCGAAACCGTCTCTGAAAATATTGGGGGATCACCAATGGATTTTACGCCAGGCTTCTAGCTCTAGCTCTCACATTCGAATAGCAAGCTTACGAAATGATGGAATAATATCCCGCATAACTTGCGTGAAATAAATGTAGTGAACGTACAATTTTCTTTTGCAGAAATACTTTGAATCAAAATTTAAAATAGGCTACTGTTCATCAAAAAAAGCATGGATGTATTCTGAAATGAAAATGAGACGGAAAAGGATATCATATTTTATTTACAGTACCAGAAAAATGTTTTGCCAACAGCTGAGGACAGAACTGAGTTCAAAAAGTGGTCGTAAGAATAGCGTGAAACCGTTCACGCCTGTACTTTGCATCAGAGTTTCGCTTCAAAGGCTTGAATTAAAAAAGAAAAATCTCTTCTATAAACTGATCGATAAAGGGTTCGCGGCTGAGCGGGTGACTGTTTTAGTTGGTTTATTTACAAAGCCCTTTTCAGGCATACTCTGTTTCTGGCCTCAATAAGGTCGGTATATATTATACTTTTACTAGTGATCGATACTGCTTTGTGGGTCGAGCTAACACGTTTTCATTAAACACGTTTCTCACTTGAGCACATTTGTAGCGCCCATCACAATAAACTATTCTATCCGGAATTAAAGCGCTAGCAAATCAACATGAAAGCCAATCCTGCATTTATTCCATCATATGTACTGAATTCATTCATCTAAACATAAGTTATAGCCTAGCAAAGACAAAATATAATATATATATACAAAAAGACAGCAATTCTAATAATATTGTAAACCTCAAATAGGATCACTGGACAGACTTCTCTATTGTGTTACTCATCTTGAGCTCAAATCGAATAGGCACCAGTTTTAATTTATTCTTGATAAATTCTCGAGCTAATAATTTTTTTTTAGTTCGTGAGTTACTCACGTAATTCGGGATAAAATACAGAAAGTAGCATTAAATTCATTTCTTCAGGTATGTTTGATGTACAATGTGAGCTCTATTGTAGAGCGGAGAACAGGAGGCATACAATTTATATTTATTCAAATAATTCACCTTTCTAAATACAGAAAATTCAAGACTAATATAACAATCAACAAATTACTTCATCAGTTGATAAATTAGCCCAGTCATCCGATTACTTCATCAGAGAAAATTAATTATGATTAGTAGAAACATCACTAAAATAATATGATTAACTAGAGCCCCCTGGGTTGAAGAACTCGTTCATGAACTGTTTTATTGATCTCTCAGATCAGCAACTTGTAATTATACAGAGTTGGTAAGAATTATCATAGAAACTGCTAAATATATCTTTAACAAGTATGATATTACAGTAGTAGGTTCCATGGGAATCCTATTCCAATTGAAAAAACTTTCTGTCGCTTCAAAACTTTTGTCCGCCATCTATTCTATCCGTCATTATGGATCCAACTTCATTTCGAATCCAGCTTTTTTTCAAATGGGAAGGTTGTCATGTGATACATTATTTCGATACAGAATTTCAAAGAAAAATAATGACGAAACCTGCACTTGGATATCTGAAATCGTTTCAATGATCTCACAATTTGAAGGCCTACTAATAAATGATACAAGAATGAAATGAATGATTACAGAAATAGCATGCAAATAATTCCAGCTGACTGATAAATCAAAACAATTTTTATCGTATGCACTTTCAATGTTATTTTTAAATCCTGAAAAAGATCGAAGGAGTGAGTCAACTTCGTTGCCCAACGAACTTGACCTGTAAAAAGATTCAAAGAATTTTTAAGCTATTGATCAATTTTCTCTTAAGTTCTTGTCGAACATACAAACAGACAGAAAACTACTTTGGGCTCTAGTGAGTCGAAAGTAAGAACTTCGCTAACGTTCGTTCAATTATATCTCTACTTAATCAAGATTTTAGTAGGATGATTATTATAATTGTGTTTACTGTATTTAGATGACAAAAATTATTTATAAAAGAATTTTCATCCCAAGTACTGTATATAGATTTCAAGTCTATAAATTGAATAATCAATGTTGTATTTCGAATAAGACAATAATAGAGTTGATTGATAATAAAATGCGTCATAAATTCGAAGTTCGTCAAACTAGTCCGTTCCTAAATCATCAAGTCGAGTAATCTTTGAGAAGTTCATTACCTGAAGATACTGTTTTTAGCATCCAGTATCAAATTTGAATCAAAATTAAATACAGACAATAAAATGGCATCGATCGGACCAGCCGAGTACGGTAGACAGTATTTCCTTTGTCTCCTTTGGCAAGTAGTGATCATCACAAAATCCTGTACAGTATCATAATAAATATTTATTGATTGAAAAACGCAAGACAAGATGTAGGCCTATTACACAATGACGAAGTTGGGCGATAAAAAATCTCATACTTTTTCTTCCATCAACGAGAAAGTGAAACAAAGTTGGTATTGTTAGCATGTCAAGTATTTCAGTAGGCATGAATAGAAAAAATGATACGGGGGAGAGCAATGGTATCCTGCCTAGCAGCTTGGATGTGTCGTCCTGGCGGAACATGTCTTTTGTCTTTGTTGCAGGGGCTCGACTACACCGCAAGGTCACCCAGCTGGAACCAGACAGCTGAGATCCACCCTCCACACCACCCCCACCCCTCCCAACAACAGCTGAACCTGCTCGGCCGAAAGAAAGAGTCGGTCGACGTGAATGACCGCCCGCTTACAGGAAAGAGAAACAAGCATCTCTCGGCACTCGGCAGAGAGCACAGAGCAGCTACAAAATAATTTAAAAGGTCTATCCACAACGACATTGACTCGTTGCCTTCTCTAGCTAGTAGCCCTTTCCAAACAAAACCCACCATCAGAGATTGGATAAAGCAACAAAAACGTATGATTTTCCACCTGGAAACACCGTTGAAGGTTGCGCAAAGATTGACTAGAATCAGACAATAGCATTGAAAGAAATTATTGTTTTCCATAGAGACGAAGAACTATAAGAGAACCATTGCCAACGAAATCAAAGATTGGACTTGGACAGAGCTACTATATAAGAAAATCACAATGAAACAAATAAAATTATTTTCAACCAAAAAGCAGCGGGTTTATCTATTTGACTTGAGAACAAAGACAAAGACATGGTAATATTCAATTATCTATATAATATTTATAATAAAAGCGAAATGGCACTCATTCATTCGCCATAAACATAAATAAAAATCTATTGGGCCAAATACGTTCAAATTTGGCAGGTAAGTTCCCCTTCTAGAGGCTAGTTAGTTATTTTATGTTTAGGCGCACTATTTGAAAAAAATTCCGAAGATACACCCAAAATCTGAGTTTTTTCCAGCGTTTTTCTTTCGAGTTTTCTCAGCTGTTTCGAGAAAATATTGATAGAAAACGTTCAAATTTGGTATAGATTTGATAAGCTAGAGTCCAGAAATGTTATGTTGGAGGGACTCCAGTATTTCGCTGAAGATACGCTTATATAAGTTTTCTATATTTTTGCAGATTCTCATCATCTTAGAGACAGAAACTGGTACACAGTTTTGTGGTTTGAAGTAAGATTTCCAGGGTTTTTAAGTACGACTAAACTTGAAAGTCACAACTCAGCTATACACAGATACACAGGCTCAGCTTAGCCTTAGGTGGTGACAGATCTAATTTTGAGAGTTTACTTTCTCCAATTCTTCATTGAGTTTTAATCAGATTTCCCAAGAAAATTGAAACTTGAAAGGTTTTGATATGAATGTTTTATAAGTTCTCTAGGTTACATAATTTCTACCTCAATTTTCAAAGAAAAAGACTGAAATACAATAATTTTTGTGATATTTTAGCAAGGTCTCTACGTGAAAATTACTAAATACTTTTATTCGTTCTGATAAAAATTACACTTTGCGCTACATAATTCAGATCAACTAATTGAATTCAGGCTGAAAGTCTCTTTTGACTTTTGGACAGAAGGAAAAAAGCTCAGATGAAGCAAGCTCAATTCTTGACTATTCAGCCAGGATTCCAGAGGGAGCCCCCTGACTGGACAGATAAGGCGAGCTAAGCGAGTCTATCCTAAAACTAAAAATAATCCCTAGAAAACAGATCTGAAAATTCGATAAGTGTAATAAAACAGTTGTTCCATATTTCTGATGTATTTTTCCAGTCTAGCAATTCAATAAATTGTTTAAAGAATCAACTAAGACTCTTCATAATATTATATCTGAAAGTAGGCTATGACATTTATAGATGAACCTAGCATTCTACAATTTGAACATCTCAGTGTTAGCTGTCAAGAACGTTTAAACATTTTGTAAATAATTGTTTTACGTTCCTCCAAAGGAAGTTATTTAGTGATATATTATATAGTTTATTTATATGCTTTTTTTAATTCTTCGATTCAGTAACAACATAGCTTCAGTTCAAGTCAAAAACTTACAGAAAATCTAATATTTCATCTACTGTTTTGCTTCACCTTTCACACAGAATCAATGAAAATGTGAAAATTATTCTCATTTATCTGGTAGTGTTTGTTTCTACTTAGATCCAGTTAAAAAATTCTAGATTGAGAAAAAAACAATAATTGAACTACCGAAATATGGATGATTTGAAAGTTAATTTGAAACAAATAAAAAAATATTGTTTTAAAGAAAGGAGCAGGAAAAATCTATAACATTGATTTTTGAGTTTATGGAGCTTCCATTATTTACGTAAAGCAGAAATAGGCTATTTCAGGACCACTTTCATATTCTGATGTGACTATGACACTGAAAAAGTTTGATTGTGTTTTCCACGAACTCAACATATTATAAGAAAGTAAAGGATTAAATTCAATTGAATCCAGAGCAACCCATGCAGATCATATGAATAGAATACTGTAGCCCAACGGAAATTTTTTTCAAATTTAGTGATAAGCTTCCTCTGAAGTTTGAAGCAAAACTTTTTTGCATTTTCTCTCGGGGTTACATAATGAAACAAATTATAGAAAATAAAACCCAGAAAGAATTTCTAATGATCCGAAAATAAGTTGGCAGGCAAGACGAAAATATCACTTTGATTTGAAAGAAATGGTCGATAATGAGACATTTTATTGAGCATGAATGAAAGTTATGTTATTCCTCAAAAAATGACGCATAATTATAAAAACCATGATACATGGGAGGAAAACGGTAGCATCTAACTAAGAATAAACATTGAGGAATAAAAGAAATTTTTAGAATATTATTATAAAAAATAATCCTAATGTCATTAGGTGCTGTTTACAATCAATTTATTGAGAAGTTTTTAATTTTATTATTACTGTAAAAAACAAAGAAGAAACTAGACATGATATTGAAATTACTGGGAATTGACCCTAGTCACTGGAAATAATTATAGAAGTTTTAAGCATTAACCAGTTTCTGTTTTTTGAATATTTAATTTGTTTTCTTCAACCAATAAATAAATGAACATTATCCAATGAATGAAAACATAAAACTTCTATAGAATTCAGTTATTTATTCACATGTATTATTTATAATGACGACATCGTTCCCACAAGTGTGGGCAAAGGATGAAGAAGAAGGTGTTGATGGTAAGTTATAACTTACAATGACTTGGTCTAATCGAATGAATAAGTTAGAAAATCCAAAACTGGTATCTCCAAACATTCATTTCATTCAAAAGTAATTCTATTAGAGCCATTTCAATAGGGAATCAAAATTTAACAAGGGGTCTAAAAATTGTTGTTAATTAGACCAGTTTCAGTTTTCATCAAGCAAAATAACGAAAAAAATACGGTACAATTTTGGTGAGGAGGTGAATAAAATATGTTAGGAGCCAATAAATTACAGGATTAAAATGCATGATAGCCTATTATTCAATAATTTATTTTATTTTTTATTTTACCTAATTGATTTGTGTAAGAATCATAAGTAGACTAATATGTAAAAAAATTAATTGTCAAGTGATAAGTTACACAATATATTTTAAGCTGATACTATACGGTACTTGCTTATCATGTTCTTATACAAAAACTAAAATATGAAGATAGGCTAGTAGCTTAAATAAATTTTATGTAAGGTAATCTGATGTTTACAATGAAAGAGGTTATGATCAATATTTGATTCAATAAATATTAACAAGCAAGTTGTTAAAGACAAAGGATATTAATAAGAAAAAACTTCAGATTGTCACACCTCCGATCAACAGTAAAGTCAATTTAAGAGTGTCAAGTGGAAATGACGGTACATAGAGCTTAGTACAATAACTTAGCTGTTATTTATTACTTATAATGTTATTCGAACTAATAAGCAGACTTTGTTTATAAAAAAAATATTGTCAAATATCCTAAGCTAGAATAGTTAGGTTTTATTGTTTTAGTGACTTTAAAAAGAAGTATCTTGACAGAAAGTTTGGTTTATTTTATTTTTTGCATTGACAATGGACTATAAAAGTTGTAGTTTATCACAAGACAAAGGATTCCAGATCAAAATATGAATAGAACTTGTCGTACACTCACCATCTGAATTTTTCTTTTGTGCTCCAAAAACTGGCGTTGAATGATTTGAAGTGGATTTTTTCCATCCTCTCCAATTATTGCACACCGATTCTGGCTCGCTGCTCCAGCTGCACAGAGAATCCTCTTCAAATCTGTCAGAATCATCGAAAGAGAACCTATCTACATCGTCTTCACCCCAATCCAAAGACTGTCCAGGGTCCGGGACCACTGGACTCCCGACTAAATTGCCCGCCAGTTTCTAGGAAAAAACTTTATTTTTGAAAGCAGAGCAAAAGTCAAGGTTTACCTTGACCCAGAGAGATAGGGTTACTTTCGGTCGAGGTTCGAGCTAGGGGCTTATGACCTCTCTTTCACTCCCCCCAGTAATAATCTGGAAGAGAACAAAGAACTTGTGTTAAAATAGCAACATTTTAATAATTAAACCGGTGCTCTGCACTCAACTGGAAATAATCTGTCAAATAGACTCAAAATTGAACATTTTGAAAGTAAAAATTAAACTTGCTCCACAGCGACAACTACGGTAGTGCCTGCTCAGCCCAGCCAGCAACAGACAACAACAATGATGGCGGCTCCTCCATCCAACCACAACCAGCCAGCCAGTTTAGAACAGTGGAGGGGTTGAATGTCCAGTCACGAATCCAATGTTTTTGGAATGAAGTATTGAATTCTCCTGGTTTCGCTTTCGCAGCGTTCCACAAAATTCAAACTTATTACTCAAAAATATTTACACTTTGTACTTGTCATTGTACTTGGAAAATATTATTCTTATTCAATATTAAATTCACTTCATTTACGATTTCTACTGGAATTCAATCTTGTTTTAAATTACAGCGAAAATTAACAAATTGAGAATTTGCAGCAATAATCATCAGAATAACTGAAATTTAAGTTATTTCACTAAAAAAACTTCAAAAATGAAAACCCGTATAACAGCCCATTTTCTCCGGACGCATCATAGAAGAGACAAAAGATTCTACGTATTTGAGTTTGACTGTTGAAATAGCTCTTTGAAAGTAAACTATAAAGCAGAGCTGAAGGTGAGCACTTTGATAGTTAGAGGAGTCATAAGAATTTAATGGTGGAGAAAGAGATTTTGCTCAAAATATTATTTGTCTTTTTTGATTAATTGATAATTTAAAAAGTTGATAGTAAGTGTCACCTGGCCATATGGGAAATATATATTTATCTCATATTGATCAGGATTTTAGAGTTTTAAATTGAAAAAGTTTAATGAACAGTGTTTTTGTATTTGAACAATCTTTGTCATCGACAGAAAGATTGTTTATTTCATTTGTTGTCAAAATTAATGTAGCTTCTCTTTTGTTTTTAATAACAAATGTGCCACTTGTGCGACAGATAAAAATATGTACTTGAAATGGCTTTCATGTTTGGCATTGAGTTATATTTAATACCCAAAATTCTACTTTTGGTGTGTAAGCTCGTTCGATAGGACTGAAAGTTAAGTCCTGCTGATCCAGTGAAAAAGGCTAGATTTCGGTTCGTTTAATAGTACAGTTATTCTGTCACAGATCGGGCAGTATAAAAATAATTGTATTGTTAAGAGAGACGGGTTCTGAGCCTATTAATTGGTTCAGTTAATTTTTGTTCTTTTAAAATACTAAAGTCGCGAAATACCAGTGGATGCCAAAGTGGGAAGCTATTTCAAAAAGGTAGGTGACTACTGAATCATTGTTCTTAAATTTTCATAGCCACAAACATTGAATCATCATTAGCAGCAAGCCAGTGTTTTCCCCATTAATTCTTATCAAATATTGTCTTATAATCAAATTAATCTTGTTTTGTTAAAATATATATATGTTAAAGATTCATTAATTAAAGTTCTAGTTATTCTGTTCTTTCCTTGTTATCATAGTTTTTTTCCCCTTACATATTTGGTGGAGGTTTCTCCTGCCGTTCCACAACTTGCTTACATAAGTTAAAAGAATTTATTATTTGTTATGTGAATATACAGTAGCCCAAGGAGGGGATTTCAAAAATGTCAAATTCCTGTGGTGGAGTTTCTCCTGAATGAATTCGTTATTTAGGCCACAATTTATCAGAAGGAGAATAGAGATGTTGCATTCAAAATGCAAAATAGTTATCATTTTCCCTTGTTATTGTAAAAATATTAGTAATTTTAGTAAGGACTTTCTTCTATCAACTACTTATTCAAAAAAATTAATTGGTTAATTAATTTTAAAAAGAAAATAGATTTTAGCTTTCAATCGAGATCTAAAGTGTCCTGGGAGGACACAGATGGTTCCCATTAGGTGGAGCTGCATTTTGTCCACTCCCTGTGAGTTTTGGGGTTACTCAGAAAACAATTCTGGGGCCAATCCTGTTTATCGTGATGATCAATGACCTGGAGGATAATTGTGCAACTCTATAATGTTTGCTGATGATGCATCGTTGCATTGACCTTCAGCAGATGTTGAAGATCAGTGAAGTATCTGCGGTCTCCAATATCAAGGTTCCTGGTAAATCGTTTTTAGCTAAATGAGAGCTGAATAAATATCTGATACAAAGAACCATCTGCAGTTTGTTGCAAATATGATCAGGAACCTGTGAAGTTGCTGGGCTCTATACTGGATTCAAAGCTCAGCTGGGCCAGCCACATCCAACAAGTAACCAAGAGACTATCTGGAATCTGTTTTCTTTTGCTCAAGCTGAGAAGACATGTGATGGAGGCATACCTGGTCATGGTGTATCATGCACTTTTTGACTATCATATCTCCTATGAGCTACTCATGTGTGGTCATTCAGCCAAGGTTGTGAACATACTGAAGCTGCAAAAACGGGCTGTCAGGCTGTTTATTCTCACAGAAATCAGCCACTTCCTCCTCTGCCCACATAGCTCTCAATGCTTATTGTGATGACAATTTGATTGTTGCTCTTTTCTGAGGAGCAGCTTCTTGCATATTTGTTAGTAAAAATATTTTTCAGCAATCATAATGTTGATGATGTCGATTGATTTCTTATAATCCATAATATTTCTCATGACATCAGTGGATTAAATGCAATAGTTCAACAGTTGAGGCTTAAATTATTTCCCATACCCACTAGCTCACTCACTACCATTATCGACAGGTAACAAAATTTTCAGCTGATTTTTCAAGGATGAATATTATTATAACTTCATTCGATGAATTATCCTTTTAAGAGATCCTCTCCATGTCGTGGTCGACGACGTCATTTAAAGGTAGGCGCACACAGATCGTCATCAGATGGATCGGACAATTAGATTTGATGCATTGTTTTCAATTGGAGTGCACATTAACAATACATCAAATCTAATCAAATACATCAAATTTAAGTATAAACTTATCCTCCCCCATTAAAACATATTTGAAAATAATTTTCAGGTTATTTAGACAAATTGAAATCCACCCAATCTGAGATCCTCACCCTGTTGTGGTCGACGACGGCATTTACGCACAAACAAAAAACCAGCTCTAACGAGAACCTCACTATTATTGTCATAGCCACTATTGTCTAATACTCTATGGTCCGGTTGCATAAAAACTGGTTAAACTTTAACCGTGATTGATTCCACGAGAACCAATCAGAAAAGCTGTCTTATCAAAAAGGCCTTCTGTAATTGGTTCTCATGAGATTAATCATGGTTAAAATTTTACCGGCTTTGTGCAACCGGGCCTAAGTATTGTTTATACTCTATAGTGAGGTCCACGTTATAATGGCAGTGTACGATTGACAAGACTGTTGCTGTCCTTTTCTATCATACAACAAAACAGATAGTGCTATCTCTCTCTAGCTTTGTAATGTTGTCTGTTTTCCAGAATATTTTATTTTCACTTTTGACAGTGACTGTACAAAAGAAGACAAACAATACTCTTAGCCGCCATTTTTTTCTTCATTCTATCAAAATACTTAAGTAGCCTACACAAGTTGTATAATTGATTAAAAATGCATTTTTGATACAAATATTTTTCAGACATTAACTTACCGTATGAGAAACACAAATTAAAATACCTGAAATGACATTTTAGACAAGTTGATAACTAACCATCCTAGACTTCAGTTAGCCTACACATATAGGTTAGACCTACTCTTACTGGTATGAATAATATTGAAAGGTTATCTCAGAATTATTTCCATTGAAATTACTGTACTTATTTTTAATAGGATTTCTAAGTTTCTATTATTTTTAAAAGAAATTGGAATAGAATACCTACCAAATAACTTCATTTCTTTTGGTTTGAAATTCAGATCGGTGTATCACAGCTTTTTAAATTAGCCGTAATTTCAGGTTTGTATAAAAATGAAGTCTTATCTCAGTTATGGGAGCAAATTTTTGAATCGAATTATGAAAAAATATATATTCTTAATTAATTTGACATCAAATTGATTATTTTATCACGGAAATGATAATTATTATTAGATCAAATTCAATGAGATGAATTGAGTAACAGCTGTGTACACTCAGCGGCAAAATGAAGAGACTTGGCAACGTTTTTCTCCTATAGTGAGGTCCACGTTATAATGGCAGTGGATAAAGATAGAATAATAACGATACCGATTCTCTGCATTGATTAATTATATTTCTACACTGTCAAAAACATAATTGGCATCGTTGTGGACCTAGAAAAGGATAGTACCACCGGCTTTGTAGAATGATAGAAAGGAATAGCAAAACCAAAGTTGATCAAATATTGTCATTATAACGAGGACCTCACCATATTTCCCTTTCTACCATTATAACGTGGACCTCACTATAGCTCACAAGACGCCCACTGGAGCGTTAAAAGGTGAACCCTCGTTTGGATCTTTAGATTTTTGTATAATTATTCTCTCTTTTCCTGTTGTTATTCTCGATCTCTATCTTGATTCTCGTATTATTGGAAATTGGAGTTCAGCTCAAATAGATTTATGTGATTTTCAACTAAAACATTTACTAAGAATAATATTTGTCAACAATGTCTGTCGATGAAGATAATCAGTTACATGAACTTGTTTCACAGACTTTGGAATGCAATGGAATTCTAGCGAAAATCAGAGTAAGTTATTGAATAAATGTCATTTGAAAGTGAGGTTAGAATTTACTGTTTTACTTTTTAGTAAACATTCTTACTACAGTTTCTTGTAATTTTTTCTAATTTATATTGTGATTGGTTTTTAATGGTTGATCATCAACACGCATTCTAATGTTTCTAATGTTTGATCATATCAACACGCATTCCATATTTTATAAACATAAAAGGTCTTCCTTTATAGTTTCCTCCAACACTAACCTCAACTTACTGAAAATAATAATTTATGTTAATAAAATTATGTTAGTTAGTTTTTAATGCACCTTCAAGCTCTATCTGTATAATTGAATATTCATAACCTACCTCATTATATTGAGTTATTCAATAATCTTATTTAAAGGTCTTTACAATATACACTTAGCTACGTGTAGCTATAAGAAAATGTCTTTGGAAGACGTAACCGTCCTATCTCCCAATTTTAAATTCACTCTACGCTGGTGTGAACAGAACACAGAGCCCATTACGTCTTTAAGACCTTAGAGATATATTTTTGCTTGTAATGTCATCAATGCCAATTTTCATAGAATGCGCGAATGTTGAAAAATCTCGTGTTTAAGCTTGCACACAAATCGTGCTGAATGTTATTGATGACTTAAGTAATGTTGACTATTTGTCATCGATGGTCTGTGACTGATTGTCGTAGACCTATGACTTATCATGGCTCTTCAAAAAAATAAAATGTTTAGCGGAGTCAAATCATACGATATTTGTATGTTTACAAGAAATATCCATGTTTCATCCAGAAATATCCATGTTTTATCCAGAAATATCCATCGCAATGGATAGAAAGACTCATTCATGCTCAAGTTGTAAAATTTCTAGACAACAATAGTAAGCTTCATAACTTTCAATCAGGCTTTAGAAAATTCCATTCAACTGAGACAGCTCTGCTTCGTGTCACTGATGATATAAGGTTAGCTATGGACCAAAGAAAATGCACCATCCTCACCCTATTTGATTTTTCTAAAGCATTCGATACTGTAGATCATACAGTCCTTCTGAATAAGTTGGCTATCCTTGGTTTCAGTCACAACTCGTTAGTTTGGTTTAAATCCTATCTATTAGGTAGGAAACAATGTGTATCTGTCGGTGACAAAAAGTCAACTTGGAAAAACGTTATGCATGGAGTACCACAAGGTTCAATTTTAGGCCCTCTCCTCTTCACTTTGTATGCTAATGACCTTTCTTCCATTATCAAATTCTCCAGTTTCCATACTTATGCAGACGACCTTCAAATCTATTTAAGCTGTCCCATAACAAAAATTAATGAAACAGTTGGAATAATGAATCAGGATATCAATTCGATAGTGGAATGGACAAAGAAAAATGGCCTTAAGCTCAATCCCATCAAAACACAACCCATTATAATTGGATATTCTCGTCTTATAAACAATATTGACCTTGAATCGATTCACAAAGTTAGTGTAGACGGTAATGACATTCCTTACTGTAGCTCAGTTAAAAATTTAGGCATTATTATGAATAATACTCTTGACTGGTCAGAACAAGTGAACAAAACTTGTAAAAAGGTATTCTCAGCCATGCATGCATTGAAGAAAATGCACGATATCCTCCCTAGAAACATTAAATTATTATTGGTTCAATCTCTCATCTTCCCACATTTAATGTATTGTAATTCTGTTCTTAATGATATGCAAGTCACTCTGAATGATAAACTACAGCGTTGCCAAAATTATTGTCTACGTTTCGTCTACTCTCTCCAACGCCATGATCATATCACCCCAGCCCATATTGCTAGTTCAACATTGAAGCTTCCCGATCAGAGGCTTTTTCGAATAGTCAAGCTTGTTAGAGATATCTTGAAATACGGTAATCCGAACTATTTTAAAGATGATTTCAAATTTGTCTCTGAAGGTAGGAGGATAGATGCTTCACATACTAGAACCGGTGAAAGTACTTTAAGGATACCGAATCATCGAACTACTATTTTCACAAAATCCTTCTTAGTCAGTGCCTGTCGTGCATGGAATACACTTCCTGTTTCTATCAGGTCTATCGAGAGCCGAGCGAGCTTCAACCTGACTTTAAAAAAACATATTTTGGAACAAATGACTGAAACTGTCCGGCCCTAGAACGATCACATGACAACCATCCCTCACCCATTCCACCAATATAAACCTTTAAACCATGTTATAGAACGAATTGTATATATATATATATTATATATATATATATATATTTATATATATATATATATTATATAAACTCATGTTATTTCAATTATCCACTGCATACTGCTGTATATTACTGAAATTTGATAACCCTGATCTACTTTCAGCCTACTTCATTTTATTAATCAATTATTTGATCTTATCTACCTATATAATTATTTTACTTTATCAATTTTCTGTTTTTTTCTCTTCAATATTCATATTGATTAAAACTTTTACAATATTTCCATTAATAAATAAATCCTTAGTTTAAATAACGAAATTAACGTTTTGGTAGAGAGTTAGTGGGGAGGATATTTTTAATATTCTTCCCAAAGAATGGACATTGATATGTCCAAAGCTCCGCCAATTTATGTAGATGCATAACAATATGATTATTATCTATAGTTATTATATTACAAATTGCTTTTTCATATAATATACAGTTCAATAGTTATTTTCTTAGTCTATATTATGTAAATTCATCTATAACTTTGCTGTATTGTAAGCTATTGTATACAAGTGTATAAGCCAGTATATATTGTAATCTACATAAATAAAGTACTCAATCAATCAATCAATCAATCGCATATCCAGAATGTTAATTTTTCTAATGTGTTGTCTGACTTATTGAACCGTCTTGCTAAAATCCACATTCACAGTCACAAGAATCGATAATCATTTATGTATTTGCCAAGATAAAGTCGGAAATGACGAGCTGTTGAACGCGATGACTTTTGCTGATTGCCCTGCACATTCACATGTACACCAACCTTGGCAGACCTTGCAATCTATTATTTTCTTGGTGTTGTTAAATCAATTTTCGAACCAGTTTTCTCACATTTCTTCACCACGCAGCGATTAGTCCTGTCGGTAAGACGATTTGAATAGTCTGCGATTGCAAAATAGAGTTTGCAGATATTTTTATTATCTCACATTACATTCTACGTCATTATTTTGTTTTTTCCACTGAGACACCAGAATGTGATTTCTCAGCGGTGGGCGTGCAGAGACACCAAGATTCGGCGTTCTAGTCGAATAAGCGGCATAACCCCGCAACTCTCTTAGACACCCGTGTCCTGGAGTCGAAAATTGACCTCGCTCCTGATAAATAAGCGGAGTACCAGCCCAACATGTTTACTCGAAACTGAAAAATAAAACATTGTTGTGTTTCAGGGTACCCACTAACTATTCACATGTCTACATAAAATACTAAATAACATTATGGACCTAAAATACTGAATTTACTATAGGACTGTACAGCCCAAAATCTGATCATAAGTAACAGTCACTTCTGACGCTGGTGTGCAGTAGTTGTGTGCTCTTGCATGTCCAGCAAGATCACTGAACACTGTTAACCTGTCAATCGATCTATTCGATGAAACGTTACGTCAGTGGTTGGACTTGTTAATCAGTCGCTGATTCCTTGTTTTCCCGACTGAGCACTTCTTTTCGCTGATAATATAATTCAAAAAAGGTGCCTGTATGATATTGTAGAAATGTTCAACCCCGTGTAGGTAGGGGGAGCTTTGAGTCCAACATTGGACTCAAGAATTTGTTGATAACCAGATTACATCCACAGTATCCCTGCTTGTAATAGGAGGCGACTAAAAGGGACATCCTTTCCAAAGCCCTTCTTCCAAAACCCATCTTATTATGCTTTGGAACTTTTCATTTTTAGAATGGCACTTTTTTCATTTACGTAGCTGTGTACCTTTTTTCTTTCCTTCTTTATCTGTCGGCCTTCTTTGGCCATATTCTTACTTCTTCTCAGACCAACCCAAGGTGTGATGTGGACCGTGCTGATGGGCGGATGGCCTTTTATATGGTATCTCTAACGGTGCTTGCAGGATACCAGGAGCTCTCCTGTAGTATTCAGCCTTGCCTGGACATGCGGGGCTCTGCTGGATCGACTCTACTTCCCTAACTTTTTGTGGGAACCACATGAAAAAGAAACAAACCTCAAGACAACTCCAGAAGTTGCCTTGCTTTCAAACCCATCGGGATCTGCTCCATCAGGGCAGGCTCCTCAATATGGGTGCTCCAGGAGCATAGGACATTCCGTTGCACTCTTATGTAGAGGTGCAATCAACATTGAGAAAGCTTCTACTGATCACGACATGGATGACGTATTATTATTGTTTATTGTTTTTGAAGGGACGAATTCAAGGATCCAAAGGTTCAAAGAACCCCACACGTCAACCGAAGCTTATTGTGTTCCCAAGTAGTATGTTAGTTGGGCAAACCAATACCTGTGTTCTTTAAAAGAACCAGGAGCTTTCCCTATACTAACATCCCATTCATTACCCGGTTGCTTGTTGCAATCCAGTGTGATATGCTTGGCAGTCTCTTCAGACTGATTAGTCCTCGTGATCTAAGTGAGTTCCACTCCTGGCCTACTTTGAAGGTCCTACCGCTGAGGAAGGGGTGGCCAAGCTGCCTCTAGGACGCCCGGCCACCCTTGACTCAGCCCCTTGACCCACATTTGTGCCTGGTGTTTCACCCATCTCTGGTCTCTTGGGTTTTTCCATTTTGCCCCACCGAAACTTCGCATGGTCAGAAGCCTCACATCTCCCAAGAAGTTTTGCCTAAATGGCCGTCCTTCTTTGAACAGTGGTGAGGTTTGTTCACTCCACCCAAAACTCGTGACCTACGTGAGTTCCACTCCTTGTCTTTTTGTAGGTCCTTCCTTCGAGAGAGGGAACGCCAAACTGCCTCTAGGGCGCCCGGCCACCCTCACTCAGCATCTTGACCCACATTTGTGCCTGGAGTTTCACCCATCTCTGGTCTCTTGGGTTTTTGTTTTTGCCCCTCCAAAACTCTGAAGGGTCAGAAGCCTCACCTCTCCCAAGAAGTTTTGCCTAAATGGCCGTCCCTATTTAAGCAGTGGTGAGGTTTGCTCACTCCACCCAAAACTCGTGACCTAAGTGAGTTCCACTCCTGGTCTTAATGTAGGTCCTTCCGCTGAGAGGGGACGACAAACTGCCTCTAGGGCGCCCGGCCACCCTCGAATCAGCCTCTTGACCCACCATTGTGCCTGGAGTTTCACCCTTCTCTGGTCTTTTGGGCTTTTCTTTTTGCCCCACCGAAACTGTGCAGGGTCAAAAGCCTCACCTCTCCCAAGGAGTTTTGCCTAAATGGCCGCCCTTCTCTGAGCAGTGGTGAGTTTTGGTCTCTCCACTCAAAAACTCGTGACCAACGTGAGTTCCACTCCTGGCTTCTTTGTAGGTCCTTCCGCTGAAGGAGGGGTCGCCAAATTGCCTCCAGGGCACCTGGCCACCCTCGACTTAGCCTCTTGACCCACATTTGTGCCTGGACCCATCTCTGGTCTCTTCGGTTTTCCTTTTTGCCCCTCCGAAATTCACCGATGGGGCAGATCCCGTGGGTTTGAAGGCAAGATAACTTCTGGAGTTGCCTTGAGGTCCATTTTAGTCGCCACCTACGACAAGCATGGATACTGTGGGTGAATTATGGTTTTCAACACATTCTTAAGTATAATGACGATTCAAAGCTCTCCCAACCCACAGGGGCATGGATGACGTAAGGTCAATTACACTATCCCAACTGGAGTGGGAGGATGAGCTTCTCAGTAGTCCAGAAAAGCAAGAAACTGCAGGAATTCCTGAGGATGCAATAGAGCAACCGAGCAGTTTTCGGGTGGAGAGACCAAACCTCACCACGGCTCAAAGAAGGGCGGCCATTTAGGCAAAACTTCTTGAGAGATGCTTTCGACCCTGCAAAGTTTCGGAGAGGCAAAAAGAAAAAACCCAAGAGACTGGAGATTGGTGAAACTCCAGGCACAAATGTGGGTTAAGAGGCTCAGTTGAGGGTGGCCAGGCGCTAGTAGCCCTAGAGGCAATTTGGTGACCTCTCTCTCAGCGGAAGGACCTGCAGAAAAGCCAGGAGTGGAACTCATGTAGGTCACGAGGACCAATCAGTCTGAAGAGACTGCCAAACATATCACACTGGATTGCGAGAGACCAGGGGCAAGGAGAAGGTCTCTGTTTGGCTGCAAGCAACCAGGTGATGGATGGGATAGTATAGGAAAAATCTCCTGGATATTGTAAAGGACAAAGTTATTGGATTGCCAAACTAACTTACTTGGGACATTCAATAAGCTCGTGTGATGTTCTTTGAACATTTGGATCCTTGAATCCGTCTCTTCAAACATATCATAACATAATTTAATCTGAAGGATTAAGAGAGATCGGGGATTTGAGAGCCGTCCAATAAGTTCAGAAACATCTATTACCCTGTAAATTATGGTAGATATGTGGAATAAGTAACGTTTTATAAAGACATTAATGAGAATGTCACTGTTTCATTACTTAGTAATGAAATGTTGTGATTTTCCCAATTTTGGAAATTAATTCATATGCTGTTGGGGACTTATCGATATACTATTTGTGTTTTTCAGGCTGAGCTGAGAGCAAGTGTATTTCTAGCTTTAGAAGACCAAGATACCTTCAAGGTGAGTCACAATTGATTGAATGAACCCGGAGGTAGAGTAAAATTATTTTTTTATGCAGTGGCAACAATATTACAGCAGGCCTACAGTATTTGTACATTTTATTCAGATCAAGACGGGCAGATCAATTTAATTTTCTTGTGTATTAAACCCAAGAAAAACGAAAATGGTTTTTTAAGAGTTTTTGATAGTAATGTATCATTCATCTTCTTTAATTACGTATTTCTATGGAAAGCATGTAGTAAACATCAAGCCATAATGATTGGTCCAGCCTAATCGGTTTTGTTCAATTTTTCTAAAACTTATGTTAACTATCTCTCTGTTTTCACAAAATGTATCGTTTCCAATATAAACATAAATTTTATTTTGCCTGCATACTTATTTGATTATTCAATTTAAGCTTATAAGTTATGCTGAAATTCTTGATTCCACAGGATAAACCGAACCTGACTAATAAGGCGTTGGGAGATTTTGTGAGTACATCCGAAGGCGCTTTAGTCATCTGCCTTGTAAGGGAGTTCTTACAATTTTTTGGACTGGAATTTACCATGTCAGTTTTCGATCCAGAGACTCAGTTGGGAAGAGATTATGAGTATATTGAGAGAGCAGATCTGGCAAAACATCTAAGGATTAAGTCAGGTAGGCTGAAAAATGCAATTACTACATTACTAATAATTTTTAGAAGACGACTCGGACCGGACTAATAGTCCGACCGCTGCAAGAGCGTGGACACACCTATTATTTATCTGCTCTAAAATCGTTTAGATGAATCAATTGAACACAAGCGTTTCGACAGCAGTGAAGCATGAATAACACAATTATCACAATTCTACCACTATAAGACAATAATACATCTGCAGATTGTACTACTGAATACTGAGGGCAGGAATTTTTGCTCTCAACTGACCTGTTAAGGACTAAAGAGCTATCTGCGTTTAAAGGCCTTTAGTTACAGCTATTGTTTGAAAACCGCTGAACGTGAGTTGCTTTTAGTTGGCCGTCTTGTGTGACAATTTAATTAGATGTTTACATGCTGCTGAGCATCAAGGTACGCGTATAACAAAGAGGAGAAGATGTGGAGAAAGGAATGGGTGACAGTGTGGGGAAAAAAGTGTGTATCGTATGACTGAAAAGTTGATTGGGGGATTTATAGCCGTGAATGAATTCTTTTTCTATATTTTGGGTTGATTAATTTCCTAATTAGTATCAATCTATCCTATATCTTCATCTCATATCGTCAACTAAAATCATAGTTTCAAGATTGATTGTCAATCATTTGACACGTTGATCTTTAATGAGCCTATATATCAGTGTAGGTTATGTTAGACTAAGTTGCACAAGGGCTCCCATTGAGCTAAATGCACGGCATGCATTTTAAAAAATACATACTAATTTGATATATGAATTTTATTCTCGGTTTTCAGGTAAAAGTGCACCACTTCTAGCTCAAGTAGTCCAGAACGCATGCAAATTGAACAATAGGAATGGATGCAACGAACAGGTAAGTGAACAATCCAAATTTGCCTTTCATTTTTATCACAATGGAGGAAAATTGCATCGAACTTCAATAGAATATATATTAGAATTATAATTGCTAATTATTAAAAAAAGAAAATAGTGACGATTAGTTGAAGATAAAATCTATGTTATTACTAATTACAATAATTGATATAAAGAAAATACAAATAACGGTTATTGAATGAGAACGCGAGCCTTCAGCTTGCGACAAACCCAGATACTGTTAAGAGGTGACCGAGGCTCTTTCACTAATTATTTCAAACCAATTGCTGTGACAAGTTCTCCATGCTTTGTCCAAGTAAATTATAAACACATACTACAGGATATAAAGCTTAGTTTTATAGTTCAAGAAAACATAAAATTTATTCAATATTAAGTGGGACAAGTTGAATGTCAGAGCATACACGCAGGTGAAAATTACGTTAACTAAAACTAATTCTCGTCTATATTTATCAACTGGACAGTCATTTTATAGAATTAATACTGGTGACATTTCAATTCTAGCATAAATTAATGGGTTAAAATTTGACTCTAAAAAAGTTTATCACTCCTTCACAGCTTAGTCCAGTCAATATAGACATAAAAAAGGGGGTGTGCTTGCAATTTATATTGTAGTTCTGATTTTCCAATATACTATTTGGGTACATAAGAGAAGTCCAGAACCAATTTCTTCATGCAAAATTTCCTTGTGCTACATACAGGGTGGCCCAAAACCTCTTATTTTCGGCTCATTTTCCAGTTTTCAGCTATTTCTGCGAAATCTCGTAATCGGACAGAAAAATTTGCTTTCACCTTTTTTTTAGATTATAAAATTATGAATAGAATGAGATCATTCGGAACTCTCTACTTCCAAGGAGTACTAAGTAAAGATTTTTCAAAAATGAGTGAAATTTGAAGGAAAAATAAATTTTGATGAATTTTAGTCTTCGATCAACAACATCTTCCAACTATAGGTCCCTGTTAAGGTCCGAGTTTCTGACAAGTATGGAACATTGACAGCATTCCTTAATACCTTGTTTTGGAATTTCTGAATGGTGTTCAAATAATGATATATTGGTAATCTATACTATAATAAAGGAAAGAACTGGGATACATTTGTGGGGTAGGAAATTCACGAATGAAGCACCATCACGTCTGAACTACTGGACTAATTAACTTGAAATTTTGCATATTATAGAATATTAATTTACGAAGGATAGTTCTAGGCCTATTTCAAACTCTTCTAGATTTCACTCGGTCCAGCTTTCAGTTTGTCAAGTTTCAAATTAGACCCTTGAGGAGCACGGGTTATCTACTAGACTTAAATATAAGTACCGATGTTGTGATGACATGAACACGTTGAAGATCAAGCAAACTTTCAAAAATTACCAGTGGAACGCTAAGATTGAAAACGCTTGTGTAACATTTCTCACCAACTGAGTTGCTCGCTGGAAAAATGACAGTGTGCACGGGTCCTCAGTAACCTCTTGACACAATTGGGTTTGTTCAAGGCTGAAGGTGTCGGCGTCCCCTATTGAATTCACTGATGATTTCTGCACACGGCTAGTATATCCTATACAACTGACTGAATAGTTCTAGGACATTCGACCGCTTTTAAATGTTTTCCATTGCCAATTTTCGTTGCTTACAGAGTTCACATTTCTAGAAGAAGACTCAATAAGATTCAATATAGCCCATTTGGATTTTCTTTCATAATCATTAAATTTTTTATTGATTGATTATTCAACCCATTAGGCTACTAAACAGTAGGGTTTACTTTCTTATGAAACTGAAAAAGACAAATCAACAACTCATGAGAGAAAGTTTGTGGTTCAGAAGTCAAGTTTATTTGTCTTTTCCAATCTTTCCTGTTGGATAAATGGAATCTCGATTTTATGTTAAACTTTTCTAGTCCTATTCTGTCATTCTGTTCTTCATGCAAAAGTAGCATAGTAGTTGTGTCTGTTCTAAATTATCATTCCTTGTATGATCCATCTATTCTGCTTGATTCAAAAGATTCAAATATTTATTTACGCAGTAACATTTTTGTGACGAAATGTCACAACGCCGTACCGGCACCTCTTGGGACAAAGGAAAAAATAAAATTGAAACTATCCCCTCTCCTGCATATTTATATTTTACAAAAACAGCTCTGTATTTAATCTTCAATTTATAGATATTTCGATCGAATGTACCAAACCATCAAATTCATGTGTCATAAAATAACGAAATAAATAGTCAAAATTTATTACAAATGCATAAATAGAATAGATGTCCAATAATAATTTTCTCAATGATAATAGTTATATCGAGTATGGGAAATAAAGTTTGCATATCCAATATGGAGTTTTTAGAGTTTTGGTATAAATTGTACCAATTTATAAATAGTGAAGGTGTCAGTAGTCAATTGTACCGATTGTGAATATCTGTGAACTAAATTTGAGTAAATTCTGAAACAGAAAATTAATGTCATCAAATAAGTTATTGTATGCTAGGTTTTTCACTTCAATTTTTATTATTTTTTTTTTTGATTCGAGTAAAATATTTTATATTCTGTTGTAAAAGTAAACCCATAGAATAAGAATACAAATAAAAGTATAGACTAATAATAATTTAGTACCTATGTAAATGCTACAAGACTATTTTGGATTCAGTTTTCCCACAGTTTTTTCTTCTTGTAGACTATGATGTATAACACTCTTTCATTTTTGCAGTCTGAAAATGGACATCCAGAGAACATGAACAAACAAGACAACAGAGTATCTGAGGATAAAGTTGGTACCAAAATATCTTCTTTAAAAAAAATTGCGTCTGAGTCAGCCACTAATGAACCGAGTGCTGTTGAGAATGGTGCCATTAACGGTCATACCAAACAAAAACCTACCAAAGATGGAGTCAGTTCGAGGCTCAGTAGCAGTGAAGTGAAAAGCATGTCTTCGACTGGAACTCAGCAGACCGCTCGCAAGCCAGACACATTGCATTTGGACTTGAATCAGACAAAGTGAGTAAATCGAACCGATAATATTTCATTTGTTTCATTAGATGATTATATTTCAGAACATTCATTGTGAATTTATGTCTGCCCGGGAAAAGTACGTTTTACAAAATGGAAAACACTCCACTATTTTTTTGGTGAAGAATTTTACCTCCTGAGTTCTGATGTGCTATTTGTATTAATTTGATGTGCATCAGAATTATAAGAGTAAGAATTTAACTCGGTAGGACTGAATCTCTGAGGAGGTGATTGACTGAAATAAGTTTATTAGAATATGCAATTGGACTAACCTATGTATGAAAAGTAATATAATTAAAATTGTCACACATAAGATTGTAACATATTCTAAGGAACGCATTTTTGTCAACGAATTAGTTTTACCTTATAATATTGGAGTGTTGTTAATTTGTAAAACTTGAGTTTCTGTGGCGGACCCTATACTGTACTTAATTTTTGAAGCAACATAGATACTTGGGACTGAAACTGGTTTGCGATATATATGATATAATGCTCAAATCTGGCTCAAGTATTGGTCACTAGCTGGCCCGGCGAACTTCGTACCGCCAAAAAGTCAATGTATCTCATGTCACACTTGGCTTTATCTGGTGAATCATGAAATTTATCTGACAATCAGTATTTTCATTTACATTTCAATACAGACTTATGTGCTTAGTCATGGCATTAATCATTCCGAAAACATATTCTTCTCAATCAATTGGTAGCGATATCTATCAGTAAAGTGTTTAATTAAAAAAAATTGATAGGTTAAACCGGTGTTTCAAAGATTACTTGAATACGCTCATAGTTTTTGATTTGTCAATAGATGGTCCTGGAAATATGCGATTTACGATGAATCACACAGAATTTTATATTCCAAAATGGAAGAGGGGCTAAATTCAAAAAAATTGAAAATTATTCTGTCATTCTTCAGTAATTAATGATGCAATATGATTAACTCTCATGAGGTGAATATTTTTTTACAATATTTGTATCCAGTTTCTCAATGATAGCCAACTGATAATTTGTATACAGGTCTTCTAAGGCTGGTACCAATCAACTACACTTCAACTCCAAAATACTGTATTAATACCTTTAAAATTTATCGGCATTATTCAATGAAAAAAATGTATAATCAAAACACGTGATCCGCTCGCTAATCGATGTATATTATATTATTGATTTCCTATTAAAAATACTATAAAATGTCATATACAAAGACTTATTGCAAATTTTGAAGCGTCATGAATTTAAAGCTCTGTTTCGACAGTAATAACCTCTAAAGTGATCATCATTCCTGAATCTGTACTTTTCAGATGTAAATGTACATAATTGTACATTTTCAAATGTACAATACCTCAAATAAATTATTAGATACAATAAAACATGTATGGTACGAACGATAGCTAATTTTTAATTATTGATGATTCTAGCGTAGAAAATAATTAGAGTGTAGGAAACCTAAAACAAAAAAAAGTTGACCGGAACGGGATTTGAAACCCGCATCCTACAGCACCAGATGCAGAACCCCTATGCGCTCGGCTACTCAGGCTTGGAAACAGAGGGCTAATTTGTGTAATCTTGAATCATGATCTTCATTCAGTAGGCCTACTATTACAGTAGTGTCCCATTCCATACATTAAATGCATGTCAGCTAATTCGAAGTATGAATAATGTCTAAAATTACATGCCATTTTTTAAAAAGTTAACACTTAACACAAAAGCAAAGTGAAATGGTTACAAATAACTGGTTAATAGATTAAACAAAAAACAGCGCGGTTACAGTAGTAGGTCTAACTTACAGTTTGATGTTTTGTTCAACAGTGAGCTGAAATATTTCTGAAAATAATTTTCAGCTGATAATTTCTTTCAAGTATTTTGTTATTTAAAGCAAAAAAAATCAGTTTTTTAGGAACATCTGTTATTAAAATCCATGTTTTATTTGCAATCAGCTACAACTTATGAGTTATTAGTTCTCATAAAACAGCAAATTTTTGTGGTGTAATGTACTACGTAAGAATACATTTTATTCAACTTTTATTTAAATTTAGTTTACACAGCTTACGTGATTCTAATTAAATTTTCTACAATTTTTATTGCGAAAAATTATTTGTTTACTGGTCATTAAAGAAAGTTATTGGGCATCAAACGTAGAAGTCTGTGTTTTTCTACATCGATTTTCTGCATATTTCAACTTTTTTCTCAAAAACTACTCACACTACAGCTTCCAGACTAGTTTTATTCAATTTTTCAGATATTCTTCCATATGAATCCAGCATAGGTTTTTCAAAAACTAGTCCCCAAACAATTCAGAATCGGTGTATTTCACCAGAGGAACTGAATTCCGGGCGAAATCTTTCACCCTGTATAGCTCGCTAATGAAGCGTTTATGGATATATGTTTATGAGAACTTTTTTACTTATTTTTACATCTTATTTTACCATAATTGAGAATCACTCTGTATATCGATTATCAATGGGGTCAATTCAAGAATCAATATTACTTTGAAAAACAATTGATATTTTGACAGGAGATTTACTTCTCAATGTGAAACGTCGAAAGGGAGGATTTTTTCTCCTGGCCCACTGGCGTCTACTTCCTGATCGCCAATCGAGCTTTGAAAATAATATTATTATTTTATAGGTACGTTTTTGTTTGTGCGTGAATGCCGTCGTCGACCACGACAGGGTGAGGATCACAGATTGAGTAGATTTCAATTAGTCTAAATAACCAGCCTAAAAAATGATGTTATAATGGGGGAGGTTAAGTTTATACTTTTAAATGGCAATATCTTGATATTATTTGAAATGTTTTGATTCTTGGATAATCAACACAAATAAACGAAAAATTATTGGATCAGCTGTTTTAGCATACTTGAAATTTGGTCAATATGAATGTCTTCAGGCAACAATGCCTGTCGTCTTCATCGACTGCGGATGTTCAAGCACAAACGAAAACGCTCCTTTACACATTGTTCATGCGTCTATAGTGAGGTCCACCTTATTATGGCAGTGGATAAAGATAGCAGAACAACGTCGCCGATCCTTTGTCTTGTCAATGCCTTCTATAGACGGTAGCTGATACAGGTTTATTGATGTAATATTAACTGTTAATTCTCGTTTAAAATAATCATTTAAATTTTATTAAGCAAGAAATTATATTTTTCAATAATTTTATTTCATAATGAATTTTAATGATTAAGATAGAATATTTTGTTAATGAATTATTAATTCTACTTTATTAAAAGACGATCTGGCAACAGAGCAAATTGAGAAAGAGATAGCGCTATCTGCTTTGTTGAATGATAGACAAGGATAGCAATACCATGCTAATCAATCACTGCCATTATAACATGGACGTCACTATATTGAGCTGTAGAAACGTTTTTTATTGCTTTTAGCTTTCGAATTGGAATTCTAGTAAGAAAATTATTTGGTAAAACACCAAATCCCTGATTAGCATCAGCGAATCATCAAAAATTTAAAAATAATTGTACCATTAATATAAATAATATAAATTATATATTTAATTTTGAATTCCATATTTATTCTTATATTCACATCATAAGGTTTTGTGGAGGATCCTGTTGAAGTATTAATAATTTTTTGTTATTTCCTCATTCTAACATAATGATAGCAATGAACTAAGCTCAAAATGTGTAATATTTTCTCTTTATTAGAATATATTCTCAATATTTTTCACTGTCGTTTTAGTATTTTTTTATCAGCTATATCTCTTATAATTATAAGATCATCTAAAAATTTAATAGTTTCAAGTGTTAGTCAAAAGTCAGTTGACGGTATAAATAATGAAACACATTTGTGATTGCCAGTTGTCTGCCGAACTCGAATAGTTCATTGTGTTCTCTGGGTGGGCTGCCACCACTGGCTCCAATCACAAATGGTCAAACTGCAAATCCGCTTCTCAGTCAAAAAGATATGTCAAACGACATTAAAGCTATACTCGAGCAAAGTCTTGGTAAGTAGTCACTGCAACATACAATATAATAATATTATTATTTTCATTAGAAATTATTTTCAGTCCTTTTAACGCGTATTAAGTAATTGAAAAAACACAGTTTTATTTTTGTCACATCCACATTTATTAGACTTTTTCTCAGGACTGCAGTTTCGTGTTGAAACCAACACATCTTTAACAGTATCCAGTGTAAAAGTCTTAAGGCTGTGCAAAGGCTAAAAATAAACTTTCTACTGGTGATATTTTTCGATGTGTATATCATCAAGCTATCAAAATTAAAAAGTTTTCTAAAGAATTTTTTTTCCGATCATTACTTTTTGAGATATGAGCGCCTAAAGTTTAAATTTTTGGGACAAAAATTTTTGGACATTGAATATGAATACTAATAATACTATTTTGTATTAATAGTACTTGGTGTCATTTTACCTAGTTACAAAAATACCGATTTATATTGTTACCTAATACAGGATGGTGCACGTAAACGGGGCATTTTGAAATGATATAAAAGGAATTACAATGTAATTAATAAATTTATGAAACTAGTAAATTAGTACCAATGAAATGGCTTGTATGGCATTTCTGATCCTTCATTCAAAATGTCAAAAAGTGCTTGTTTACTTTTCAACATGACATCAGAAAGAAGTGTTTTTGTCAAGTTCATATATTGTTGTAGTTTTACGACGAAGACGTTCATGACGTCAATTGTGGCAATGCTGAAGAAATATATTCTCTGTGTGGAAGTTATTTCACCATTTTTATAAAATTCTATCACCGCTATTGCACCTTTAACACCAGTCCTATGATCTCTGATTATCAAATGACAATCCATTCACATCAATCGTGCAAAATTTCAAACAGCAAACGACCTGTGCTGTTAACTGTTAGCTGTTAACCGTTACTGTGCTGAAAACTGTAACATTCAAAATTTCCCCTTTCCCTTCACATACTGGATGATTCACATTAGATGTAACAACAATAGGTAACTTGTCAACCGTTCATTTTACAGAGAACTTTAAATGGGTAACTTCCCTTTCTATTGTGACATTTTACGACATGCCATTTTAAATTCAAAATCTTCCAAAATGGAGTACACCTTTATTTTTTAAATGGCAACCCTAATTTTTTATGATATTTTTCGATTCTACGTAAAATGTTAAGACATTTTTACTCTTGTCATTTTTTTGATAAACCCAACCGTTTAGAATGTACAGCCATAATCATAGTCACACATAATCATATGGATATTGCATTACTGTTTAGCCAATCTTCAGTGGTAAGAATATTAAAAAAAAAATTTCATCCTTAACATGTAGAACATCACCAAGAACTCTATCCAAATGATTTATTAATGTGAACTGCGTTTTGTAATTGGATGCAAGGTCAAATTCAAAATGATCCTGCCTTTTTATCAAAAGTTTTATTCAGTGATGAGGCTACATTCCACAGTTTGGGAAAAATTTCACAAAAAAAGAAGGGAAGTTGCCCATTTAAAGTTCTCTGTAAAATGAACGGTTAACAAGTTACACCTTATGTGAATTATCCTGTATTATGTAATTTATATTGTTACTTTTATAGTTTCTTATAACATTTTAAACTATTCAATTACTATTATTATTACTGAACTTCACATGTGTTTGTTTAACTTGTTTTTATATTATTTTGTCAAGTATCAAGTAAAAAGGCAACGATAGATCAAATAATTACCTTCTTTATATCTGTACAAAATTCGTTTCTTATCAGATAATAAATAAAGTGAAAAACTACATTTCTCACTCATTGATTAAAAGCTACATTTCTCATTCATGGGATGGTTATTGATAGTTCAAAATAATTGGTAGATTTACTTCATCATGAAAATTACAATTAATAAGAAGACAAGTTATCGTTGAATTCATTCAATTGAAAGGAACTATTAATTGCCTCAATCTTTTATCAGATGCCTCCATTGTAATTATGTTCAAATTTTTCATTGGCCAGATTCACAGGAAAATAACTACGAAGAAGATTTCCATTCGAATGCAAGTGAGAGAGGTGCAAAAAAGGGCCAAATTTCGGCCAGCAGTAGTGAGATAGAGGAGGAGGAAATGTCTTCAGCTGGAGATGACCAAACAAGTATATCGGCAGCGGTAAGAATAATTCATTTTTTCCCTTATCATGATAATTATTTTGAATTTATTCTTGCTTTCAACTCCCTAAAGCTGTAAATCCTATGTATAAAAAGCAACGAATATACACCCCACTATAATATAATATAAGTTGGGGGGCTTCCTCTTAGTTTTTCTCAATTTCCTTCAGATAGAGTATCTGAGAGTGTTTTATTTAATTATTCTTTCCTTAGTAGAAAATTGGAGTAAACTGAATCTTGAAAATAGAATACAGTAATAGTAAACATTTCATCTTCAGTAAAAGTAGGTTTCTAGTATTAGTTGATTATGCCGCTTTTTGGCTAATCGAATTTTGATTTTGGAGAAGATGAGAAAATGTTGATTTCAGAACATTTTACATGAATCCCAACAGTGTAGAACACAATCGAAGGCATCTTCAAATAGCTTATTCAAACTCAAAAAGAAACCAAGTAAAGTACGTATTGTATTTACAATTATACAGGGTTTTTATAATGTTTGTCACATTAAACCTACAATGTGAATTATATTTCAAATGGAAAAGCAACCCAAACTACTTTATCAAGAAATTAATAAACGTTCAATATGATTTCCATTTGTAACATGGCACTCATCAAATCCATAGCCGAGTCGTTTCTAAACATTGATATAAGTGTCATATAAAGTTGGTCATTATTAACTAAAAATGTTTTCTATTGGTTAATACTATAGCCATCTAGTCAAAATACTAATGAGCCAATTTTTTCCTTCTCAAAATACTACTTGAAGAATTGAACAGTGAATTTCTCATTAGATACTCTTACTACTACTATTGTTTAATATTAATATGTACACTTATTGACTGCACTATAGAAGCTAGATTAATTCGATCACTGCTATGCTTTTTCACTGGACACTACTTGAACAAGCACTACACTAGTTCAAACGGTTTCCTCCTTTTGAGCCTCCGCACCAACCCTCCATTGTCTAGCAGCTAGATCATTTCGACGTTTTCATGTTGGTACAGTCACCCCTCGTACCTCTCCGCATGCCTCTGGATCTCGGTGGACACCAGGTCAACGTGCAGGTCTCTATGAAGATCGCTGTTCCTGACATACCAAGGAGCATCCACAATGCTCCTTAGCACCTAGTTTTGGAATCGTTGTATGACATTGATGTTGCTGTCTTTGGTACATCCCCAAAGTTGTATACTATACGTCCTCAATGGATTTAATACCTGTTTGTATAGAAGTACTTTGTTTCGGATTGAAAGGATGGAGTTTCTTCTGATCAGCAAATGCAACTTCTTGTATTTTATTTCAAGCTCTTCTCTCTTCTTCTTGACATGGGCCTTCCAGCGAAGCTTTGCATCCAAGGTCATACCTAGATACTTGGCATCATTAGCATATGGCAAAACTTGATTGTTTATTGGTATGGGCAGATCCTTCTTATTGGTGAATTGATGTGAATCGATTTTGCTTCATTTTCCACTTTCTAGTCCAATCTTGGATTTTGTTGATGGATCTCTGTAGCTTAACTGTTGCAATATGAATATTACTGTTCACTGATAATATGGATTTTTATTTTTTTCAAACCATGCCTACTTTCAGTGGAACTTCTAATGCTACTATTGAAGACAGCAGTATCAATATTGATCTACCAAAAGTAGACTCAGTACCAGCGCTGGAGTAGTGCTAAACAAATTTTTTTTTTCATAATTTAAGATCCAATTTCACCTTATTTGAGAAAAAAATTAATAATTATTCAAAGGTAAAAGATTTAAATTCCTCAACGAAAGAGAAAATTGAGTTGATTAAGCTTAAAAAAGTGTATGCGCAGCAGCTTGAGCATAATCAGGAATGCATACTTCTGAAAGTAGAATTCATCAGAGAAGAACATGAAATGAAAATGAGAATTCTTCTACTTGAGAAAGGAGAGAGGTAATTAAAAATATAAATCAAAAAGAAAAAATAGTAATAATGTAAATATTAATTTGAGAATAATTGAATTGTTTTGTTTAGTTTTGAATTGATTTTTTTGTCTCTAATATTATTCTTAGTGTGCATATTTGTACGTGGGATGAAGCACAACACTATAGTGAGTCTCTCACAGAGTAATAATGTTTTATTGCTTTTATAAGGATTCTGAAAGCTGTATCAGCTTTACCTTGAACAAATCAACAAAATATCATATGAGAATGTATTACATTATTAGAAATTATCAATTTATTATTATAATCTTCTTTGGTGTAGAAATCCTTTCTGATGATAAATGATATAAGGGATGTGATGAACCAAGAATTAGAATTTCCTTGTGCTGAAATTCTCCAGATTCTTCTGATGTGAAAGAAGAATCAGCAATATCTTCTTTATATGTACGATATCTATATAATTTGAACTGCATGTCAGTTATAAATTAATTAGTTGAGATTGAATAAATTAACACGAATTTCAAATCAAGATTTTTTATTGCATAATATTGAACACTTGAAAAACTATTGATTTTGGTCGTCGTGTCCAAAATACTTTGGAAATAATTTATTAACCGGTTACGCCTAATATTTCCAGCATTATTCTGCTGGTTAAGAGATGAGTGTTGATGGTCATTTCCATTGACTAGGTTGATTGCTGCTAAATCAGTATCATTTATTGATGGAACATCTTCAATTTTATATTGTGCTATATTTTATGCAACACTACTGTAGCCACAATGACACTTTCTACTCGATCCAGATCCAACAAAATTTCAGTTGCCAGCACAGGAAATCTCCTCATATTCCATATTCCAAATGTGCATTCCACAGTATTTCTTGTCCGGATTTGAGATTCTTGAAAAAGGAGCTGAGCTGGATTCTGTACGTCTCGATGAGGCAATGATTAAAACATTTCTCAATCCATAGCCACTGCCACCCAGAAGGACACTCGATCCAAATTCACCCATTTCAAAACGTGCACATATTTTCGACGAATTAAATGTGTGTGCATCATGTGATGAACAATACAACTGCTCACTATATCCCTTATTACATTCCTGGCATCATCTATCACTTAGATACAAAAATATCCTCTTTGGCATTTATAAAGTTCTGCATTGTCCTCTCCAGGAGATTTTATTTTTACGTGTGAGAAATTTATTACACCAACATAATTTGGAAATTTAGCTTTCATATAGAAATCTCTTATCACTTCATCTTTCTCTCCGCTATTCTGGGCATTGAAATGCATTGAGATGCTAGATTTTCAGAAAATCATCACAGTCTATCATAACAATATCCTATACCGTAATCATAAATTAATATGCTCACTTCTGGCTTACTGAACATCCCGTTTACACATATAGCTAGTTTAAACGCATCAATTTGGGCGTTTACTTTTGAGCCAGTAGGCTAAATATGGAATCAGCATAAGGATGCACGGTTTAAAAATTGTAAACCATTAATGGGCTTAACGCAGTTTAAACCGAGTATCTGCATGCGGGCCTAAGCCAGTTATCATGTTAAATCCACGAGTTTTTCTTTTTTGTTATTCGGATTTCTTATTTCTCTTCTTCTACTGTGACACGCCTTATTTCCTGATTCGCTTGTAAGATATTCTCCTCTGCTTCTAAAGTTTATTCTTCAGCTATGTTGTTTGGGTGTAAAACATTTACAAGATGATCCGCAAATATCTGTGTGCCTTTTCATCACTACTCCTGTCGGCTGTCCTGTTTTCGGAGAGGAGGAGACTAATGAATGGGGTTTTTATTTTTTCAGCTGCCTCTCAGAGTGAGTAGTCCGTACTGCATTCTGCTGTTAAGCTTCTCAAGTAACTATGAATTGAGTCATTCTTGATACATTGACACATCCATAGTTCTTGTGTTATATTGTCCAAACTCCTTTATCTTGAGGGGAACGTAATTGCTGCCATTTCCTTCTAGCTCTTTGTTTTTCCAAAATCATTTCACTGATTTCCGAAGGGTAATTATTTCCAGAGTTTCTTCTTATTTGTGGAATATTACACCATGCTGCTTGTTGGATATCAGTAACAAACTTCTCCAACTGTTTTTAAAAATTCGACTGAGTCACTGTCAATGTTGTAGAACCGTTCCATAATGATATAAAAACACACATATACGTCAACTCTAGATAAACGGTAGAATTTGACAATATGTGTGTTTTTATTTCATTCTCCAACTCTGTTAACTAGAATGAAAGCATTAATTGAATCCAGATTCTATATTCAGCAAGTTTTGATGGTAGCGGAGACACGTACTCACGATCCTTTATGAAGCTACATGAGTAAACATTGCGTGAGGTTAGTAGATGGAGGTGATGCATAGCAAGCCCTGTCATTGAGGCCCTTGAGCTGCTCTTAGACTAATAAATGGTAGACGGCAAGTGACTGATTTCCATTGCTTCTCTTTTCATATTGGATATCACAGGAGTGCATCTTCAGTATTAAAGGGCCTGGATCAGCTTGGTTTCTCGTAAATACGGGCATATACTTGTTCTTAGTCACATAATTTTTATCTAACATACATAGGTCTGGATGAAAATTGATGGATAGTGACAATGAAAAGCTCTAACGACCAGTAACTTACAGTATCTACGTTCCTTGTCTATAAGCCACTTCCCTGCCAATTCCAACCAGTTCATTCAATTTTGACGGATTGTGGCGAAAATATTGCACGCACATACGCATTGGTGCCAACAAACAAAACTGAGCTGCTTTTTCACTTGACATATAATATAATTATTGTAATTGTAATGTAACAACTATTTGAATATTATGAAGAGTTGAAATCTGTAATAAAGCATCCTGTAATTATATTTTATATTATGAAAAAATAGGGTAGCTTGATTCAGTTTTCTGAAAGGGTTTCATTGAATTTTGTTAAAGATTAGTTTTCACACATGTTAACTCTGAAAACATTAAAACTTTCTAATTTTTGAATGCAGGTTGATGAAGGAACTGCAGACACATCCATATCTCAAGAAAGTGGCCACGGAGATTACCTGGAAAACGTATAGCAAGAGTAACCAACTAACAAAATGTGATCTTCAAAGTTTAAGGGACTCAGGAAGTCTATTGATTGTTGAATATACTTCACAAATACTTCTCAAGTTACTCTGTTTCCAGTATAATAATTGCTGCTATCTCACTATTTTGTCAATTTCAACTTTTTCTCTTTGTATAAGGATGCATTTTCATGATTCAAGAACATTACAGCTGCACTATCTTGAGATGTCTGTTTTTCATGTAGAATATAACTAAATCATGCATGAAATGCACAAGAAATTACATTTGATTATTAATGTAAGTAACATCAGACTCTAATGAACAAAAATAAATATTGCAATTATTAGAGTAATTGCTTTAATGGCTTGAAGCAATTCATAGGTTTTATATACTTTTAATAATATGCCATATTTTTATAATTTAATTAATTATAGTCAATTAATTGTACAATTAATGAGTTTTATAAAATAAATTACACAATTATATTGAAACTATAATAAGTTATGTGAATATTAATAAGCTAGATTTTTATTTACCATCTGGATTTTGTATTTTTCAATAGGCCTATTCAATTTCTGAATTGATCCATTTAGGATACATGTGCTTGAAGCAATCAGATTGTTTCAATATTTATTCGATTATTTCTAATTTTATCATAGTAGTTTATTATTGCAGTTTATCAGTGCAAAACTAAGACTGATGAATAATATTTAGTAGATAGGCTATCATTGTAGTTTTAGTTACTGGACAGATTTTAGTGCCTTGAATAAAATATAGTATTAAGCGATCTTAAAATTTTATTTTAATCATTATTATTTTGACACAGTTGAGATTCAATTTAGAATTGAAATATAATCTCTCCAAGAATAGCATTAATTCACAATCTCAAAAGTAAGATTTATTAATTTTATTACAAAGGAGCACAGATCAGGAGAGGAAAGCCAAGGATATACCTTGTACTATTCCTCTTCCAAATTTAGAAAACATCGAAAAAGTCCGAAATATGTCTATGGTTTCACTTTTCTAAAATTTAGTCCATTTTCACTCAAATACAAGTAATTGTGATTTTTCATTCAGTAATTTCCTTAATCTAAATTTTAACCTTATCCTAATACTTAAAATAAAGCTAAATTTTGCTGAAAAATTTATAAAAATTTGCTGAAATCTAAATTTTGCTGAAATCTGAATATGAATAAATTTAAAAAATCTGGAGTTAGAATAGAATGCTTTTCTCATGCAGAAATGTTACAGAAAATAGTTGTGAGCTCTAGAGACCTAAACTCCTCTAAATGTCAGTGAAGTTAGTTTTGAAAAATTATACTTTTTGATTTAAACTACTGTAGTATCTCTCTGTAGTATCTCACTGTAGTATCTCTCTTGGTCTAAGAGATGGCCCGCTAAAGCCGGTACTGTGGGGCGGTCCTAAAGCGTTTTACATCAAAGTATAGTTATTTTGAATATTTCATTAATAAACTTTACTGTACTGGTAGAAATCGATAATGGCATTTTACAAAATCTCCTCTCCTCCAAGTGAAAGTCTATTCATTTTCTATTGAAATCATTATGTTCTACTTTCATATTTTATTTATGGTATGATGGTAGATAATATCCATTGAAGCTTTTTCAAAAAAAGCTGTGCAATCCTTTCATTTCGAATAATTATGCTTAAAAATGAAATTTTATGAGCTTTGTGATTAGAAATAGCATCAGTCCTCAAAAAGTTCCCATTACAAATAAAATGGATTATTTTTTCTCAAACGTTACCGGTATACATGGAACATGAAGGGAGTTTACTCACTTATCAACTACCTTCTATCAAAACCTGCTTGGTTAGTTACTTACTGATCAATACCACTTTCTACATATTGTAGTAACACCAGCCAGATGCTAATCAATGTTGAAAATCTTCTAGAAATCTAGATTATGAAACTGAATCTAGCACCGATTATATAAATATAATTTTGTTATAATTTTCATGTTTCTAGTCATGAGTGGATTTTTGATAGTTCACTACTGTTTTAAACGTGACATTTCGGCGGCTAACTGATTGCTCACATAACAATGAATTGAATCGTACAAATAAATTATTTTTATATGTTATATAGAAAATGCTCTTTCGGCTTAATAAACTTGAATTATGTGCCTTGATATTTAGTTATCTAAACGTATTGTATCATGTGAGTTCTTATTGTATTATATATATTTTTAATAAAAAGTAAAAGATCAAAAATATTTAGTTTGATTTTCTTTTTGCTAAGTAAGTTTATTATGGATGGATTATGGGAGGGATAGAACCGAATAAAATATGTATTTATTATACCATTACAATACCACTGCAATTAGAGAAAGGAAATGCTTACATTTCTGAAAAATAATATTCCTCCAACTGTAGCAGCCGTTATGAAGAAAGCGAATGAGAAGGAAGATATGCCAAAAATTGAGAGGAAACGCCTTCTGCATGGCATTGGCTTTTGTTACGAACGTCAAGGGAAGAAAGGCCTATTAATAGAAAGAGAAGAAATAATTAGATGGTGACACAAATTATTTGAGGGAAATATAAAGGGCCACATCGGAAGGAAAGACTATAGTGTACACTGATGGGTCTTGGGTGAATGTGGGACATTCAGTTGTGGAAGCATGGCGAGATAAGACTGTCAAGTGTCAATAGTGCAAGAGACGCTTTCTTGAAAGGCTTGAATGCGTCGACTGACAGGGGACCAAATTTTTGCTCTAGTTTACTCTGGAACCCATAAATGGTTCATTCAAGTTGCTGAGCTTCTTTCTTATGCAGAAAGAATACGGCTGATGCACACGAAGAAATGAATTCGGAAAAAAAATAGTTTAAGGAGCAACTTGTCCCCAATTGCCCCACAAACTGTGTGATTGTAGTCGACAACACATCTTATGATTTCAGGCAAATTGAGAAAATTCCAAACCAATCATGGATGAAAGACGTTATATTGACATGGTTGAGAGGGCATGGAATAATGGCTTCTGAGGAACTTATAAAAAGAGAGTTGATGTATATTGTGAATGAACAGAAACCAGAACGTCAGGAATATCCAATTGAAGAGATTGCAAAGGAAGCTGGGTTGGAAGTATTGCGACTACCACCATACCATTGCGAGTTAAACCAATACCTACTATTACTTCAGGCCCCACAACTAATTAATGACGTCATAACATGTAGATTGATTCCTCCTAGATCGTAGTAGTTTATACTAGCTTATCAATGTAACTTTTGTTACTGTATCAATTTTTTATTGGATGGAATACTATATAAATTTCAGATTAAAGACATTTGTATTTCATTAAATATAGATTTTATTGAAATAAAAACACTATTCCACAAATGCAATAATTTATCCATACTTTCAGCTTGATAGACATAGGCCTTATAGACTATAAGACCTTATGGAAATACAGCAATAGACTGGCTTCTCCACACATCTGTGTAATCACTTGTCAGCTGATTTATGATGAATAATTCTATAGTCCGATTTTTACTTTCCTTGCCCTATTACCATAGGTAAGGAAAGTATTGCTTTCCGAAAAAAATTAAGGTATCTAAATTTCTATACGTTTCAAGGTCCCCTGAGTCCAAAAAAGTGGTTTTTGGGTATTGGTCTGTGTGTATGAGTGTATGTGCGTCTGTGTACACGAAATCTCATTTCCCAATTAACGGAATGACTTGAAATTTGGAACGTGAGGTCCTTACAATATAAGGATCCGACACGTGCGATATGTGCGTCTGTGTACACGAAATCTCATTTCCCAATTAACGGAATGACTTGAAATTTGGAACGTGAGGTCCTCACAATATAAGGATCCAACACGAACAATTTCGATCAAATGCGATTCAAGATGGCGGTTAAAATGGCGAAAATGTTGTCAAAAACAGGGTTTTCGCGATTTTCTCGAAAACGGCTCCAACGATTTTGATCAAACTCATACCCAAAAAAGTCATTGATAAGCTCTATCAACTGCCACAAGTCCCATTTCTGTAAAAATTTCAGGAGCACCGCCCTATCTATGCAAAGTTTGATTTTAGATTCCCAATTATCAGGCTTCAGATACAATTTGAACAAAAAATTGCAAGTGGAAAAGATTGAGCATGAAAATCTCTACAATTAATGTCTAGTATTTTCACCTAAAATTCAAAATAGCTCGAAATTTGAGAAAATGTTATTATTTCAATTGCAAACTGTTGGCAACTGTTGATTCTATTGAATCATTCACTATGAAGAGATAGCAGAATTCGTGTGCCTCCAGCGTTATTGTACTGTCACCAGCTGGCTTAGATCTTAGAATAGTAGACTTGAGATGCGCGTTAAAATAGCGTCTGGTGATAAATTTTCATAACGGCAAGTAAAGTTGTGTGAGTGCGCCACACCAGATTTTTGGGTAGCCTATTGGTCTGTATGTGTGTGTGTGTGTGTATGAGTGTATATGTGCGTCTGCATGTGTAGGCCTACACGATATCTCATCTCCTCCCAGTTAACGGAATGACTTGAAATTTGGAACGTGAGGTCCTTACACTATAAGGATCCGACACGAACAATTTCGATCAAATGCAATCCAAGATGGCGGCTAAAATGTTGTCAAAAACAGGGTTTTTCGCGATTTTCTCAAAAACGGCTCCAACGATTTTGATCAAATTCATACCTGAAATAGTCATTGATAAGCTCTATCAACTGCAACACGTCCTATATCTGTAAAAATTTCATGAGCTCCGCCCCATCTATGCAAAGTTTGATTTTAGATTCTCAATTATCAGCCTTCATACACAATTTAAACAAAAAAATTTAAGTGGAAAAGATAGAGCATGAAAATCTCTGCAATTAATGTTCAATAACATTTTCACCTAAAATTGAAAATAAGCTTGAAATTCGAAAAAATGTGATTATTAAATTGTAAACTGTTGGGAAGTGTTGGTTCTACTACTATCATTCACTACGAAGAGATAGCAGAGCTCGTGAGTCTCCAGCGTTATTGTCGTATCACCAGCTGTCTCATATATTTGAATAATTATAGTAGACTTGAGATGTGCGAGAACACTAGCGTCAGGTGATCAATAACGGCAAGGAAAGTTGTGTGAGTGCGCCACATCAGATTTTTTTAATAGCCCAACTATACTAGGTATATACCGTAGGTACCTAACTTGCACGAATAGAATCATTTATTGAAGTGTGAAGAGGAGAAAATCTTCTTCACGAGCTCGTTTAGAAAATTGAAGTTATTATTGAAAATAGTTTTTCTTTTCTTCTATTTCACAAATTGTTATTTATCAATGACCATGCCAACGTTAAAATGGCCCTCATCATCACAGTGCCCTCCTAGGCTACTTTTCAAAAGTGTTTTTTTTTAAACATCGATGGCTGTTACCGCTTGATGAAGCAGTGCCATTATAAACTTGGATAATGCATCATAAAAAATTTCTTATTCGATAATTCTCATTTTATTCGAATTTGAATTAAACAATAAAATTATATCCAAATGAAATTTCACATTTTGAAACATTTCTCTGTGAATAAATTTCCTCTTGGAACATTACTATGATTTCAATAAGATTTTTTCTGAACATACTTTGTCTGGAACCAATACGTTTTGAAGGTTTAAAATTGCTTGAGTTGAATGTAGTCGTTAATCAATTATTTGAAGAGTATAATCCAAATGTGGGTTATAAATAAATGATGGATAAATAAATAAATTTTCATCATAAATTTCATTTTACATTCATTTTAAGTTTTGTAAATCATATGAGCTCAGAGAGCCTGTGAAATAATTGTGTGGAAGAGCAGAAAAGAGAGCGCAGGCTTTTTAGATAGATTCATCATAATAACGGCAACCTTGTGCTCCCATTGTTCTATTGAAATAACATTGGTCATAAATTTCATGTTCACATTATAACATGGTCGTAGATAAAAGATATTCATTCATGTTATTCTTAAAAAAACATATCGTCCAACCAAAATTCATAAATTTACAGTTGAAAGAATCATTTCTACAATAAAAACATCTAAAATTATTTTTTTTTCAAATTTAGCAATTATATCGAATATAATAATACTTGGTCAATTCTCAGGTCGTAGAATCGTTCTTTCAAAAGAGTCGTCTCCTGTCAGAATGTACTCGAAATTTTGTTAGCCTATTGTACTTCTAAAATGTATATCCCGTATTGCTTGATCTATCGATTCATGAAATTCAGATTGATATTGAATACTCATAAAATTGATCTCATGACTTATATGAACTAGAATGTGTTTAAAAAGTGATTGCATTTGGGAAAAGTATCTAGATTGAGAGAGCAGTGTAACCGCCATTTTAACCGACCAACGCGAACTCTAGCCGGCTTCTCTTGTCGCTTCGGTTCGAGTTTCCAGAGTTCATTTCGTTTCAGATCCGTTCTTCACTTCATACGTTGTGTTGTGATCAAACACATTCGTGACCTGGTGTTCTCGTGTTGTGTGTTTGGTGTTTTTGTGTGTGACACAGTGAGCGTTTAGTTTGTAATTTATTTGTGAGTTGAGTTTTCAAAAGTTTTTACATCATTTTAAATTAACAATGGCATCAAAAGCGAAAAAATCAGCGGCGTCCAGAGCCAGCTCTACGCCTAGACCCGAAACACCTCAACCTAGTTCTTCCGGCAACCAGGGCAAATCTGGTAGCCCTCTCAGTCCTACACGATATGGCCGGCTTCAAGAAAAAGCCGATTTGCAAAATTTGAACGACCGTCTTGCAATTTATATTGATAAGGTGCGTCATTTGGAGACGGAAAACAGTCGCCTAACCCGAGAGGTTCGAACGTCCCAGGAATATACAACGCGCGAGGTTACTAACGTCAAGTCTCTTTATGAAGCTGAGATTGCCGAAGCTCGCAAGCTATTGGATTCAATATCCAGAGAAAAAGCGAAAATCGAACTTGAGGTTCGGAAATTGTCCAAGGACGCCGATGAGCTAAAGAAAAGGTAAGTAACTTTTCAGATTTAAATTCAGTTTATCAATAGGCCTACCCCTAATGTAATTTTCCAACTTCCATTATCCATAAATTTTATATTATTCTTTAATCAACTTATCACATTATGGTCAATAAAAACCGAAACCACTAATTTAAATAGTTAGCTAACCTATTTTCTTGAACTCAGACTGAAGCCAATAATCGGGTTTAGGGTATCAATTATTGATGACTTTGACATATAGGCCTTTATAAATTGTTAATTTACATTAAATTATTATTTATTCGTAATTGGATTTTGAAATATCTAAATTCAAATGTTTAACGGTAATTTACCGAATTTTAATTGGTCTATTAGCCTATAATGTTGCGTTTTACAGTTTTGATTATTGATCAAAATTGCGTTGGAAAAAATGAGCATAAATACCTATTCTTCGTCATTGACCAGCTTCCTGGATGGACGGCGTCTGTTTATAATCAGACTTAATTTGGTTGTTGTTGATTATTAAAAAATAAAAAAATCTATTTACATTGTGCGAGATAAAACATCAGTCCCTGAAGAAACAATATAAAGTTACTAAGCAAATTACTTACTATCCCAGGGGTGCCCACAGCATGTTTTGATGTAGCAAGTTGCGACATGAGACTGAATTTTGGTGGGGATTTTTGGAAAAAACTAGGGAAATTGGGGGGGGGGGATTTTTCAATATACCCACAGTTTTCAAGTAGGCTACCTAAATGGATACCAAATTTTGAGAATTTTGCGACATGGACCATTGCGGGGATGGGCACCCCTGTACTATCCCATACTATCTAGGAGTAGAACAAATTTAAAAATAAAATTACACTACGGTACAACTCTTAGTATACCCATTCTATGAAATTGTGTATCAAATCATAAATTTATTTCAAGTTTGAAATGTTAATTTTTAGTAGGCTTAAGTTACCTATTTTTATAGTTTGGATTATTAACAAATCTTCGTTCCTATATTAATTGAAAGATTATAATTTAGGTTATCATAAACTGCTCTAATATTCAAATAGGACTATAGTAGGCTTACCAAGTTTTAAAACATTGTCTCAAGGTACATCTATACTTTCTGTATTGTCATTGTCACTATTGATGGAAAGTTGAAAGTTGGTGACCATATCTACAACTGACAAAGGTTTCTTCAACTGATACAATTGACAGCTACAATCCTACAATTTATTGATAAAAAGTTTAAATGCTGACAATATCTACTACTATCTACTAATATTTCAAAAAAACGATGTTAACTTACAGCGATAACAATATTCTGGTTTACCGCTAGGCGGATTTTATAAACAATTAGATTTGATAATAGTGGAAGAGGAAGACAAAGCAACAAAACAATAGCATTGCAAAAGCAACATATAAATTATAGAATTGTCAAAATCGTATTAAAACTGAGATCCAACTAGTAGGTAGTAGTATAGTAGATAATAATAATATTTGAAATGTGTTTTATTTGGACCTGAATTTTAATTATCGAAAGGCCCCAAAAAATAGTAGGCCTACTGAGCTGCGGTCCAAGTTTTTGACTTGTCTTTTAGGACGTAGCACCTAGACATCGGTCACCTAGTTGTATGTATGCATTCCTTGAAATACCTCATCAGTATTCAAGAACGTTGTTGCAAGACATGGCTTCAGGCCGATGTTCGCCTTGTATTATCATCCCAACTTTACTGAAGACAGTGTTGAGGGTGTGGTAACACACTTTAGTTTTATGAGCAATCAAATAACGACCAAATGTTCATGAACTAAATTCAGTAAAATACTTCTTATTCGTATTCATCACCGTCGATTATTGATTATTTAGTTTTTATCTGAGATATATTATGAATTTTATATAAAATTGCTTTTAGTTGATAGGCCTACTTCTTTCACAATGAATAATTTACTTTTTAATTCATACTTTCCTCATTCTTCTTATGAGATCTATTGTGGTAGAATAATACATATAAAATTCCCTTAAAAATTCCATTATAAGAACTAGTGTAGTGAGTTTACCAGAACTTTAATCTGAATACACTTTTTTCAATGAACTTGTTTCTGATCACTTTGTATCCTTATGATTCTTCTAAAAATAACAATACTAGTGATGTGATATTTTTATTTGTATAATTATTTGAAAATTGAAAAGCTAAGAATGAATGGAAAACACATATTATGGAATTCTATAAAATAAATAGATTTTATTTAGAAGTGCTATAGAAGGAAGATGAAACTACTATAACACTGCAACTGAGTAACGTTTTGTACAAATTTTTCTATCACTAATTACAAAAAAAGTGAACAAGATTACTAAGATCACTCTTATATTAGGATTGTTCGGATTAATAATTCTTAATGATTATTAAGATTACTTTAATATTAGAATTGGCAATATAAATAATGCTCAATAAAGTATTTATAATAAACTAATATGGCAAGTATGTATGTTTGTAATGTACAGTATTGTATGTTTGAAATGTCACATTTTCAACATTTGGAAATTCACGGGAAACCCAACTATTTTCACCTAAATCCTACTATCCAACAATTTCTCCTTAATATGTCCTAATCTCATATACTTGTCTCCATGCTTTAACTACGGACTAGTTATTGGTTATCGCTATAGTTTTAGTTGTATTTTTTTAGGTGATCCTAGTCCGTAGCCCTAGTTGCTAGTAATTATTATTAAACGAAAAACCCCAATTAAATGCTGTAAATCACCCCGAAGACTTCTGGTACTGCAAATATAATATTGACAACAGGGTAACAGCTAGATGGAAATTCGATGAGCGCTACTATACAAAAATTATTTTTTTTTGGGCCTGAAAAATAATTTTTGTATAGTAGCGCTTATCTAATTTCCATCTAGCTGTTTACCCTGTCGTCAATATTTGCAGTAGGTAGCAGAAGTCTTCAGGGTGATTTACAGCATTTAATTGGGATTTCCGTTAAATAATTATTATTATAATTTGAACGAATGCAATTTCCAATTTATTTTCATCTGTAGACTAGTTGCTATTGCTGGATGCTTGATCAGACCTTCTACAACCCTATTCTATGTTATGATTGTGTAGTGTGATGTATCCACCATTGCGTCATATGTGAAAACTGTTCTCGCTGGTCTCGTATCAGTCGGCGTGGGATTTTGGGCTCGGCACGCGGCTTGCCTACGTCACTCTTTCCTATCTCACTCATCTCTTCTCTCCGTCATTCTTCTTCCTCTTGCGCTAACTTTACTTTGAAAACCATTCCGTCATCGCTAGATTGAGCGGGACGCTGTGCGCATGCGCTTTTTGTTGAGTATTTTGAGTGAGCTTTATCTCTGTACTGTATCTGGAATGTGTCCTAACTTGAAGTGCTTTATGGAATATGCTTGGGTGAAGTTGTCAAATTGTTGAGCTGCCTGCAGTCTGGCGGTCGTTATGTCGACGTCGACTTGAGTCAGACGCATCGTATTTAAATGAGGTCAAGTTCGTTACTCGCTTTGTGCCGGCTGCTCAGGCCGGTAAAAAATGTTCAATGAGATGCAATTACAAATCATCACAATTAACATGAACTATAAGAATATTGTGGCTTCATGTTATTGAGACTATCTATTACCATTCTCTACAAAGTTATTTGTTATAAAAATATATATCTTAGAACCCCTCCAAGTAAAATCTAGTGCTAGGAGGCAGGCTAGGAGTACATATCCCATTGAATATTGAAAACATGAAGGAGGTTGAGCAGGCAGTCAGATATCTGCAGCGATTAGATTCATATAAATTTTGCGACCATATAATGAAGGCTACTGGCTTTTTCAAAATGCAGTGTCTTGCTTGTATGTAATCTTTTTCATCTTTCCGATTAAGTTAGTATTCACTATTAATAAAATAACGCATCAAATTTGATAATTTCTCAACTGTTCTATTGTTAGTATTCACTATTAATAAAAGAACGCATCAAATTTGAAAAGTTCTCAAATGTTCTATTCGTTCTAATGAGCCAATTAAATTCTTATTTCATTCATAGCTTCCAAATTCTCGTTTTATTTTGTTTAGCAAATTTACATTATTGTTATTATTAGCCTAATTTTTCTAGTATTATAATATAAGACAGCATTGTGTGTATTCATAGAAAGACAGAGTTGTGGAACCTTACAGATGGGCTTGTAAATTTCTGTTGTTATTATTGGTTTATTTTCAATATAGGTGATTATGATAAATGCATCTCTAGAAATGTTTCATTTATTGAAATTGTAGTGAATTGTTATTACTAATCCACAACTCTTGCTGTTGATGAAAAAATTATAACAATGTTATCAGTAAAACCATAAGACACTAAACCATAAAACAATAAGACACTGTGCTGAAGTCTCTTTCTCTGAAGAGATTATAAACTCGACAAGACAAGATTCATAATATGAATACTTCTTGAATTGTTTTGTTATTTAATGTTGAGTCACAAATAGAAATAAAATGTAAAGGTGATTAAAGTCAGTTTACAATAAGTTGGGACTATTGTATCTAGCCCATCCCATTTTTCTTATAGAGATCATTCATGTTTTAGAAAAATCAATGAAGGGAATGAAATAGTGTAGTTCAGAGAAAGCAAACTGCAGATCTAGGCCTATCTGTCTGAACTGAATTATAAAGTTGGCTAATCGTAACAATAATTTTAATTAAATGCTGAACATACAGCATTGTGAGTTATCTGGTCACACGTGATAGGAGATCTTGGCTGTCAATAAATTAATTTTCAAAGTTGCTGTATTTCTGAAATATGAAAGGGTGATTCGTCAATAATATTAGATAAGATCGAAAATAGGATAATTAGTCGAGATATGAATAATTAATTCTTATTTATATATTCAGAAATTTCCACCTCAAGAAGATACTAGTAAGCTATATAGAGTATTAAAGATTACAAATATAAACAGAATACAGAAATGTAGGATGTAATGTATCTCAACAATATAATGTATATATTATGTTTTTGTTTACATCTTTATCTGCACCGTATCCCAGTCTCTCTACGCCTTATCTCAAAAGTGAAACAATTATTATGTTATCATTATTTTGTGTCTTAACATCTTGATGTTGAATTCGCATTATTTGAAAAACACATTTCTGATTTATTAATAGGCGCTTGCTAATTGCTTTTACTCAGAGGAGGTGAGGTGCTTTTGGTGGGTGGGGGTGGGGATTGCTAGCTTGTGGCAGCTGTCTGACCCCCTACACCCCTTCTAGAAGTCCGCTCCAGTTTTGTATATAAAACGGAAGTTTTTTGCTGAACTGTTGGTACAAGGTTCAGTGGTCTCTGGTCGACTACTGCTATTGCATGCATTTGCTTGTATCGTTGTATGCCTGTGATTTGGCTTGAGCTGGCAAGAGAAGCCCAGCTGCTCATTCGATAAAAATAGTGTTGAATTTGATGGATGGTGGATGGATAACGCTTCTAGTTGTGGGTACGAATTGTGGGCTCTCTTTTTCAATTTGTGACATTTTTAGAATGTTGGAGAAATTCATGAATCTTGGAAATGAATAAATACTGTCGAATGACTTGGGTCCATGCCCTTCCATTCACGGCATGTGTTGTCCCAATTGTAAACTGGCTTCAATCACCATTACGTTCAATTTCTATTTACTTCTAAGCATTGAATACCAAAACAATCAAAGAAAAGTATTCACATACTCTTCGAATCTAAGTCTTGTCGAAGTTTATTATCTCCAAAGAGACTTCAGCACAGTGTCTCATGGCTTTACGATTTTGTTTTATAGCTTAGTTTCTCATGTTTCTACTGATTTTAGAGTGTTTCCTCTCATTATTCGCCAATTTATTCCAGTTGTTTGTAATACGATATTTAGAAATCGATGGTCAGAAAATAGGCTACATTTTTGATGATGAACATGATTGTATATTATTTGGCCTAATACGTTTTTCCATGTATTATTGCTTCTCTTTTATAATATAATATAATAATAATAATAATAATAAATTTTATTGCCAAAAACAATGCATACAAAATAATACTTAATCATCTAGAGCATAAACTAATAATAATAAAAATAATACAATTATGAATATTATATACATTTAATTGTCTTGACAATAAATACTCTCATGCAAGGGGAGCTTCCCTGTACGCATGGAGGAGTTGCTGCAGACCCTAGAAACTCTCTTATAGTAAAAAAAAATCATTCTATTTATTGAATTCCTTACATAATGTATCCAGTAATTATAACTAGGAAATGAAAAACAAGGCATTGATAAACAAAAATAAAAGTCATACAACAAATAAAGAATAAGATGAAAGCTAACAAAGAGAAAATAGTAATTAAAATAACTTTTAGAATTTGAGAAATGTGATCTCTCACTGAACAACAAAAAACATAGCTTCGACCGCCTCCGGAAGAAGACTGAATAGCCACTCTCTGATCAATCTACTGTACAAGGGGTATGATTGACAAGATCTTACATTGTCAGGCAAATTATTGAAGAATTTTGGACCTAAGAACAAGAAAGATTTTTGGAACATGGTGGATCTTGGTCTTGGCAATTGAGCTCTATTACCATGTCGCGATGAAGATCGAATAATATCCACAATTGCGCCAGCATTGCCACTCCTATTAAAGAACATCTGCAAAACTCTAAAAACGTACATATATCTAAGTGGCAGAATATTTAAATTTAAAAAGAGAGGAAAGGATTCATGCAATCTTGTTTTCTTCATCATTATTCTTACAAAAGACTTCTGTAATCCAGATAGCGGCTTCACATGAGTATGATAAGTACTACCCCAACAAGTAATAGCATAGTTTAGTCTGGAGTGCACAAATGCAAAATAAATCTGCCTCATGACACTCAATGGACACAGAGATCTCAAAAAATAGAATTTGCGCATGAACATGTATAAATAGTTTTTGAGAGATAGGATGTGCTGCTTAAAACTGAGCTTTTCATCGACCATTAAACCTAAATATCTTACAACATCCGTTTGTGGAAAACTGCTACAAGGACAATCATTTAGCCGCCCCTGACAATCAATTGAATGATATTTAATGGGAGTGAGCATTTGAAAACCTTGAGACAGTGAAAAATTAACAATTACAGACTTTTCAATATTCAGACTTAGCCTATTACACGTGAACCACAATGACAGCATTTTAACATCGTAAGTAACACTCTCCATCAGCAATTGAGTTGTTTTTTCACCGTAGGTTAGGGCCGTATCATCCGCAAAAGCTGTAAACTCTCCTTTGAATGATGAAGAGTACAGATCATTAATGAAGATAAGAAACAATATTGGCCCAAGGACCGAACCTTGTGGTACTCCACTATTAATTTTCCTCAGTGAACTTTTTTGACCATTGAGGAAAACATATTGATGCCTTTCTTCCAGATACGATGCAAACCACTTATGTACCAGTCCTCTTATTCCAACCCTTTCCATCTTCCTGAGGAGAATATCATGATTAACCGTGTCAAATGCCTTTCTTATATCAAGAAAGACACCTGTGACTCGGTTTTTATCATTAGAGTTCAAACTATTCTGAACCAGCATCATGAACCTCCGAAGGGCCATCTCAGTGCTCAGACCTTCCCTAAAACCAAATTGGACATCAGAAATCACATTCAGCTTATCCATGAAATTAATCAATCTAAATTTTACAATTTTTTCAAACACCTTTGAAAAAACTGACAACAAAGATATTGGTCGGTAATTGCCAATCGAAGCAGCTTGTCCCTTCTTGAAGATGGGAACAACTCTAGCGATTTTCATATTTTGTGGAAAAATGCCCTCTGCGAATGATTTGTTGAAAATGTAAGCCAGCACAGGAGAAATAACATGTGAAATTGTCTTGACCAGAGCTGTAGAAATACCATCATCACCTGTCGCTGTACCTCCTTTCAGTCTTGAGATAAATAATTCTACTTCTTCACAAGATACTGGAGACCAAAAGAAAGAATTTGAAACGTGATTTGCATTAAAAACTCTATCATATGCTTCCTTTTGGTCTATACTGGGAGCAATAAGGGAAGTCGACAATGAATTAGGCACATTAACAAAATACTCATTGAATTGTTCAGCAATAACTTTTGGGTCGTCAACAGTTTTACCATTAATCTGGAGACTCTTTACACAATTTTTCGCCTTATTATTTCCAGATAAAGAGTTAATGACCCTCCACTGAGCTCTGGAATTATCCTTGACCTTCTCAAACAGCCTACTGTAGTATCTTTCCTTTGTTTCCTTAATCCAAAGATCAATTTTGCGCTTGAAATTATTATATTGAAGCCGAAGTCGAGCATCGTCAGGCGACCTTGATACTTTTCTCCTTAGCTTATCTCTATTCAATATTGCCAGACATAGCCCATCCGTCATCCAAGGTTTCAGTTTCTTCAAGCGGCGATCACTAGGACGAGCAAGAGTTACTTTACTCTCAGCAATTGAATCATTCAGTATTTTAATAAAAGAGTCAAATGATTTATTACAACAATCAGCCGAGTACACGGACGACCACGATTCCCCAGTAAGGATATTTAACAATATATTGTAATCAACAATTACTCTCTCATCACTGACATTGTGGGTAGTATGCTCATAAGTGCATGCCAATAAACAACCAATGCTTCGATGGTCAGTTATTTGAGGATCAATTACAAAGGCCTCATTCATAAGTGGCTTATTACTTCTGAATAATAAGTGATCAATACAACTGGAAGTGGTGTCTGTCACTCTCGTATTTAAGTTAATCATATTCTCAAAACCGTTGCCACTAAAAATACTCTTATATCTATCAACTATCTCATTATCCAAGTTCAAATCAATATTGAAATCACCTACGCATATTGCGGTACGATTAGTACCTATTCCAGCTATTACGCTCGAAAAACTATTGAGGAAGTCAGCAACAGGTTGACTATGCCACCTGTAGATAGCCAGAATAGTACAGTAAACAGACTCTCCCAACAGCAAGTCGTACATTAAAGAGTCAGCTCCTTCGATAAGAACATTTGTTTGTTTACAAGTGAGAGGCTTATCTTTAGAATAGAAGACAACGATGCCACCAGCCCGTGTGCGGCCGGCCACCGATAACGATTGATAGCCATCCAACTGATAAAGACTATCATCGCCCTCCTTTAACCAAGCTTCAGTCAGAACTATCACATCGGGCTTAGTATACAACGTGCTTACAAATGATATGAACGAATCAAAATTCCTACTGATACTCCTAATATTCTGGTGCATTATAAAGAGTGATCCACTATGACACATAGCATTGTTGAATGCCAACGCATCAGAAAAAAAAACTAGTAATTATATCATCCATTTAGATTAAAATAATTAAGGGTATAGCTTGATAAACTTGAAAACATATGCAATTAAAATGGATGCTCTCCTGTGAAATGTGAAATGTAGACGCAAAAGAAGAGGTGACCCTCAAATCATTATAGTAGCAATGTAGTGAATCGAACGATAAGGATAAAATTGTCGAAATAGCAATGGATAAAGGAAGCAGACAGATAGAACACTTATATCATTTATCGGCATTAGACTAAACAGAAATAAAATAATGATTTTCAAATCAATGATTTTTAGTAAGCTCATAATAATATATTGAAAGTTAATATTTTCCTTGGTATTGGATATAGTCCTGTGAATAGTGAAAGATTTTGAACTATACATTTGCACTGACCTTAGAATTGTCAACATCATGAATCGTAAATGAGCTTTGAGATAGTAGCATATCTAATTGTCCACTTGATTTGAGTTCGATCACTGGGCTTTTTTCCTGCTTCCTTATTAGAATTTTACAGTCTCTCACCCAAAGAAATTTAAAACGGTGTTCCTTGTGCGCTGATCTAGCCAATGAGAAAAGTTTCCTTCTTGACGGCGACAAACACTCATTGATGTAGATAGGTTGATCAGTATTACAGCCGATATGCCTGGTCGAAAAATCGCGCTTCACTCGCCTCTTCTGTAGGAGCGTGTTTTTGTCGGTTCTCCTAATGAACTTGACGACAACCGGAGCAGGCCCCTCCGGTCCAGCGCGACCCAGGCGATGACACACGTCGATGGCATCCTCCCCGATCTGGCAGCCGAGAGCACTCGATATGTTGTAGACCATCGAGTTCAGGTCTTCGTTGGGTTGCTGAGGCAGGCCTCGTATTTCGACCATGTTAATTCTCGAGTATTGTTCTAGATCCTCTACACGTTCTTTCAATGCAGCATTTTCCCGTTCCAACTTCACAACTTTCTTAGTTAACTCCTCTATAGTTTTTAGACAAGTTTCAAACTTCTCGTTCCGCTCCTCTTGCTTCACATTTAGCTCGGTGATTCCCTCATGGCAGGCCTCCATAGACTTCCCGAGGTCCAACTCCATCCTCTTTTGATCCTCCTTCATGACGTTCAGCATAGCGACTACGTCTGCAATCGTCAATGATGAACCACTTGAGACCGGTGTTTCAGTCGACATACTCTTCCTGCGTTCCAAGCTGCAATCGCTGCAGCGCCATATTTGATTATTTTCTGTCATAAACTTGACGTCATTAATTTTAAGTCCGGCACAAGCCCCATGTACCAGGGACGAACACACTCCACAAGCAATTTTATCATTATTACCGCTTCGCACTGATTTAAAGCAAATTTTACACGACATATTATACGGTTTAAAATGTAAGCAGAGAAGTAATATAAATCAACCCGAATTCACCGGTAGAAAACGAACTCACAGATATCACAATCGCTAACAAAGATAACGGAGCAGCACGAAAACGAAAAACGATGCTCTCTTCACAAAGTCTTGTCAACAACTGAATATTATATATTAAATATAATATACTATATTTATTATATACTAAATATATTATATATATTTTCTTCATCATTTTAGATTTTTTCAAATTTAAAATAATTGGTCATAGGTACATGTTTATGGATGCAATATTCAGGAAGTTTCTAATATACATATCAAATTAAAAAAAAAAAATCGATTTATTCTTGAGAACCTTGGTGAAGAGAACACTAAACAAAATGAATTTGGACTTTTAGCGCTTATATTTTGGATCGTCTTCTTTAAAAGCTTTGGCTAATGCTTTTTGGGACATTATATATCCCCTATAAAACAGCAATAAGAGTAGACCCTTAATTGACCTCTGATTAACCGGCCATCGGATTAGGCAAACCTTTTTCCAAGATTATACAAACTTCCGCTGCGAAGGCAAACAGTGCAGTAACGATCCAAATAACTTTCATGTCACTTCAGGTCGGTGGTATTTCAGCTAAAGACTTCCACACCCGTTGTTGACTATGCATTCAGAATGTCATTCAAGGACAAGAAACATGAGGAAATCACCAATTATCTCGGTTGAGAAAATATAATGTAGCTGAGTTTTTTTTCACAGTTATCACTGTTTTTTCTCTTATATCACCTTTCGATTGTTAATTTGTGATTTTAATGGAATTATAAACGAATTTTTATGATTTAAAAAAAATATTTACTCTTGTTCGATTAAATTCAACACCTCTAAGTCTACACTGCCATGGGTGGACGTTGTTATTATAACGCTATTATTATAGAGGCTTGAATTTTTCTAAGCAACTATTTCCCATATTCGTGGTTATCCCAACCTTTCCTGTTATCCGACCATGGTCCGACTCGATAGGATCGCTCTACTGTACCAGAGGTGATTTTAGTTGTAGGCTAATTCTATTTGACTTTTACTTTTAGCCATATTGCTTATTAACTGTATTTTCAGCGTTTAAACTGCTCTATCTGTTTTGAAATTGAAATTTACTTTGATAGAATCAAGTAGTGGGCATGATAGAATATTCGAAGGAATATTTATAATTCTTATAGAATAAAAAATCCGGCATATTCTTTGTAAACCCCGCTCTCCTTTGCAACTGGTCGATCTGAACTCGCAGCTAGTCGCTAGTGGGCACATTCCTTTCATTTAGGACGTCAACTTCCCTGCCAAGACGGATGAATATTAAGTGGTATCAGCACACTAACTTTTGGGAGGGCATTTGGCAGTTCATTGTTCTTGGTCCCTATCTTGATTAATAAGCGTGCGAGTGGCTTGATGACGTCATCACTGGCCAATGGTCTGTAGCAGTCTGAGGAGTGTGGGTGTGACCTTGCTGCCTCGAACGGCGGGAAACAGACAACTCATCCTAGACCCTAGAGACTCAACTCTGGAGTAGTTGCTGTACTTAGTTAATAGGAAGGCGGGAAATTAATGTGTGTGTGTGTGTGTGGTGTGTGTGTGTGTGTCCGCTCGTGCGTGATGGCTCTTGAGCCAGCGTTGTCATTCAACCTTCCAAGTTGTAATGAAGCGTATCCAAACATTCAAGCATTGGCTGCTCCCAGAAATCTTTGTTCACACTCCTGCGTCTTCCTTCAATTCACCTTTATCCTATTATTATCATCATCATTCATTTTATCTGTCAATGTAATTACTAATTATTCTCATGCAGCATATCATACTGAAGTCGTTAGACATCATAGTTTTGAGTGCAATTATTATCCTTATGGATTTTGCAATTGCTTTGTCTACAGGTGAATTTTAAATAAATTTTAATTATGACGATTATGGGTAAAATATCATTTGCCTAACAAAATCCTTTATATAATACAATGCAATTCAAAATATTGACCAAGATGGAAAATGAGAAGTTTAATAAACAAATAGAATGTATCGAATCGTTGAAATAGTCGCACAGAAGATAAAAGATGTATAAACATTTATGTTTATCAATCATGAAAGTAGGATTATTAGAACGAAGAAATAAATAATATATTTTCACTTCTTTCTAGTAAAAACAAAATTGACAGCGTACTCCTGTTAGTAAATGAATAACGTCTAAGTATTGAAGTGATGAATATTTATCATTGAAATAGATTGTAGAATATGGGAGGCTATAAAAATGTTTAAATTGGAAAAAAACTTTAATAGCATTATTAATGCATGACAAAAAACTCTGGAAATCTAGTAAATTAACTTCATGCTTCAGAGCCAAGATTTTGGCTAAAGATCTTCAGTCATGAAATTCCATACAGTTTTCTATCAAGTGAGCCAAAGATCATGAATAAATAGAATAGAATACGGAGTGTTAATAATAAAAAAAATATCGTGTCCACTAGATTATAGCTGTTCCCGCTCTCTCCGCGCACATATCTATAGTCTATGTAGGAAAACGTTTTTTCATTGATGATTATTATTGTTTATAGTGAAGTAGTTCTTACTCTGGAAATGAAGTATTTGAATTTTGGTGCAAGTGGATAAGGAGTATGCATCATAATATTAGATCTAAATTATCTTGTTACGCCAATAAAATCTAAAAATATTTCAATCATACTAGAGTTCAACATTATGATGGTATTGTGTGAGTATCATTGACATTGACAAACCAAGAAAATAATCAAAAGTGCCCTACAAATAGATTAGTACGATTCTATTCCTATGCATAGATAGTCTGACAAATAATAGACTCGTGCTGTTCATTCAGATGTTGGCTAAATGGTTTTTTGCGCAATCAACACTTTACATAACCGCTGAGTCTAAGCAGAACTTCTCACTAACAATTCAATATATAGTGCAGAATATTCCAATTCTATATACACTGCATTTGGTGATTTGTAAAGTAAATTATCTACTTTTTACTTTTATTTGATTGTACAACAATAACAATTAGAGTTTCTTGCTTTTTTCATCTGTTGTGTATTGTTTTGTTACGAATTCACCTAATAATTATTTATTTTCAAAATTATGTGGTTCTGAAGGCCGTTGTCAAAATGAATTTCTTTATGGACTTCTAAATATCTAAATATTTTTACGATTGATATTATAACGATATTTTGATATTTTTACGATTGATTGTACACTCGCTAACTTTTGAGTCCAATTTGAGATGGAGATTATCTTTCCTATAATTAAGGCGGCCACAGTGACGCATTGAAAGATGCCCATATGATGAATAGTGATGACGGCCCTTATTTTATTAACTGCCGAGAGGGTTCTAGATTTGACTGGGGTTGTGGGGTTCACCTTCTAGTATAGCGTACAGTTGCAGTCGTAGGGGCGTAGGCGGAAGAGTAGATTTTAGTGGGGAGTGTGTTTACTTCATAATCTACCCTCACCCACTTTCTCCGTAGTCTGTTTTTGTTTTTTTCCTTCTGCTAGCTATCAACGAAGAAGCATTGGCTGCTTGTGATAGAACGCTTGACACCTGCCTTGTGAGTGGGCTCTTTCCGTGTTTCCTTTTGGCCCTGACCCGGCTTCTCTATCTGGGTTAGTTATTAGCCGATATTCACGCTTCAGGCTTACATAAAAATTGAGTGTTTATAATTTTCTCCATTAAATTGGCCAATAATAATTCTCATTCTGTAATGGATTATCATTTGATGCGTCGAAAATGTTGTCTCTTTCAAATAGTTCTTTGCTAGTGATTATTTATTCATTATATTCAATTTCCCATCAATTCTGTAATTTTAACTATTTTTGTGTATCATCAGGTTAGATACATAATTTTAGTTTTACAATATTGTTAAAATTATTTCAAAATGATGAAGACAATAATAATGAAAAATGACACAGTGAAACCTCTTCATTGTAAACACAGAGACCTCTATGAATTCTATTCCCAACTGGTTAACAACACTGTAATCGTAGATTTAAAATCAGCTGTAAGATGCGGCATTCATAACTCAATAGAATGCAATGCAATACAAGATCCACTCTTCACTACTTTAAATTCGGTCTGACAAGTTGAATTCTACAAGTGTAATTCTGACAAGTTGTTGCCATTCTACCTTGGGTACGGCGTACACTGTATGTGGTTGTAGAAAGAGAGATAACGTAATCGATAATAGTTATTTGTGCAACTAGTGCGCAAAGTGTCAGTTTGCTGCACCGAAAGAAACGTTTACGCCCGAGCCGTAGGCGAGGGCGGAATGGTTTCTTGAGTGCAGCAGAGGAACTTTGTGCACGTATTTCACATTAAGTTTTTCCTACAGTTATCATTGAATATGAAAAGTGGGTAATTATGGGTAAAATTGCCTAAAATCCATCAAATGTTTTTCTGTGTAATTTTATTATTGATAAAAACCTTAATCCTAAAATCCTAAAGTCCTCGTTGTCCTTGGTTATAATATATAATGAATAATAATTAGCGCGTTGTGCTTCGTTGCACCTCTGCTCACTATAGCAGCCACAGCAGTCACTGTTACCAACTTCATTTTGATTTTGCTGCACTGTTGCTCCATATAACCTACTAAGTATTTTGCGTTGCCATGTTGCAAATCTGGAGTGCAGAAAAATTTTTCCCGCACTAGAGCGGAAAAGTGATTCTTTGCGTTCTGTAATCAGTGCAGCAATGGCCACTTTTCAACGTAACTGTAGGAAAAACAATTTTTCAAAATAATTTCAAAGCTCTAAATTTGATGCTACTCTTTATGGCTTGAAAGAACTGTCTAATAACTTACTAATTTTTAGTGGTCTGAGGCTAAACAAAAAAATATCCCTCAAAATACCATAGAAATGCGGCAAATATAATGACGTAGTTCTCTATTGTCCTATCCTCATAGCCAGAGAGAATATAGAACGATAAATTGTGAATTAGGTAAAAGACGAGATGAACAAGGAAGGTGTGTGGAAGATGGGGAGGGAATAAATGATGAAGAAGAAATAGGTAATGAAAGAGAGGAGGAGAAGAGAAGAGAGAAAGTTTTGAAATCTGCTCATAGCGCATGATTTTCAAGACAGATAGACTCAGAGGTGTAACAAGCGCATTGAACCCATTCCATCCCTCTTTGTCTATCTAACAAAACTTTATCTTATCTTATCATCACAGATTTCAAAACAAACAGAGACGTACTGTACAAACATATTTGGAATGCCATACCGCAAATTGTAGAGGCTATACAATTGGAAACTATATATTGGCAACTATAGAATTTTTCATTCAGCTTCCCTTTAAAATATTTAAGTTTTGTCACATATTAGAGTTTAAACCTTGTTGTCCTATGTTGTATAAAAATTGAATTAATTTTTGATAAATCGCATAAATAATGTAATATAGTACAGTACTGCTCCTTCAGGTAACTCTTCAGTTTTTAGAGGTAAGCAAAACATGTATGAAATCTACCCAAGTGTAAAAGTGTGTCAGACTTAGAACAATATTCAATTCAAGTCCTTCCAAACAAGTCCATACATTCTCATATAATTCGTGAAGATTAGCCTTTCATAAATGTTGATTATTTTTCATCGAGCAGTGCGGCGTGAACTTGATCATCCTTCAACACATCTGAAATCAAATTATAAATCTGTCTACTGATGTTAATAATAATTATTATCGATAAGATAAAATAATTTCACGTTTCACTGATTCGGTATCTTCATAATTAAGTTGTGTTTCCTATTATTAGTTTTCTGGAAGATTATGATTTTTCTGAAAGATAAATCTTAAGTGACACTCAATTCTATTTCCGTCGCATTGAGTAATAAGCTTATCTTTGGTTGCAAATATAGTGGTGATGTCATGTGGATATGGCTCAGTAGAAGCAGATACAACAATAATATCACTGCCACATGCCGGTGAGAAACCGGATTCCATCCAGGTTTGAATGAATGAGTAGAGGTTATCTACCTCTGCAAGTCAACCGCTTCTTTTTGTGTGGATCCAATATTCTTGTTGAGTCCATTTAAGTCTGGATCCTCTCATCATGATTCAATGCAAAATTTTCGAACTCTCCTTTTCCAGAAATAACTTTCTAAACTCTTTCTATCAAGCTAGTTGTGATAAATTATTGATTGAATTCTTGTTCATTTTAAAGCTTGTGCTCTTTGATGAAAAATTCGCTTTCACCCCACATTCTTTCAGTTCTACCGGTCTGATGAAACTCTACTATTAAATGATAACAATTTTAAGAATATCAAGTAAAGAAAATGATCAAACAACTTGAAATCTCATCACAAGGTTTTTTCTTACAATTGTTTTCCGTGGGGGTGTTTTTCATTCAGCAGATTCTCTTTTAAAAGGCAATAGAAACTTGAGAATAGAAACAAGATTGGTTGTTGAATAATGATTATTGACCTGATGAAAACACAAATTTAAACATAAATAAACATAAATGTAATATAATATAAAAATAAATAAACACAACTGTAAGATTATTTACCTGTTTTCTGATTAGTTTTAAATTAAGTTAGTGAAACAATTTGTGAAACTAGCTACTGTGATTATATTCGGTGAAAATAATGCATACATTTTTTTGAGAACATGTGCGTTCTGTGAAGAATTGAATTGATTTTTTTAGCTGGATATTGCAATACCGTTATAAAATTTAACATAATAGAAATTATACTTTTTTCTAAGAATAACAGACTGGAGGCAATTCAATTTCTGAAATAACATATCGGAACCAGTGACCACACACCACACATGATGAGAAGTTATTTTTAATTTACTGTAGTCGCTACAGTATATCCTATAAATTGAAATCATAAATTATGTATTTATTTTTCATACACTTTTTTTTTTATTAAACCATCATATTTCCTGGATATGAATGATTGAGCCAAACTTATAAATATTTTCAAATATGCATGGTAGATGTGTCCAGTAAACAAACTATTTTTCAAAGTAATATATTGTTTTAATAAATCTATTGAAGATTATCGGTATTATTTGGTTTCACTTGAATCAGTTGTGAACCCCCATGACAACCGCTCTTTTACCTTACCCCTAGTTGATGAGCATTACCGGCAACTAGGCTATTTCACATCGATGAACAATAATATTATGAGAGTGTGAGTGAATGACCCGCTTTTGGCTGGCAGAAGTGGGACATGGCCAGACGCTTAGCTGGCAAGTCGAGCTATTTCGATGCAGATGAACGTGGTCACTCATCCCACCTGGAATCCACGTGCCACCCGTATAGCGTGACGCGTTATTCCTTCCTACATCTAGGCTATTTTCCAGCCTTTTTCAATGAATAAATTATGAACATTTATTTAAATGACTTTATTATGCATTATGTTATTATGATTATGCACAATCACATTCCTGCAGCCTACAATCTATCTGTAAATAGGTTTTACATCATTATAATATTATGATTTTATTAATTAAAGGAATATAATATCAATATCAAAGTATTATGAATATTATAATTTGAGCTACTGCATTATTCAATATCTCTAATACATGAGAAAATACTTATATAGATATTTTCATATCTTCTTAAATAGTAGGCCTTTGCTGCATTCTTTCAATCCATTTTTATAATTTTTCCAACTTCGTTTCTATCTATATATATAATCTAGCATTGCTTCTATTGATTCCAGTCATAAAAGCAATAATGCCAAGAAATTGAGTAATCCAACTAAAGTCTGCGATATTTAGCGTTTCTACTGTTGTTCATGATTGTGATAGCTTTGGTCAATAGTAAAACGTATTCCATTATCAGATCAAGATAAGTAGTTTAATGGCTCCCAACAAAAACAAAAACATTCCTGACTTGAATACTATCTTCCAATATTGAGTTGGTCCCGTGTGATCGTTTTCAATAACTCCTGATAGATAAGAGCTAGACTTATATTAAAAGAATTCCTAAAGTTGAACAAACTCGATAATCGGGTAATTTTGTAATAGCAAAATACTTTATTGCCACAGACTAGATAAAACCTTTGCTTGCATGTGAAATGTCAACAAATGGAGACACTGCGACCGGAAACACTGAAGACATAGCTATAGTGTGTTCTGTCTGGTCAGACCACCACCATTGTGTGTCCTTGAATCTCTTTAGGCCCTCTAATTACAACCTTATCTTATATTTTTGTTATGGAATGTCAAAAATAGCCATTTTTCTTGAATCATAAATAGGAATGATTATTATTTAGTGATTACCAATACAGGAATATATGCGAATTTAATCCATCAAGTAACTATTGAAATTTATCTTATACAAAATGAAAGCATAAATAATGTACTTCGTAAATTAAAAATAGTAAGGTCCACGTTATAATGGTAGTATTTGATTAGCATTGGTGTTGCTACCCTTCAACAAAGCAGATCTCTTTCTACCTCCGAAACATGTAGAAATATTATTAATTTATTATAAACAAAATATTTTAATCTCAATTATTGGAATCCATTAAATCATTGAAAAATATATTTTCTTGACGAATAAAATATAATCGATTACTTTCAACAAGAATGAACAGTTAATATTACTCCAGATATACGGATACCAGTATGAGCTATCTCCTATAGAAGGCGGGCAGAGAATCTGCAACGCTGTTCTCCTATCTTTCTCCACTGTCATTATAACGTATCTCACTACATACTTATCGACTCGACACGTTTTGAATGACAGCTCAGATTTTAATTTATTTATAAAATTTCATTACAAATTACACTATAATTTTATTTTTCTTGAATTTGTGACAATAAATTCTTTAAACAGTGAATTTATTAGTGACAATATTACCTAAATTTGTTCAGTGAATTGATTAATCTTTAATCCGGTTGGAAATAAATTTTAATCTTATTTCCTTTTATATGGATTGTATTTGACTTTAATCATACGAATTACAGTCGAACCTCTCTATAACGATCCTCCACTTAACGAAATCCTCTACACAACGAATTTTTACCTGGTCCCATGACATTTTAGAGTTTTTGCTGCTTATTTACCTCTATTTAACGAATTTCGGACCTCTCAACAACAAAGTTTCCTCTTGAGACTTCAACATACAAAGTGTAGTGTGTATAGGAAGCAGACGGTCATTTTCAAGGAATTCTTTAGTTTCAGCAGAAAAGTCAATAGACTTGGCAATTCAGGTAGGAAGAAGGAAGAAGATAGAGTGGAAGACAGTCAATAGAGGGTGAAACACATGTCGGAAATTGAATGCAAGCTACTGGAAATTGAATTCCAAGAGCTTTCAAGTTGAAATAAAATTAATATTTTATCCAATTCCCTTTAATATTCTTATTAGTTCATAAAGTGTTTCATCATCATTTTCCCATGTCATTTGTCTTTTGTCTTTTGTCGATGGGTTCATTATTGTAGACCAGGCAGGTGAACGACTGGACTTTTTCCCCATTCTTGCTTTTGTCACACATTTCAATTCTTTGAACTGACTATGATGATGATGATGATGACTGTGACGAACCTGAGGAGAAGAATCCGTCAGATCAAGAAGTTCTAGAGGCTTTCAAAATTATCAGGCAAGGATTAAAACTGAAAAATAGTGTACCAGACATGTCCGACTGTTTGAATAGATGTGAGTCGTTTATCAAACATGATGTTTCATTCAAATGCAAAATTCAACCGATATTACTCACTTTTCAAATATAAAACAAAAAAATAGGAAATTTGATTTATTATAGTGAAGATATTGACAAAATAACCGTATTTTGCGTTCCATCTAATAGTAGTGTAAAACGTTGAAAAATAATTATTGCTACAGAATATGTACTTTGATTAAACTCTACTAATAGTACAAATCAAGCTTTCTGGAAATAAATTGGTGAGTTTACTTGCTTATTACGTTCTACAAATATTCAAAAAACATGTTTTTTATCGACAGCATGAATTTTCAAATTTCCTTATTAATATTGACATAATAGGTACCCTACCTACGTTCGCGATGATATGTTTCATGTACCATATTCATTTATTTACCGCCGTGATACGATATTATAAGATCCATAGGATCGTGGCAGTTTTCTTGACAGAACCTCTCAATAACGAATACCTCTCGGCAGCGATTTTTTTCTCGGGATAATCGACTTCGTTATATAGAGGTTCGACTGTATATGATTTCTATAATAGTTCTATTTTTTCATAGAATAACGTATTATATTCTATTGCCAAAGTGAATCGTACAAACAGCACAATACAGTGTTGTGATTGCTCCTGGTCCTGTTGCATTGGTATTGGAACTAAATTTCACAACTTTGTTTCATGACACAAAGAGTTTTTATGTGTTGTAGGAGTTGATTTGACTCGTATTTTTGAAGTTCACAGTTCGCTCTAGGTTCCTAATCAGGCTCTAATCACAGGCTCTAGGTTCCTGGCTAGAAGTTTAATACTAGGCTACTATATTTTTGGTGTAGATTGAATGATAAATTCTGTTACATTTTTGTAACAGTATCAATTTATTCATTTATTTCATTTATCATACAATTACAAATCATATAGTAAATATCGGGTTTATATCATAAACCTACTATGTTCCAAATTTCGTGAAAATCGTTAGAGCCGTTTTCGAGATCCGCTAAACATAAATAACCAGATATAAAAATACAAATAAACAGAAATTGCTCGCTTAATATAATAGGATAACTGGGAGTGGGAGAGACCAACAGGCTTCTTAGCCCAAAACTGCTCTTCTCCCACATTTTATAAATGGTAACATTCTCGAAAGATATAGGTTACATTTCACTGTCAAGAATTCTCAAGTTCTTTTTTTTGTCCAAAGCTATAATTTTTTAATTGAGATCGATGAAATACTTGATTAGAATTCAATATTAAACTTAATAATTACTGAAACTTGAGAAAAATTTAGTTTTTTTAAGAATATTTGAAGCTAAAAATACCCACTTTCAGCACAGTTGAAAGTATGTCTGAATCAGAGAGAGTAGAGTAGTAGCCTATTCAGTTCTATTATCTCTGGTTTCACTCTACTAATAAATACCAGTGAGAAATGATAGCATAAGAAGATATATTTTGTTATATTTTGGCTATGGTAATACCATAGACGATTAATGTTTATGAATAATGAATCACTACAGTATCTTTTCTTTATGGTAATACACTGTCAACGCTATAAATTTCTAAAGCATAGTCACTTATGAATTTAGACTGAGAAGGTTTTTATTTATACTCGTGACCATCTGTTACACCTCTATCAAAAATCACTTCTAGTTTGTTGTTACTGGGACTGGTAGATTGGCTGCAGGTGGTAAAGCAAATGCCTACTAGAATTTTCGGCCACCTTGCGAAGGCGTTCAGTTCAGTTGCTGTTGTTGTGGTTGTGTGGGAAGCCTCTCGCATGCAAATGTGTATGATTCACACTTACAGACTACAGTTCTACATCCAAGGACACGAATTTGGGTTTCAATGATAAGGAAACCATTCGAAATTATTCTTCTTGAAATATTGAAGATATTGATTGACACATTTGACAGTTAGCCTGTGCGACATTGGCTCATACTCATACATCCGAAATATTGTCCTTATTTTTCTAACATATTTCCTTCTTAATTTTGAGGGAATTGTTTCCTCTCCCGAGGGAAAATTTACATGAAAATTAGTATTTCAGGAATTTGAACAGCTCAGTATATGAATACTTCTAGTAATAAGATGGGAGCCCTAGCAAAATTCGGAGTTCAGGAGCTTTTGAATACCATATTTCGAGGTCGTCACTGTAAAATTGATTGGTTTGTGAATTCACCGGATTTGGGGTATTATTCGTAGTTTAATGAATGTTTATTCTCCCAAACCACGCAATAAGAAGATTTAATATTTGAAAGTTTATTTGACTTATTAAAACGTTAGTATGAAAATTACATTATTTTGGTTAGGCCTACCAGTAGCAAGTAGCAAGTAATTTGATCAAGATTATAATTCGTATGATTATAATCATTGATGTTTGTATTAAAGTAATAATTATTATTTTCAGTTTGGACAAGAGCAACACAGACCTCACTCTAGCCAAGAGAAATGCAACTATACTTGACTCGCAACTCAGCGATTTGCAAGGCAAATACAATCAGGCCCAGGCAGACCGCAAGAAGCTGTTGGACGAAAACAAAGTAAGTTTTTTCTTTATCATTTTTCAACTGTAACTCTGAAAATCTGTATTCAAGTGTATTTTTCTGATATCCCACAACGAACAAGATTGTACTGTGATTTTTGCGAATCTAGGAAAATAAGGCAATTATTTGTCTACTAGGTTGATTGGATTTATCAATGGTGATCGTATATTGATCCAATAAAATTTGGGGTCATTTGGAAATATATTATTTCCTGATTATTTATTTTATACTTTACTATTTTGTTCGAGATCCAAGCCTCCAGTATCTTTAATATCAATATCATTAGTATAAAGCTTACTACAGTTAGAGCTTTCACTCATATTACCTTGTACCTGAACGATAGTAAAAATCATTGATCGACATTCATTAAGACTTTCCTGGCTAAATTTTTCATTACGTGACCAAAAATATGTTTATTATTTCTATCTTGTAATAGTGTATTAAGCTGTTTTTATTTCACTTGTAATATTTTTGTTGCATCACTATTCATTGAATCATCTTATTTCTTTCAAAAACTGGATTAATAATTAATTATTATGAACTGTATTCCAAAATAAATAATTAGGAACAATCATATTCACACAAATTCTAGAATCAGTTACGCAGTATGCAGTTGAAAATTATTCCCAATTTTAATAAAAGAGTAGCCTTCTTCTAGCTAACGGGATCATAATAATTTATTTATTATAATATAGCTTTATAATATTTACTCAATTAAAAACCGATTTTCTATGACTGGTATATATTATCATCTATTAAATATTGTAACAAATAAAATTTAAAACCTCTAAAAATAATATTGTCAATATTTATTAATTCAAGAAGAGATTTGATATAGTAATATTGTCTATGGAAACTCATTCAATGTAGGCTCAATCTATTCACTATTATTGTTTGTCAGTACTTCGAAATACTTGAATCCACTCCTGGCACTTCCATGTATTGCATTAGTGTACGGTAATACTAGTTTACTATGACTGGTTTTTACCTTATAGCCATTGTTCTCAATTGCTTGTGCTTTGATTGACCATATCAGATTCAGTATCAGTGTGATTTGTTTCATTCCAATAAACTAACTCAGATACTAGGTATCTAATCAATATTAGGTTCTTTACATACTACATTTAGATACTTTTATTCAGTATTCTATTTTCCTTTCAGAATCTCGAGAAAGAAAGAGATGCGCTGAGAACAAAGCTGAAAGATTTGGAGAGAGAGATTGAAAACGAGACCCTGCACCGAATCGACACAGAGAACGCGCTGCAAACCGTCAGAGAAGAACTCGAATTCAAAGAGCAAGTGAGTGCAAATACCTTCACATATTCAAACTACCACCCTATTTTATATGAGTTTTTTCTTATCTAAATAAAAGTGAGCTGTCAATAACTGATGGTTTATTGTAGATTGTAACATCCTATCCTTTCGATTGAAGGACAACTTGTTGTACTTTATTGAATTTATGATGAATGATGAAAACCTACTTGATGAATTTGTCAGCAAAATTAGTACAGTACTGTACTTTGACGAATGTTTCTTCAAACATTACTTAACAATAATTTAAATGTATTGCTTATCAACTGCAGCGACTCCTGTGTATTTGAATGAGGTGTTTACAAAACTATAATTGATAACTCAACTTCATTCAATAACTAAAGGTTTGTAAAAGTGCTACAGTTAATTTTTGAAGACTCCTTTGCTATTTACGTTTTTCTTGTGTACTATTTCATCTTGCTTTTTCATCATCATTATAGCACCTAATAGAGACTGATGTGTCTAGTTGGACATTCACAAGATAAAAGAATACTCTGCTAACTTGTGTGCTGTGAGTTACAGTACACTAGTACGTAATCCACTGTTCACTATGCATAGCGAGACTAAAACTTTTTCTGCATATGTAATTTACAAAAAAACAGAATGATTTAAGGCTGTGCAAAGGCTAAAAAACATTCCACTGGTGACATTTTTTAAAGATTTTCCTATTTGTTTACTATCAAGCTATCAAAATGAAAAAGTTTTCACAGGAAATTTTTTCCGATTATTGGTTATTAAGATGTGAGTGCATAAAGTTTAAATTTTTGGGACAGGTCATTTCAAATTCGATAAATTCATGAAATTTTGAGGATAAATTCTTCATGGTATTGTTGATGGAATAAAACAAAATTTTTAAAAAATAATTCAATCTACCCAAAAATAACTTTTAGTTGATTATTTTTTGTAAATTGAATATTTTTCTAAAAAAATTTGTTTTATTCAATCAACAATACCATGAAGAATTTATCTTCAAAATTTCATGGATTTATTTGTTACCGAATTTGAAATGACTTGTCCCAAAAATTTAAACTTTATGCGCTCATATCTCAAAAAGTAATGATCGGGGAAAATTTTTTGTACAAAAAAATATTTTTAATTCAGTTGAATTGAGATGATAATAATAATATGACTTCAAATCAGTTGAAATTATAGTATGTAATGCAGTTGAAGTTTTTTCCACTAAATTTTCTTTTGAATTAATTGCAGATGCATCAGCAACAGTTGATTGAAACTCGCAGTAAACGTCATGTTGAAATCAGTGAAATTGACGGAAGACTCTCGGCTGAGTATGAGGAGAAACTCTACCAAAATCTCCAAGAAATCCGTGAACAGTATGAAATTGATATGGAAGCCAATCAGGAAGAAATTAAGGGCTTGTATGAAGAAAAGGTAAGTTCAACTGTTTATTCAAATTGGAGGCAGAAGTGTTTTTTTTTTGTTAAAAAATGTCTCACCTTCAAGAGCGGATATCTCCGAAACTATGAGAGATATGGAAAAAATGTAGACTAGAGGACAAAACTTGTTGGTTATTTTGTAAGCTTCAATTTTGCACAGAATACAAATGTTCATAAGATGCATAGTTTCCGAGATATATGCGAAAAATGAAAAAATGGTACTTTCAAACCACCCCCACCCCTCTAGCACAGGGTATAGGGGTGAGGACTTTTGATATGTTAATCCTCTTACTATCCTTAAAAGAGCTGTGGAGTTGAAAATTGAGTTCCAAACTTTTCCCTCTATACCTTTATTTGAGCATTCGTTGCCTGGACTGTAGGTAATATTGATATAATCAGCTGCTTACAAATTTCAATTATCTATCAGTGTAGCACGATACTATTATAGTGAAAAAATTATTTATTGTTGAGTTGCTTTGTAGTTGATAAAATATAGTATAAAAGTTAAGAATAATATTTTGAAATATCTCAAATTATATTTTAAATTTGATATGAATAAGAATATTTGAAATATCGCAAATGATGATGTGCTTTGTGTAACTACTCCAAAATATCGCGACAAACCTTTTGATTTTCAGTGACTGTCTTTTGAATTTCAGGTGAGGAGCTTGCAAGCTCAATTGGAACGAAATGCGAGCACCACTCAGATTGCATTGAAGGAAATGCAACAGATGCAATCTCGCACTGACGGACTGACAACGAAAATTGTTGACCTCGAAGCGGCCAATTCACAGCTCCAGGTAACTCGTTTATTATAATATTATATTAAAAACATGAATTATAGATCACTTACATCAATTCATAAATGATACACATAAAGATTATTCTATATTGTTTATTATAAAAGAGCCTGTTACACTTTCCTGCATTGGGGAAGAAACCTTTTAAACTCAATATTCTGTAAAGAGTTGGGTTGCCATCGTATTTTGCTTTCAAATAAATGATTTTTTGCTGAGGGTGATCGGGTGATGCCTGCATCAACTTTCAGGTTTGTGTATGTGTAATGAGACGGATGATCATAGATGAGTAGACGCACAGCTTTAGGTGGGTTCCGAACTACTGGGAATAGTTTTTATAATTGAAAATTATATCTGGAGAATATTTTTGATCTTAAAGTCGTCACCTATCGCATCATTTATCCATCTCGTTCTCGGTCTTCCTCTCTTTCTCTTCCCCATCATTCGTCCATCCAGCAGTCTAAGTTGGGTCCTTTCCATATTCATTCTCACCACATGTCCAAGCCATTCCATCCTTCTTGCTTAATAAATCTTACAATATTTCCATCTTGAATGAAAAAGACTAAGAAATTGTCAAAAAACCACTGATTTCTTGATAATTAGAAAGACCAGTTTCGGTTATTACTCCATTGTCAATCTATGATAAACTAAAACTAAATACAAGAGCAGCAGAATTTATAGTAGTAGGCGAGTACTGCTATTGGTCGAGGGCATGAACGCCTGCCATTGGCCTAGCTAGACAGTCTCCTCCCCCTCAACGGTGTGACAAAATGGCGGCTTAAGCAACAGAATCGCCATGATAATAAAATTTACTTTCAGTACAAAATAAGAACCAAGATAACAAGTGTGAAAGATAATAAAACAAATATGTAAATGGAAAAACTATTGACTAATGTATGCTTACAATTTTATGATAAAACTAAATTCGTAGTGTTGTACTGGTTGAAATGAATCTGGTCATTTAAACTATACTGGGAATTTTCCTTAATTACTCTTATTTCTAAAGCCTCTAGAATATTCAAAGATCTGCCTTTGTTATTAACATGCAGAAACTCAACATTCTCCTTAACTGTGAACTTGTGATTATTTGTTATCAAATGTTCTGCAAAGTTAGATTCCCCATTTTGTTTATTCCAATCTCTGATGTGTTCTTTAATTCTACTTTTGAAACTTCTACCAGTCTGACCCACATAACAAGCATTACAATCATCACATTTAAGTTTGTACACCCCGCTTTTATCCCAAATATCAATTTTGTCTTTACTCCAGCTAAATAGACTATTTAAAATCGGTTTGGTCTTGAAAGCAACATGAAATCCATTCCTCTTCAATTCCCTACCTATTCTATCAGATACAAGGCCTAAATATGGGATTGTTATCCAAGTCTTCTCCTCACAGTTTGAGCCTACAAAGCTAGAATTGATTGACATTTTTCTATTAATTCTACTCAATAATCTGTCCACCATACTTTCTTCATACCCATTTGTGACAGCTATCTGTTTAATTTTAGTGATCTCAATATCAAAATCGTGATGGCTCATAGGTATTGTTAGTGCTCTATAGACCATGCTATTGAAAGCAGCAAGTTTGTGAGAAATAGGATGACAAGAATGAAGAGGAATGATAACATCAGTATGGGTTGGTTTTCTAAAAATAGAAAACTTGTGAAAACCAGTGCTATGATCTATTCTTAAATCTAGAAAATTCAATACACAATCCTGTTCTACCTCTACAGTGAATTTTATACTCTGATGTAATCCATTCAGATAGGAAAGAAAATTGTCTAGTTGTCTGTTACTTCCTTTCCATAAGCAAATAATATCATCAACATATCGAAACCAGTAAACAATTTTATCTTTGAAATGACTATTTTCAATGATTCTACTTTCTAACTTATCCATAAATAATTCAGCTAGGAGTGGTGAGAGGGGTGACCCCATTGCCAACCCCTCTCTTTGTTCAAAAAATCTATTGTTAATTTGAAATAATTATGCTGAGTGCATAACTTCATCAATCCTATCAGTTCTTCTCTGAGTGTATGATCATTTATAGAGGCTTCCATTATTTCCTCAGCTCTTTCAAGACTTTCTCCCACCGGAATGTTAGTGAATAAATTAGTAACATCAAATGACACAAGTTTATAGGATGATAGAACAGGAATATGTTTTATATTGTTGACCAACTCCAATGAATTTTTAATACTAAACTTTGGTTGAAAACCTGTTAATGACCGAAAGGTGCTATTCAGTTTGTGAGCTAATTTAGAGCAGGGGAATTGACAAAAGATACCACTGGTCTTATAGGAACATTAGTTGATGTTGTTGTTTATTTTTCCTTCGCTGCTCTATTTGAAATTATTTTTGTATCATTATAATTTTCAATTGTCCAGTGGCCTTATTATTGTTATTCGTTGTTTATTTTATGTTGGAAGCCTCTCGCTGATGTCAAAACACGCATGATGAATATGTTTTTGTGCATTATAACATGCATGTACACACATGTTTATCATGCATGTTCTACCGTTAGTGTCCAGCCTTAGGATACTTACAAAGGTAGTAGCAGGTACATGAATCTTAAATTATGTATCGATAGCTTATCAGCGCAAACCACTTCCAATCGCGCTAATTGTACTAAATTTTTGAATTCCACAGAAAATATTAATATTGTAATTAATTTGAAATTTGTTTCGAGTAATCTTTTTTCTTTTTTTTTGTTAAATTAGGATTATGAACTTAAATGATCTTTTGTACATTATGTATTATGGAAGCAGTTATAAATAAAGTATTATAATGTTGTTTCTTGTAAATGAATTATTTGTAAATAAATGGAAGAAACGAATAAATAATGATTGATGTTGTGTGTTGTAGTTGCGCGTGCGCGAGCTGGAGCAGCTGTTGGAGTTGGACCGCAGTCGCTTCATGAAGGAGTACACCGCCCTCGAGGAGGAGATGAACAAGCTGCGCGAGGAGATGAGCCGTCAGCTCCAGGAGTACCAGGACCTCATGGACATCAAGGTCGCTCTCGACATGGAGATTGCCGCCTACAGGAAACTGCTCGAAGGAGAAGAAGCTAGGTAAGTAACCACTATTTCATCTAATCAATCATGTCTTAAACTTATTCTGTTTCTGGATTTAGAGCCGTATGCACCAGCTCAGCTTAAGCGGAGATAAATCAGCTTTTTGTTTGAACCCGGAATGTAGCTCATTGAGTCGATTGAATAAAAACTAGAATAAAGTGACTAACAACACTGGTCATTGGATTTAGCTTTAATTACCATCTAGCAACTAGTTATTGGTTCTAGCTAAAGTTGCTATATCAAAGCTCTTTATAGTAACCGTAGCTCTAGCTGTACAAATAAGATTATACAGTTGTCTCCAATCTCAACATTTGCTTGAAAATTACTTAGAACGTGCAATTGCCAGCTTTTTTTCAATTGGTCTATTATAATAATGTAATGGGACAATGGGACTGCCTTAGATATGCGTGATTTCAATTAGTCTAATATGGACATAACCTAAAAGGTTCTGTTCAATTGGATTTTAAATGTAAAATGAAAGGTTAGGGAGGTTAGGTTTTGACTTTTAAATGGAAATATGGTATTATTTGAAATTCGTTGATTGTTTCATGTAATAAACACAAATAACGAAAAGTTTGAATATTCGCACATTTGAGATATCACACTTACGAATGACACCCTAGACACCCTGACAACCTAACATAGATTTAAACATAGTGTTAAACATAGATTTTGCATATGGGCTGAGTCACATGAATATAGATAGCCTAAATTCTAAAAAATATACCAATCAAAAGTAAAATTAAATTTTGAAGGTGGGAACGTTGGGACTATGATATCATGCTTTATAGAACTACTTGAAGGATTCACAATATTTCGCCCGGTTGTGATCTTTCAAGTATTTTTTTATTGGTGTTTCTTTTTCAATAGAATCAAAATCTAATAGAAACAACATAGGAAATGATATTTACATATTTTTGCATTAATATTCCGATTTTGGAGATGTTGACTCATCTTAGCGTCAATGGATTTATACAAATTAAATAATTTTTTATCGATGATAACGGCATATCTATAATAATTCATGGTGGAGGCATTGATAGGTCATTGAATCCCATTTATTGTCTATTTCAGAGAATCTTGTCTGCCAATTGAAATAATTATCCAAATGTATTTTACCTTGATTACCGTTTCGGATGCTTAATCTTCTCTTTAAATAGGAATGACTTATATGATAATCTTCGGCTTCTTCTTTTAATAGGTTATTGAATACGGTGCTGTATCTATAAGGTTATTGAATTATACAGTACTGTATTGCTCGCTTAAGAGAATCATGTCTGCAAACAGGAGTACAATACATAATTCAAAAATATATGAATATATAAAATACATAACCTAAATTTTGATTGTTGTATAAATTGAAATAGAAACAGTTTCAGGCATAAGCCTGTCGGGCCAATTCGAAAGTTATAATTAATATATAATAGTACATTATCAAAAAAATTAATAATTATCTTCGATTTAATATAGGTTATTGAATACAGTACTGTTTGCTGTGAGAGAATTTTGCCTGCGAATAGGAGTGAAATACTATGTGCCCAGTTGCACAAACCTCTGTTGAATTTGTAGAGGGATTAAAAGTCACGAGAATCAATTAGAGAATTCAATTCATTTTATTCAAAAACTTTATACATTACATAGTATGTAAAAACAAAGTGAAGGCAATACATTGGATTGTAACATTAATATGAAAAACAAGTAAAAAGTAAATGAATAACTCCATGCTTGGACGATAAGTTCGTGTGCATGGAGGAGTCTTCTGACTTCTGAAAAAGTAGTCTTCTGAAAAAGAATAACTATACTTTATCGTCACTAGATACAATAAAAAAATCTAGTTACTAGAAAATAACTAATTAAAAAAGAAATTGAAAATTATAAGCAAAATATAATAGTTTAACTAAGTGACTTGAACTAAAAAAAAAATTAAATTTACTTGTGGCATTTAAGGCATCATACAATCAAAATATAAATAAAAAAGTACGGTACCTGTGGTTGAAGGGAAAGAAATAACTGAACAAAACCAATAGGTAAGGACGGACTATTAGGAGCAATATCACTAGACATAAGGAGACCTCAACAGAGCCTCTGCAGCCGCCGGGCCAATACTGAGAAGCCAACTGCTCACTCCACGCTTATAGATGGCGATGCTTCAACCCTCACTAATTGATAGAATGTCTGGAGGAGCATTATAAAGCCAATGGGCCAAATGGAAAGAGTTTGATAATTGCATTGAGTTTTCGAGACGAGGGATTTGGATTGTGATATTTAATGTATTTCTGGTTGGATAATTATGCTGAATCTCTGTTAATATGCAATTGTTTTTTCTTTTAAAGATTAAAAGGTTTTTAATGAAGAGCTCTTTAATATTTAAAACTAGAAATTCCAGGAACAATTTATAAATGAGTAGGGTATCTGTTATTTTTCGAAAGAAGCGTTTTAATGCGTGATCTTTGTGAAACTGCAATGGGTTGCAATATATTGGATGAGGCACCTCTCCTCGCCAATATGCCATACTCTAGCAGGGACTGAACATAAGCATGATAAACGTGAAAGAAGGCTTCTTTTCAAAGAAGAGTCTCATGGCATTTAATCACCATTAAGATTGAACAGAATTTTGTAAAACCAGGCCATAACCATTGAAATATTTATGCATAAAAAGTATGTATTTTTATTTAATACTAATTTGCAGGTAAATCGTGCTCCGCAAGGGTTAAATTAAAAACTTTACAAACTGAAAAGTCTGAAAACTTGACCTACTGAAATCTTGAAGAATTTAAAATAGGCCTATAACCATCCTCGGTCAATTAAGAATCTTCAAGTTAATCAGTCCAGTAGTTCAGACGTGATGATGCGTCATTCGTGAATTTCCTATCCCGTACGTGTATAAGCCAATTATTTCCTTTATTATATTATAGAAGATGAAATTGTAGTGCATTCTTGAGAGAGTATTGTCTGCAGAAAGGAATAAAATGGTTGTGTTTGTATGGTAGATTGAACATCACACCGGTGCAGTCGCCGGGACGCCCCTCACCCGGGCGACGCACCCCGGCCGGACGCGGAGGCAAGAGGAAGCGCACTCTCATGGAGGAGTCATCCGAGGAGGCCTCCTCATCCTCATACACCGTCAAGGCCTCCTCCAGCGGCGACATCGAGATCGCCGAAATCTGCCCTCAAGGCAAGTTCGTCAAACTACACAACAAAAGCGGCAAGGTATGTCAACGCTCTTTATAATCAAGTTTTGTATAATAAAGTCAAGTTAATAGTTGAGTAAGTCAAGTTATTTATCATGTTATCAAGTTGTATCAGCAATTTTATTGTACTGTATCAAACTGGTCATATCGAATAATATCGATCAAAAGGCCAGTAAATTTCCCAAGTTATTATTAAAATATTGTGAAGCTAGTCAAAGTGTTAACTGGATTATTTATTAATCTATGTGAATATTATTAATAAACATTTCGGATCATCATTTTATAGGAAAAATATCGAAAAACACTTCAAAAATTGTTTGTTATGTTTCCAAAATTTCCTATTGCTTGGGAATATTGTATGAATTCACAAATTTTCAATCACGTTTGAATATTTTAATACTTGAAACTTATGAAATTCAACTAGTAATATAGAAAAACATCAATTGGTGTTTCAAGTTTCCTGGATGGAAATTGAATTTATCTTATTCATGTAAATGTTCATGTACAGGTTAAACATGCACACACACACATAATCATCTTTCATGTTTTATCATCAGCGAGAGGCTTCTATCATAAAATAATCAACCAATAACAATAAATGAACCACTGGACAAATTATGAAAAAATAATTTAACCTCAAGTATAGTAGCGTAGAAAAAGCAACAGAAAATCAGAGATACAATTATCTAAACTCAAAAAATATTGTTCGAAGCCTTTCGCTGTGGTGACATAACGATGTATGAAGACATGTGTATCATGCATGTCCTACCTTCAGTAGCCATCCTAATTTAGTACGGTATACTTAGATTATTATTAGTTTCAATCCTATGCATAATCACTGAGTTGCATTATTAATCACTCTCACCTTCTTCTGTCCACAGATTATCCTTTCCCGAATCCCTTCACTCCTTTCCTTGATATTTCTCCAAAGAATAATCTTCAAATCATGAATACAATTTATGTATTTTTTTATGTAATATCGAGGTTTGTATATTTACAATTTGCTTATAAGTTTTGTAATTATAGCATTTTATTACTAAGTGGTTTTTACAGTATCACTATTTTTAGCATTTTCTCTTATAGTTTTAAAACTATTGTATGCTATTTGATTTATATGAGTTTATATTGACATGAGTCTTTTTAATTATACAAATAACTTTCACCATGACTCTATCATATTATATGTATCACTATAGTTTCTGTATTTTTCATGCTGATTGTTTACCTTAATTACTATTTTATCATTTGATTCTGAATCTTTGGATATAGTTACTCTGTCGGATGTGTACCAAATCTATGTAGTATATTAATCAAATTCACTCTTTCAAAAAAAGTATTCTGGTAATAAGATACCAGCCACACTTGAGCAAATCTGGAATTTCAACAATTCTTTTCCCATCAATAATTTTCAGCAAATTGCTAAAATAAAACTTGCAGTGACACTTCTGTCATTGCAACTGTCTTGCGAAAAAAAATTAAAATCTGTTACATTAGTACAAAGCACTATATTGTATTTAAAGTATCACTTTTTCTAGTATTTTTTATTTATTTGATTTAATTTATCAAGTTATTCAAATTGAGGCGATTTAAACAGTGTTTAATGTGATACGGTTTGTTTGTTAGGAGGTTTCTATTGGCGGATGGCAGCTGATTCGTATCGTGAATGATGCGACTACTACTTTCAAGTTCCACCGAACGGTGAAGGTGGAGCCCGACGGATTCGTGACGGTGTGGTCTGCCGACGCCAACCAGCAGCACGAGCCGCCGGCCAACATCGTCATGAAGGGCCAGACATGGATTGTCGGCGAGAAGATCGCCACCACCGTTTACAATTCGAACGGAGAGGTGCGTTGTTACCACCTCAATAATAATACTGTATCACCTCACAGTTTCATGACATGTTGGCTACGTAACTCAATTTTTGCACCCGCTTCAATAGTGTTCTCCATTACAATTTCAACTCTATAAAACGAATATAACATGTCACATATTACCGAGCTACGCTTGATTATGTAGTGCCTTTGTGATTCAATACATTTTATTTTATTTTATTTTATTTTACTCTATTCTATTTTACCGTATTTACTACGTAATGATAGAATACGTATATGGCTGACAGTCAATTGTTTTATGGGTAAGTAACTTCAGAGAAACTGATTATTTGGAGAAGAATAAACCCGTACTTTATAATTAATATGCAATATCTAAATGTCATAAAATGCATGATGTGTAACAATGAAGGGATGACTGTTAGCATACTTACTTTACTTTACTTTACTTTATGTGGCTCTACAGTCCTGGGTGGACTTTGGCCTCCTCTACATAATGCCTCCAAACTTCTCTCTCCTGGGCTCTTCGTCGCCAGTCTGCCACTCCTAGCACCCGAAGATCGCCCAGGACGTCATTCAGCCATCTCCTCCTTGGTCTTCCTCTTCTCCTTGTCCCCATCATCATCTCATCCATCATCTTCAATGGGACTCTCTCTTCACCCATCCTTGCCACATGACCCAGCCATTCTATACGTTTTGCCTTTATTTATTTATTTATTTATTTATTTACAATGTAATTTAAAGCTACGGATAAATAAATTGGAAAACATTATTATGAAGTAAAGAAGAGAAAATATTGAGGTTAACAAGTCAAGCCATACTAAATAAAATATAAGTGTTACATACATAATCATGTAAATTTGAAAAAAATAGAATAATGTGAGACTAATCTAAGAATTACTAGTTTGAAAGAGAGACAAGTATTATTGAACAACAGATTCATTTGCAAAAATAATTTACAATGCATGCTTCAGAGAGAAAAAACAAAAGAAAATGTAAGTGAGTTATACTATAGTAACTATATATCTATAATAATAGGCTTGGTTAATAATAGGCATGGTGGAATTTACCTTCTTTACCTATAATACGGGGGGAAATAATGAGAAAATATATTTCCAAAAATAAGAGAGAGCATCAGAGCAACTGACTTTATCCCAAAGACTGAGATTGATGTATTCAGTGAACAATAGTGTCAATGATTCGCCTTCTAGCCTCACTGGCAGGACCATGTACATCAACTCCATCACAAAAATAATTGAAAAGCCTCAGTGCTCTGTTTAATGGAGAGCAATAATTATGCAAAGTTCTTGACCTTGGGACATGAAAGGTCCTAACTCTTCTTACATTGAAGGAGGGCACCTGAAAACCAATCCTTGTGAGGAGACTAGGTGAATCGACAGTACCCCTTAACAGTGACAAAACAAAAAGCAACGAGAACCTGTCACGCCTAGTTCCCAAAGAGTCTAAATTGAAAAGGCACCTCAAACGTCCAGAGGGAAAACCCAGAGGACATGCTCTTCCGAATTTCATGTAGAAAAGGAAGCGGAGAAGCTTATTCTGCACCCGCTCGATTCTCAATGCATCCAGATGAGTGGAAGGACTCCAAACAATGGATGCATACTCGAGAGCACTCCTGACCAGAGATTGATACAGGGTTATCACAGTATTAACATTATTAAAACTAGCAGAGTTTCTCAGGACAAAGCCCAAGAGCCTGTTTGCCCTGCTTATGACGTGGTCAACATGTGCTGAGAAGGACAGTGCACTACTGAAAACAACGCCCAGATCCCTGCACACTGTAACCCTTTCCAAGCAAACACCCTCAATCAAGTAGGAATGACAAATTGGATTAGCTTTCCTAGAGATGGTCATACATTTGCACTTTTTAACATTCATTTCAAGTTTATTCTCATGGCACCACAATGCAACCCTGTCAATGTCAGCCTGCAAGGAATAACAATCGTCCAAGCCTCTCACCTCTCTGAAGATTTTCATATCATCTGCAAAAATCAAACATCTGGAGTTGGGTATCTGGAGGGGTAGCTCATCAATCAGTAGCAGAAACAAAAGGGGTCCCAAATTGCTGCCCTGAGGAACACCCGATGTACTAAAGTAAGCACAAGAAATGCTTCCCTGCACAGATACAAAATTCTCTCTTTGAAACAGATAACTTCTGAAGAATTTAATTAATGCAGTGCTGAAGCCTAGCTGAGATAGTCTCTTCAATAATACACCGTGATTGACACGATCAAAGGCTTTACTAAAGTCTGTATAGATAACATCAACCTCCCCACCAGCATCCAGCACATTAGAGACAGATACTGTGAACTCCAACAAATTTGTTACAACTGATCTTCCAGGAAGAAAACCGTGCTGATTTTCAGACATTATAGGGCGTGAATACCAAAGAATCCTATCATAAAGTGATCTTTCAAAAACTTTGGCAAAGACTGACAATATACTTATTGGTCTATAGTTCATGATCTCATCTCTCCTACCGGATTTGAATATAGGGACTATCTTCGAGATCTTCCATCTGCTCGGAAATACTCCAGTTTTCAGTGACAAGTCAAAGATGAACTTCAAAGGCCCAATTAGTAGCTCCCAACAACCCTTGACAATGAAGGCAGGAACACCATCAGGCCCGTACAATGTTTTCTTGCCCAATGGCTTCATCAATCTCACTATTATACCTGGCTCTCCAATTTCCATCATCCCATTTTGGTCCCCAAAATGCCCAGGCCTACACTGCGACGTTGCAATATCGTAGGCCGCGGCCTTGTATTAGAGTTGGCTATGCTGTTATTGAAATATTCCGGATAGAAACGTCCTATCTCATATCGGTTGGCACTAGCATCAAATTCACAATAGCAGCCATTGTTTCAGCACTACTAACTGAAATAAGCAAACTTCACTGCTCCACCCTGTTTGTAGGTCTAGGCATATTGCTTGTGTATATACATAGCCACCTCTAATACAAGGCCGCGACCTACGATATTGCAACATAGCAGTGTAGGCCTACAATCTAAAACATGATTGGTGAAAAAGATCAGCTGGTATTTTTAAAAATCTTTTTCACCAAACATGTATTAGATTTTAGGCCTTGTATTAGATTACACTGCGACGTTGCAATATCGTAGGCCGGGGCCTTATATTAGAGGTGACTATGATAATAGACAAGGTTAGCAATACCAATGTTAATCGAATATACTGCCATTATAAACTGGACCTCACAATAGTTTGTATTTACCTGTTATTTGTGAGTTGAGTTGTCGTACATTCAGATTACTGATGGCATAATTCCATGGTTGGTACGATAATAGATGACTGTTGAATTGCAGGAGGTGGCAACGGCCGAACATGTTCGCCAGCAATCATCGCAGAGCTCGAGCTCCCTGAGGAAGCGCGTCTTCCCCCAGAGCTCCTTCAGAAGCAGCTCCGAGCAAGAACTCTATCACCAGCAGGTATGCTATGCTATGTTCACACACATTATTCATTTATTCCCCTAGTTTTCAGCATTCATGCTGTTTAAATTTCTCGAAAATTTAGTTTATGGTTATTTTGGACATAATATATGAGATATTTTTATTATTTATTTATTCATCAACCATTCAGAACTATATAACTTTCAGAAAAGTAGCACAGGCTCAAGTAAAAAACTGTTTCAATTCTAGTCTACAACAGCCCAGATGTAACTTGGGGTTTTATGTCACCTTCACATTTTTTTATTACACTCTTATACTCCAATTTACATTTAAACATTTGCTTGACATAATTTTTCCAACTTTATATATTTTTTTTGTATTTATAATGTATGATAATAATAATAATTTCTCTGGTCGATGGTACAACACGACAAGAGGAGTTTATTCAAAATATAGACATGATTGCAAAAAGTGTATAAGCTACAATTATTTACAAATTATTAAAGTAAAAACTACAATAAATACAATTTTCAACATGCAATATAATTTTTTAAGCATTGCATGTTGTATAATTTTAAGATTGACCACGCACTAAAACTTGACAATAAATCATGAATACAGTGGGGTCCAAAAATATTTACTCTTTGACAGTGGATATGTTTGTAACACACTGGCAGTTGTTAAAGTTTGCATGTGGACTACTCATGTCGCACTAAAGTTTCGCCCAGTTCACACAGAACGGACGTCCGGCAGTAATTCGGTCGTGGCGTGGACGAGAAAGTGACCTATGCCATATCTCGAGGCGTATAAGAACAGGTCACTTGTTCAAAATGAGAATCGAAAAAAAATTGTTTGATTGAATAGAATATAGTTGAAATGCCACTAACTCGCTCGTCTGGTGGGCATTGCATAAGCCACGCCTCCTCCATGTCCGTGCCATGCCTGCGTCACGTCTCTGCCCGACTTCTGTTCTGTGTGAATCGGGCCTTACTTGAGATATTAAAGTTCGATGTCTCGTCAAAAGCTAGTGTGACATGAGAAATCCTCATGCTACCTGTAACCAGTGCGTCACCAACATATTCACTGTCGAAGATTATATACATCTTTTGGACCCCTCTGTATTTTTGTCATATTCAAACCCGGTTTTATGAACAATTTATTCTTCGATTCTTTTTTTTTACAAATTATTTTTTATTTGAGAAAGTTCTCAGCCGAGCATGTTTCGGCTGCTTATAAACCAGCCAATAAATAACAGCAAACGATCAGAACGATTGTAGTAGTCTGGTTCAATGATAGATTCATGCGTGGTTGCTTCTCAAAGCATGGTTGGTTGGTTGGTTGATAACGTTCTCAAGAATCTATTGTTTATAAATACTTATTTTAATGAGAAATGAATATGGATTAGGTGTCAAATTGGCTAGTATGGCAAATCTCCTGAGTTTTGTTGGAGCTGTCTTTCACGCTCATATATTTGAAATATTTCATCACATGTATGCGCTTTAATGTTTTTGATAATACTTGCGTAATATACAGTATATGCAAATCCCTCTTACTTGTCTCTACTAAACGTGTACCCCAACAGCTCAAATAGTCTATGAATTGAAAAATTGGGGACAGCACACGTAATGGCCTGCTCAGTTTGATATAAAAAATGAAAATTTAAATAATTTATTAATGATCTGAACTATATCATTGTTATGGAAGTATCTTACTGGTATAGAACACTTATGGAGAGGCTGTTTTCAATATTATGCCAATAATATCGATTCCAAATTGTTCAAGAATATAATAATAATATTATTGATTTTGATATTTCCACTAAGGAAATATAGAATACATTTATTGAATTATATTCATAATAATAAAATTGATCTTCATAATTGAAAAATTCAATTATAAACTATTTCAATTTTATTAAGTATACACAATTCAGTAATATTTGATAAAATAATACAAGTTTTTATTTGTTTTGTATTGCAGAACAATTCAGTATTAAATTAATATTTTTTGTCTATTTTCTTACAGGGTGATCCTCAAGGAGAAGAAAGGTGTTCTATTATGTAAGGAACTTTGAATGTGCAGACATTGACTTTTCTAATATAGTGACTAAGACAGAAAAGTTTAAATTCTTTGAGGGACGTAATGGACTGGACAATTATGGTTGAAAAAACTTTTCAAATAATGAATTGTGTAAGACGAATGAACTATGACATTGTAGAGGTGCATTTTACGGTTAAGGAAGGTTTATAATGCATGAGGTTGATGTTTTTTTAATAGTTTAGAAAGTGAAGAATTAGCTATGTCCGCACCAAGCTTTGCCGGTCGTCAATTTTTTATTTTCTTACTTGAGACTGGAAACCTATTTTTTAAGTAACCTAAGTCGTTATTGTGGTTTGCGGTTACCTTTTAACGTTATAAATGAATAAATTATCAAAAAAATATAGCGGTAATTTGAAGTTTTGGAACAATTTCATATTTGAATGGCTAAATGGGTATAAAAATGAGAGTTTTCACTATTTGTATGCGCCTTTGGTTTAACAAATCATTGTCTGTGCTACTCTTTTAAGTTCCATTGCCATTTGTGTTCATTCCTATTTAAAGTTTATAGTTGATCATTGTCAGTTTATATGTATACATTTATTCCTATTTATAGTCCATAAATTGAAATCAATTGTGGATTTCATCAAATTTAATGATGTAGTTGTAATTTGAAATACATGAGTTCCAGTTGTCCCTCATAAATAAATTATACAAACTATAAAGAATCTCCATTTATGGATTTATTATTGATGCATATTAATGCATTCCTCTGAGATATCAAGACTGGCTTGTCAATCGGCCTGTTACGAAAATTAACTTATGAAAAAATATTTTTAAACAATAATTATCATATTCTTGCACGAATAAATTCCTTATTGGTTGTGCTTCCAGTTTGTTTGATCAAATTATTATTATTTTTTAATTAATTCAAGATAAGGTATCTTATCATTCAAAGTTTCGAGATAGCTGAAATACAGCTTATTATGTGATTGTTGCATCGCTTAAGGCCATCCACACACCTAGAGTCATACGACTCGATACGACACCGTAAAACGTCTATGGACGTCGTGAACATTGTTAGAATAACTGTTCAAACTCAGAATTGGTAAATTGGAGCTGATTCGATTATTCAGGACATTCTTTTGACATGTTTGTGGCTTTCCTGATTGGGGTTAGCTTCATTTGGCTTCGCTTTTTGAGTGTTGTGTCGTATCGTGTCGAATGTGAACACGACTGGAGTGAAACAATACCGTCTTGTCATGTCCCGCTAAGTGTGCGCTGAGGCCTTGATTCTGAGTTGTAGTGTCAATAGTTTACTGACCAATTATTCTAGATAGTTTTCATACTTTGGATTAATTTGAAATTTGTCTATTGTCTTTGGTGTTCTATTCATTACAAATGTTGAAATGCAATTTAAAACCCACTTTATTACAATCTATTATATTGTTGCATTGGAATTTGAATTTCAATAATATAATAATTTGATTTATTTTAAGAATTCTTATAAAAATAAAAGTTTTTTTATAAATTAAAAATCTCGCCTATCATTTCATTTCTATATGTGTATGTCTAGTTTAGTGCAATGTGTATATTTTATTCCTGTAAATTCTATGCTGGGCTGCTCCAACTGAGATAAACCTGTAACCTGCTCAATATTCAGTTGTGCATACCTACTTGGTTTTGATTTTGACAATGATCCGATAGCCACCATTGTGTTCAATATCGCTTATACATGGGTTCTATGGGAGCGAAAACTGATTTTCAAGATGCCTAATGATATTTTTTTACTCTTGATGATCATAAGCAGTGGCGACGCTTGACCTGAACAGTTGGGTGGGACTTTCACTTGTTGTGGGTGGTGCTGGTAATAGAATGATATTATTTATTTATTCATCCATATACAAATACAATCCAGGTAAAAACAACAGGCATTCGCCCAAAACGGCTCTAAACCTTAATTTGGAATACACAGTCTAGAGGTTATGTAAAAATTATAGAGACCTACCACGTGTAGGTGATGATAGGGACACTGCTAATCTGCTACTGTCACAGTAGGTGCAACTTTAAACTATCTCTCAAACTTACCACTGCTTTCAGTAGAACAACTGACAGAATATCAGCGGTGTTTCTGAGCCCAGAGCACAGAATATTTACAGGAAGAAATATCCGTATCTATCCAATGTAAATATGTAATTCACTCTGCACTAGGACGTCATTTTGAAAGGCATTATTAATAACTAGCTGGCCCGGTGAACTTCGTACCGCCAAATAGTTAATGCATCTCATGACAAACTTTAGCTGGATGCACACCTTAGGAGGCGCGATGCGGCATTTTGCTTCCAGGTGCTTCTTGCTTATATTGGTTTGAATGGAAGAACTCACACACACTGAATCGGACATGGCGTGGAACGGTGTGATAAGGCAATCTCCATAAGATCAACACTTTGTATCACCAAGCCGCGCCTCCTCAGGTGTGCTTAGTCTTAGCTTAATCTGATGCACTATATTTTTATGAAAATTATCCAACAATCAGTATTTTATATTATCTCAATATGGAATTCCTATGTGCTAAGTTAGTTGTACAGCAGTTTGTATTTTTAGATATAGTTGAATGCAGCTTGCTGGGAAATTTAATGGTATATATTCTTGCAGCTGATTTTCGCGTGCATATTCTAAATTTACAGCATTTCGAGTTCTACGACCCAAGTTTGTAAGCCTTTCGCACCGCGGCATTACTATTAGAATTAAAATTTTGTGAACCAGTAGGAAGAAAATAGAAAAATCTGGTGAAAATATTACTGAACATTAATTGTAGAGATTTTTATGCTCAATCTTTTCCACTTGAATTTTTTTGTTTAAATTGTATCTGAAGCCTGATAATTTGGAATTTAAAATCAAACTTTGCATACATGGGGCGGAGCACCTAAAATTTTTACAGATTTAGGACTTGTGGCAGTTGATAGAGTTTATCAATGACTATTAATTTAGGTATGAATTTGATCAAAATCGTTAAAAACCCTGTTTTTGACAACATTCTCATCATTTTAGCAGCCATCTTGAATTGCATTTGATCAAAATTGTTCGTGTCGGATCCTTATATATTGTAAGGACCTCAAGTTCCAAATTTCAACGATGATTATAACAGCTGATTTTTTTTCTGTGTGTGGCCAGCTCACAAATCTTCCATAAGGATTACGTCATGTATACTATGAAGGACCGTAGGAAAGAGTCCTGAATTTGGATCATAAATTTGATAGGCCATAAATCTGCCCCTGACCATAACAAACACAACTAAACAAAAATCATCAAATTCGGTGCACATATAAAAAAATTATTGAATGTCAAAATTTGAGGCTCGATTTTTTTTATTTATATAGATATAATTAGCACTATAGTGAGCTCCACGTTATAATGGCAGTAAATGAAGATAGAAGAATAGCGATGCTGATTCTCCGCATTAATTACGGTAATTATATTTCTACACTGTCAAAAACATAATTGGCATTGTTGTGGACCTAGAAAAGGATAGAACCACCGGCTTTGTCGAATGATAGACAAGGATAGCAAAACCAAAGTTGATCAAATACTGTCATTATAACGTGGACCGCACTATAACTACCCGGATCACCGTGAGGCTCAACTACGCATGCGCATTACGATTTGAAGGTCTTCACACTTAACTATTCTACGCTGAATACGTCCTCGATTTGGGGAAATATCTCCCAATTTTTTATTCATTCTACGATTCTGTCCAATTCCCATTAGCGTAGCGTTGCTTTGTTGCTTTCGATATTGGAAGGTACAGTACTTCTAAAAACGTATTTCAGCGTAGCGTTGCTAAATGTGAAGTATTCAGAAATCGGGGAGTTGGTGCAAATTCACTCCTTTTCAAAATGGCGGATTTGCAACAGAGTTCTGGCTGAGTTACGGTTATGTGCCGATATTCTGTAACTAGGTCACAGTACACATACAGTAAGGAAACTCGGCTAGTACCCTGGCGCAAAAAACCGCCATCTTGTTAGGAAGTTCCGCATTGTAATAGTATTGATGGGAGGTTTGGATCACTTTACTAATCCAGATCAGTAGATCTCGTTCACTGTCGCGAGCCAATCAGAAGTCCAGGATTGGAACTTACTGAGGTCACGTGACGTATCCAATGTAAAAAGCATTGATTGGATAGGCATTTGATTGACAGCTTCCATTCTGTATCTATTCAGTGGCTAGGTAGCTCACTACATGGAATGAAGTGCCGGGCGGCAAGTGTCAGATTGCGGGGCGAGAATGATAGGTCGAGGCGACTTCATGCGAGCCTCGCAAGAGACATTCACGGCCAAGTAACGTACGGGATTTTTTGCTAAAAAATCAACAAAAAATATGTGAATGATTGAGTAAACAATAACAAGTAAAGGTCATTACTTATAAATAAAGGTCACTGAATAAGTAAAGGTCATTACAGACCAGAGAAGATGTGCGGTAGCTAAAAGTACGTCTCCGGAAGATGTAGCCGACGTATCTCTTAATGCTAATCAAAATTTCACACCAGCGTAGTAGCGTAGATAACATTGGGAGTAATATGACTGCTACGTTTTCCAAAGAAATTTAGACAGAGGATGAGACATATCTAGCTACGTCTTTTCTGGTGTGTAATGGCCTTAACTGGAATAGACCATAACAACTAGTAGTTCTGTGAACAGTAGACCTCGCGCAATAACTTAAACAAAATGCATGGATAAAAAGTTTTAAAACCACAGACTCTTCTAATAGAATGCCAACTGGACAGACAGCCTTTGTTTAAAGCAGTGAAAAGTCGAGAGAAATAATTCAAGATGTATTGAGTTATTAACTGCATGCACTTAATTATTAATTCTATAGTCTGACTTTTCATATTCAGTTGTAGATTATGTATCCAGAGATTTTAGAGTATATAGGCCTATAAGAAATAACTTTTTCTTTATACTATCTATAAAATCCAAAAATAAAAAAACTTAAACGTCAACGCGCAATTCAAATACTGTACAGTATATCAACATTTGATATACCACTTGAATTTTTTTGTTTAAATTGTATCTGAAGCCTGATAATTTGGAATTTAAAATCAAACTTTGCATACATGGGGCGGAGCACCTAAAATTTTTACAGATTTAGGACTTGTGGCAGTTGATAGAGTTTATCAATGACTATTAATATTAGGTATGAATTTGATCAAAATCGTTAAAAACCCTGTTTTTGACAACATTCTCATCATTTTAGCAGCCATCTTGAATTGCATTTGATCAAAATTGTTCGTGTCGGATCCTTATATATTGTAAGGACCTCAAGTTCCAAATTTCAACGATGATTATAACAGCTGATTTTTTTTTTTCTGTGTGTGGCCAGCTCACAAATCTTCTTCCATAAGGATTACGTCATGTATACTATGAAGGACCGTAGGAAAGAGTCCTGAATTCGGATCATAAATTTGATAGGCCATAAACCTGCTCCTGAACATAACAAACACAACTAAACAAAAATTATCAAATTCGGTGCACATATAAAAAATTTATTGAATGTCAAAATTTGAGGCTCGATTTTTTTTATTTATATAGATATAATTTGCACTATAGTGAGGTCCACGTTATAATGGCAGTAAATGAAGATAGAAGAATAGCGATGCCGATTCTCCGCATTAATTAATTATATTTCTACACTGTCAAAAACATAATTGGCATTGTTGTGGACCTAGAAAAGGATAGAACCACCGGCTTTGTCGAATGATAGACAAGGATAGCAAAACCAAAGTTGATCAAATACTGTCATTATAACGTGGACCGCACTATAACTACCCGGATCACCGTGAGGCTCAACTACGCATGCGCATTACGATTTGAAGGTCTTCACACTTAACTATTCTACGCTGAATACGTCCTCGATTTGGGGAAATATCTCCCAATTTTTTATTCATTCTACGATTCTGTCCAATTCCCATTAGCGTAGCGTTGCTTTGTTGCTTTCGATATTGGAAGGTACAGTACTTCTAAAAACGTATTTCAGCGTAGCGTTGCTAAATGTGAAGTATTCAGAAATCGGGGAGTTGGTGCAAATTCACTCCTTTTCAAAATGGCGGATTTGCAACAGAGTTCTGGCTGAGTTACGGTTATGTGCCGATATTCTGTAACTAGGTCACAGTACACATACAGTAAGGAAACTCGGCTAGTACCCTGGCGCAAAAAACCGCCATCTTGTTAGGAAGTTCCGCATTGTAATAGTATTGATGGGAGGTTTGGATCACTTTACTAATCCAGATCAGTAGATCTCGTTCACTGTCGCGAGCCAATCAGAAGTCCAGGATTGGAACTTACTGAGGTCACGTGACGTATCCAATGTAAAAAGCATTGATTGGATAGGCATTTGATTGACAGCTTCCATTCTGTATCTATTCAGTGGCTAGGTAGCTCACTACATGGAATGAAGTGCCGGGCGGCAAGTGTCAGATTGCGGGGCGAGAATGATAGGTCGAGGCGACTTCATGCGAGCCTCGCAAGAGACATTCACGGCCAAGTAACGTACGGGATTTTTTGCTAAAAAATCAACAAAAAATATGTGAATGATTGAGTAAACAATAACAAGTAAAGGTCATTACTTATAAATAAAGGTCACTGAATAAGTAAAGGTCATTACAGACCAGAGAAGATGTGCGGTAGCTAAAAGTACGTCTCCGGAAGATGTAGCCGACGTATCTCTTAATGCTAATCAAAATTTCACACCAGCGTAGTAGCGTAGATAACATTGGGAGTAATATGACTGCTACGTTTTCCAAAGAAATTTAGACAGAGGATGAGACATATCTAGCTACGTCTTTTCTGGTGTGTAATGGCCTTAACTGGAATAGACCATAACAACTAGTAGTTCTGTGAACAGTAGACCTCGCGCAATAACTTAAACAAAATGCATGGATAAAAAGTTTTAAAACCACAGACTCTTCTAATAGAATGCCAACTGGACAGACAGCCTTTGTTTAAAGCAGTGAAAAGTCGAGAGAAATAATTCAAGATGTATTGAGTTATTAACTGCATGCACTTAATTATTAATTCTATAGTCTGACTTTTCATATTCAGTTGTAGATTATGTATCCAGAGATTTTAGAGTATATAGGCCTATAAGAAATAACTTTTTCTTTATACTATCTATAAAATCCAAAAATAAAAAAACTTAAACGTCAACGCGCAATTCAAATACTGTACAGTATATCAACATTTGATATACAACTTGAAATTTGATATAACAAATGCAACTTCAAATTTATTTCCATCTGTACATCTGATTAGCAGTAAGTTGTTTTTCCGCCCATAACTTGGCTTCCTAATTTTCATTTTTAATTTGAATGCCCTGTGTTGTATCGCAGTAGACCGGCTTTAACTTGCCTAAGCAGAGATTATCTCCTGTAACGTTAGTATTGTTGTTGAAGCAGCTCTGCCGTTATCAAGATTATTTAATAATCTTGAATATATCTTGACCACATTTTCCAAAATTGGAAATGTAGAGTAGGTTTAGGAATAGAACTTGAAAGTTCACCTGAATGCTTTGATATTTATTGCTGATGATTTTTGGATAGAATCCACTTGAGAGTAGAGTGCAGGCAGCCGAAATGATATTTCTTCGAAGAACCAAGAGTTGTACAAAAGAAATATTTTTTTCTGGAATGAAGATATTAGAAAATAATTGAATATCTACAGCATGAATGAAAGAGTTGCGGAGAATCGGCGTCAGTTGAGGGAGCATGTCGAAAGAATGTTAGCTGAGAGAAATCCATTAAAAATCTATAATTATCAGCCAGTAGGCAAAGACGCAAGAGTAGGCAAGATGCTTGCAGACCACGCAAGCGGTGTCAATATAATAGAAAACTTTGTAATATTGTAGGTTCATTTCAATTATTAGCTGGATGTGAGGCGGAACAGGCACTTGTTTGTAAAAAAAGAAGAAGAAGATTGCACGCATAAGAAGCGATGCATTCTGGAGATACCCGGAATAAATTCAGTGCGTTTAATGTGAATTTCACAGTTCCACTGTGAAGGATTATTTCTCCATATGGGAAAATAGGGTATGAGCATAGACTAAGTAAACATCTATGGTTTAGATCTGTCGGGGTCGGTTAGATCTGTGGTATGTGCTAATGGGGATAGGCCTACTACATAAGGCCGGCCACTAACGACAGGACAAGTCTGTAAAACATAATGTTGCCGGCCAGATAGCTAAGTTGACTAAGGCGTTGCACCCTTCAGTCTGCTAGTGATCTGCTAGTGGTCGCGGATTCGAATCCTGCCGAATCCCATCGAATAGTCATGGACGTTTTGATCACCTCATAACTCTCCCTCGCACTTTCCATTACCCAAGCACAAGCAAACATCTCATTTGGGCATTATCCGCAATAAAAAAATGTCTGTTCAGACAAGTGGTGTCATCGATAAAAGGCTTTGGACACGGAATAAGCATACAGTGTTTCTTTAAGTAGGTATAAGTGTAGTGTTTCTTTCATCTGTGCTTTGGACAAAACTTTTTGAGGATGGGTTTCACGATTTCATGTTTATAATACTTTTCTTTGCTGCTCCATTTGAGGTTAAATCATTTGTATCATTCTCATTTGTAATTTTCATTGGTTTATTTGTTGTTAATTTTATGTTGGGCTGACCACTAACAGGACAGGTGTAACTTACACACATGTTCATCATGCATGTTTTGTCATCAGCGAGAGGCTTCTTACATATACAATAAACAACCATTAACAATAAATAAACCACTGGAAATTTACAAATCATAATGATACAAAATTAAACCTGAAAAATAGAGTAGTGAAGAAAAAATTACTAAAAAATCGAACATACAAAACCTAACCACAAAAATGTTTGTTTGAAGCCTTTTGCTGTGATGACACAAGAATGTATGTACACACATATTCATCATGCATTTCCTGTCGTTATGTGTGTATCATGCATGTTCTAACATTGGTGTCCAGGTTCGTTTGTACTGTGTGACTGAGGGAGGTTCGTAGTTTATCCGTGAGATGGGGCGAGCAGCGCTGAGTAGCCGCCAGAGCAGCAGCATGTTCGATCGGTGGTGGCGACGCTGGCGCAGCGTTGTGGCGGACGGCGGAAGCTGGCTGAGTTGGCCGTCGACGGCAGTTTGTTTCGTCTGCTCTGCTCTGCAATAGCAATGGATGATGTAGCTGCCGCTACTGACGCTGCTACTGCTACTGTGATTTACTGTGAGTACTTGTGAGTTTCGCGCCCGCCGCCGGGATAGGACACCTGCAGGGCAGTCCTGAGTCGCGCGACGTGTGAACCGTGATAACTGATAACGTGTGACGAGGAGAGGTTAGAACGTTTTGCGATCGTTAACGGCTAGCAACCAACAACCCCTAGTACGCGAGCTCAGCTGAGGCATGCGGTCCTCTTGTTTGCTAATTTGAGTGTGTCCGTCCGTTCAATGTGTTGTGCGATAAACATGTACCTCGGGTCCTCGGTGCAGACAATCCTCTTCTTTCTTCTCGCCTTCTTCGCTTTCAGTGTAACGTCCAGTGTCAACGACAACGTCATCGAGAAGACACAATTCGAAGCTGCTTTTCAAGGTAATTTTGTTCACATTTAGAAAATATTCGGTAGCACGTTATTAGATGAATAGTTCTGTAACTGTAAAAGTATAGTGTTGAAAAGATCAACTATTATCGAAAGTTCCTGAGGCAAACTTGTCACAAATATGCAACATGAATATTAGCCTACCTATGCATTTCTGCTTAGATTAAGATTTCAGAATGTAATGTGCAATACGAGTATCATTTTTCATGTATCTCATAAGTGATAGAGCTCTGGTTTCATTATTTATGAGAGAAAATAAATATAATTTTTGATAGCACATTATTTAAGTATACCTCAATGAAAGATAAACTTAGCAATGGACATACTGTACGGTAGGTAGTCTAATAGTAGAAAATGAAGCTCAACGAGTCCACCAAAGTGCCTGTGGCAAATTACCTTCTATTATCCCTTGAATTGTTGTGGATATTATTAATTTGCTTCATCACAGTATTCTGTGTGATATTTACGGTATATATCATTGTGTAAATCATGTATCTCAGAAGTTATTGACCTCTGGTTCCATTAGTAACAATAATACACTACAGTACTGCACTAATTTATTTGAATATTTGTCTTGATACAATCATTGAGCGCATTATCTCATTGCATCATGAATGTGTAAAACATTGTGAAAAGCTAGTTATTCGTCTGCGAGGAATCTTTGAAGATAATCTAAGCCATCCTCATTGTACCGTTCTTCCATGTAATTTAGAATTCTGCTTGTTCGTAGAATTCATATTTTTAGTTTGAATTCTAAAGATTCACGAAATTTTACTTCAGGTGAAGCCGTGGATGCTTGATCGAGCTATGCTTATTGTAGCAATACACTAAAACCGAAACGTTCACAAACTAATAGGTTGGTCATGAAAGTGCAAATCGGATTCTACGGGGGTCTTGGGGGCGGAGCACAGTAGAATAATGAATGGTTAAGGCGAGCGAAGTGAGGCTGTCGGTCTGCCTAGATCCCAAGCAGTAATATTAAGCATTCAACGTACCGTAATGTAGAATACGTCTCTCTAAACTGCGGTTTTTTTTATTTCTATAGAGAAAGAGCACGTGTAATCAATGCGCCGCAACGGTCAAATATCATTATCAAACCCCTTAAGGATGAGTATTTTATAATACATAGTTCTATGCTGAATAATAAAAATGTTATTCTATCAACTTTACTTTGAGATCTACTAAACTTTTCAATAGAAAAGTTAATTTAGAACAATGTATATTCAATTAATAGAATAGTTTCCCATTATTTTAGGTAATATTCATTGAAGTTCAAATTTCATAGCAACAATTTTGAATTTTTCAGTGATGACGAATAAATTGTTATTACTGTACCACCATTCATATTTTTTTCGGCTTGTTGAAACAAATAGAGATTGAAACGAAGACCATTTTCAAGTCTTTGGCCCGTTTGCACAAAAGCAGGTTAAATGTTAACCGTGATTAACTTCACGAGAACCAATCAGAGAAGGCCTTTTTGATAAGCCTGCTTCTCTGATTGGTTCTCGTGGGATTAATCACGATTGAAAATTTAACCGGCTTTTGTGCAACCGACACAAAAGCTGCTGGGGGGCTCTTTGCATTTTTAGTATTTTGTGAATAAATTGATGAGACATAGTATCAGCAATGTCCATTTTGAGTGTTCAAAGTGTATGAATAACAGTCCTTTTTTCATTAAGTAGAATTTGAAGTAATTCTCAAGTGAAAACTTCATAATTATATAGTTGTGAATATGTTGGGCTGCATGTTTACTCTGGAAATTCCAAAATAGTAACTTGATGCTATTAGTGTAGAATGGTACATATTATATTAACAAATATTGCAGCAAACATAGAATATAATTCTAAATATAAACTATAAATATAATATAATTTCCTCTTTTGTTATAAATTTTCTATGCTCTGTTGCATATCCATACTTTTTCACTGTTAAAATTAAACTTGAATTAAAAAAAAAACACTTTTGGAGTGAAATGCACTTACTTTGGTAGTGACGATCGTTTCTGCACAGACCACAAGCCTCTAGTCTATGCTTCCCACCCAATCAACTCTACAAACTCAACCCATCAACAATCAACCAATCAACTTCTACCAATTCAACTCAACCAATTATCATTCGACACTGAGTTCTCCAGCATACATCCATCCTTCAAGACGACTCACCTTAGCATTCCCACCCTGTTCCAGAAAAAAGTTAGCTTCAAAATCTCGGATGGCCAAATCATCTGCCCAGGGGGGGTAATATGATTGCCACCTGTGATGTTTTCAACTGGTATAGTTTGTTTATCACTTGTAATAGTTTATTTCAATTTTTATCCAGAGTTTAATTTTGTCATTCCAACATTAAAATTATTTCATCATTCATCTAGTTTCATTTAATCAATTTCAACATAGGAAATCAACAAATTAAATTCCTATAATACTGCTGTTTCTCGGGGTTCATGGTGGAATGTCATTTTCTTTTCAAATAGGGCACAGCAATTATTGAAAACTAGTTGGATTTTGATCAAGTCAGTTTATTAAGAAAATAATATAAGAAAGTAATAATATTTATTATTATTAAGAAAAAACGCCAGCTATCATGTTATTTTTGACCTTTGTAGGATTGTCACCTGGTCTTAATCCAATCTCAATATGGGAGATAATTCTATCTATATAATATATAAAAGCGAAATGGCACTCACTCACTGACTGACTGACTGACTCACTCACTCGCAGAACTAAAAATCTACCGGACCAAAAACGTTCAAATTTGGTAGGTATGTTCAGTTGGCCCTTTAGAGGCGCACTAAGAAATCTTTTGGCAATATTTTAACTCTAAGGGTGGTTTTTAAGGGTTTAAAGTTCGTCTTTTAGCATGTATGTTCTTCTTATTATCTTAATTATAATTAAAAAATGTCCATACCATATGTTATTAATATAGAACTATAATCTAGAGAGAGTACCTCTTCGAAACAGTTGTTAACTGGTAACTAAATTAATAATTTTGTCAGGTTGGCATTAAGTTGAATTGACTTTCTTAGGTTGGCACCAAGTTGAAGATTAAAATGCATTTATCGCGGAAAAATTGATTGGGCACTGCTACTTCAATCAGAGCTACTCCTGGGAATATTCTATTACTAGCCGTCAGGCTCGCTTCGATCGCCATATCCGTTTAACCAGACGTTTAGTCTGGACCCCCGACTGGATCGTCCTAACATATGATAAAAATGCTCAAACGAAAAATGCAGGCGAGCGAAGCGAGCCTGCTGATCTCATTCTTGGACCATTCAATCGGGGGTCCAGGGGGCGGAGCTCCCTGGCTAGATGGATATGGCGAGCGAAGCGAGCCTGACGACTAGTTATTCATAATTCTGGATTGGTGGCATGTATAGTGTCCTTCAATAACCCCCATACATAGTAAAGAACACCTTTAGTACTAGGAATTATCATGGATGAGCATATGAAGTGGGAAGAGCAAATTTCTCATAATATTATGTTCTAGATTAAGAAAAACTTATAAGCTATATAAGTTTGTGCAATCAAGGCCGACCACTAACGATGCTATAAGTCTGTCCGACTTGACGTTCAAGTCCTCAGTGAAAGACTTCATACGAAAAAGAGCTTTATGACCGTATCTTCTAACTCAAAATGAACAACTTGACTGAGGAGTCAAGAAAGAAGATTTTTATCAGTCACTCTGTAGAGAAGATTTCTGGGAGGACCACCTATAGGTTCTTCAAGCGAAATTTATTTATGTTCTATCAAAGCAACACTTTTAATATTCTTTTGCTTCTCTTATTAATTTTCTGTTTTATTCAGCCGATTATAAATAACTGATGACATAGGTAACATTATTAAAAACAATAATATAATAATTAAATAAGGGTATAATTACTTATACCCTTTAGAGACACACCATCCCTCAACACAAGCTAAGTTATTCCTAAGAGGGATATTGAAACTCATATCATTGTATCATCAGAATATTTTTATATTCAATATGGTGTATAATGTTAATCTCTATTTGTTATCTTAATTTATGTTCAATATTATAATTTCGTATGAATGTTTATTTTGATTAATATTGATGAACCGTCGCAAATGAACACTGGAAAGTCGCCGTTTTGACACGGCGTATCTTCAAAGACCTAACCAAATTCAAAGAACATTTGTAACGCTGAAAAAACTCTAAAAAACCGCCTATTTTGATCGTAGCTTAGACCTAAGCTCCAAGTCCTTTCAAGACGAAATTTTTAGAACCTAACTGAATTTCTGAACAAAATTTGAATATTTCCGTTTTTTGATATCAAAAAAAGTTGTGAAAACACAGAAAAACGGACATTTTCGGCGTATCTTTTCAAATACATTCTTAATGCGCTTCCAGAGTGACAATAGAACATACCTGCCAAATTTGAACGTATTTGGACCAGTAGATCTTTAGTTCTGTTGATATGGGTGTGTGAGTGAATGAATCAGTGCCATTTCGCTTTTTGTTTTGGAATTCACACTATTCATTCTTTACTTTGTGATAAGTAATAAATCTTTATATCGGCCATCTGAATACTTGCTAGTTATTTGAATTATTTCCTATAGTAGAGTTATTATCTGTTATTTCAGTGATTCAATCATTTTCATCTATTCAGTTTTGAGTACAATAAAGCGCAATTATAACTTCAAGTGTTGTCAGCTTATTATATAGTTTAAGAACTCACAAAAACTAGGTTTTGTGGAGTGAAAATCCGCAATAATATAAAATATATTATGTTTTGATGTGATATGTTGCTTTTCACAGGAAGAGCATAATAAATTAAGAAGTGAATGAGAAAGTGTATGTTGCTCATTATAATATTGAACTAATAAAAGCCCTACTGTTATTTTTAAATGATTTTTCATTATCCACGAGGCACTATACAAAAATGTCCGTTTTTTATAAAAATATACCTAATGGATGACAGTTATTGGTTAATTATTGCTTGGTGGCAGAACATGTACATGGATTCAAGATTCTAATTCAATCAAGTAGGCCTATACATAGGTTTGTCAGCATTTGAGTACTTGAGTAGTGAATAGGCCTACACTATACACGTAATTCCACTTTTGTACACTGCAAAAGTTTGGACGAATAGTCAACAAATTTACATTAGTTTTGAAACACGGATGAGATTTTCAACAGCAATGAGTCGGTTAATGGTGTTGAGAGTGATTTTGGAAGAGGATGGTGGAGGTGCGGAAAATGTCATTAGGCAGTTGTCAACGCTAATGCGTGTGCGCAAGTCCTCAACCACAATCATGTTGGTAGCCATGTTGGGCCTCGGGTCATCCAAGTTAACGAATTGTACATCCATTAGTTTTATGAAATTGCTCTTAACTTGACACTTGCAACTCGTTTTCAGTCGCAACAATGTTACACTCTGCCTCAGTTGTTCATTAACCGAGTTGACGCCAATGATGTGGTGTAATAGACGTGTAGTTTTTAGGTCGGAAAATTTAACATTTCGTGGCTATCTCACTTTACCCTTCTCTATAACATGAAGTGTAGAGAGCAGCTATATGTTAGCTAGAAGGCCTAGGTATGTAAGTACAACACTCGTTTTTTTTTCTAGGAAATGACATGATCACATTCGAAGTGCATGTGACAAAACAAAACTAAACGGAACTGGCCTGAACACCACTGACTTGATCATTATTTGTTCCTCAATTTTTCAATAATTAAGCTTAGGAGATTTCACAAGAAATAATTATGCTTATTTTGACTTTGACTTCACACTTTAAAAGAAATATTCTGTTGTACACGTATTTCTCTGTTTTGAAAAAAAAACCGATTGGTTATCCACTCACTGCTGTATCGTTTCGTCGATAAAATCCAATCTAGGATTATCTTGATTTCCCAACTGTACTAGAATTCGATTCATCTGTTGTACTGAACAATAAAACTATAATAATATCGCTACACAAGGACCGAATCTGTTTCACGGTTGTGATATTCAATTGGCGGATAGTTGGCATAGCTGGAAAATATGGAGCTGTCGAGTGAGGCTGATTTACACGTCCCTTCTGCACATTCGCAGCGATCATTCAGCAGATAAAGTGCGCAGTCTTTGCGAGTTCGCGAGTGCAGCTGCGGAATTCCCAAAAGCGACATTCTGATTCCACACTACGACGTTTCTCCATGCAGCGCATCGCCATCGCCTTGCTATGCTGTTATCCTGCTGTACGAGCCATATAATATACGGCCAAACCTAAACAGACTGCAATTGTCGAGCTGTTGGCGTAAAACGCTCTGCTTGAATTCTCACAAGTCACTCGCTGTTGATCTAGTGCTGCTCATGTTATTTATTGGTACATGCTGTGTACGTTTTATTTGCAATTACTTGTTTGACTGCGTTACCAGAAAATTTGCAAGTATAGGTGAACTTGTGCTGGGAAATTTTTCTTGGTAACAGTTGGCTTTTCCTGGAAATTTGTGAGAATACAGCTATTAAAAACATAATTTATTCACTAAAAAGGTCAGTTTGACTGAAAAATCAGTTTATTCTCTATTTAAAGTAGCTATTCGAAAATTGTATTAATTTACGTCGAAAAGAAAGTCAACATGGTTTGGAGTGGAAAAAGTAATACCAGCGTCATGAATTTTCAAATTTAAATTATTATTTTTCAAATATTGTCAATGAGAAATTGTTTGTAGATGAGAAAATGTTCTTTGCAATGGGTGAATTTCTTTGAAATTTTTGTTTTGTATCTGAGTTGCTTGTATCCCAATTATCACATCCAAATAGTTTGCTGTAGCCTTATTTACATATTATAGCTAACAATATGTATTTATATATTCTTAGTTGAGTGGTAGAGTGGACATGACTGTCCAAACTTTACCATGTCACCAAATAAAAGAGTCATTCTATTCTATAATACCAAACCACATTAAACAGTGAACTCAAGTATATTTTCTTTAGAAAAGATTCAATTTAAATACTGGCATCTTCAAATCCAGGACACTTCAAGTGCATAGACATGATAGAAGTCCGAAAATTTCTGTTCACACTTGCGAACTCGATATGTGTAATTGGACTAAAAATCGTAATTATTGTTTGGTTAGGCTGAGAAAATCAATAAATGATCAAATGGATTCAACTCTTAGAACTCATGAGAAAGGAACTATTCATCAAAACATAAACAAAACGGAAAATAATTTGACAGAGAACTAAATAATTTATCCAATTAAAAATTGAAGACATAAAAATTGAACATAATAAAGAAATATAAATGTAATAGTGTGATATTGAGAGGGTAGTATTGTAGTTGTTTTTGTGTATCTTATATTATTTTTCAGGTTTTTTGAAATTATTTGTCCGTGTGAGTTCAAGTATAGTGAGTTTTATTAAAGCGTATGTGAGTGTTTCTGAAGAGTCCAAGTTTGAATATTGTTAAAATGGTGAGTGCCGAACTTTTGTTGTTTTTCTTATTAAGCTCATAATTTAATTTCATAGAATGACCGAGGCCCAAATTTAAATGCAGCAAGTTAGCAGGTTCCCAAAATGTATAGATTAAAAAATTGAGTATGTCTTCTTGACCTGAATCGATTGCTGAATAACTTTGTTCTGTTTGAAAATTCGACATGTTACCTGACTTTTATTAATTCGTTCTATTTATTTAGAGTTCAATAAACCTGAAGTTAAATTTTATTAGTATTTTTCATTGAAGTTCCTGACTCGTAGTTGCTAGCTGCTAGAATAGGTGACAATTAGTTAATGGTGATAATCTGTGCATTGGGATGAACGAATCTACTAAAAGCTCCCAACCAATCAAGGATTCAAATACCGGTAGATGATTTGATAGCAGTAAACTTTAGCAAATATTCAAGAAGAGAAGAAACACCCCCCTCCGTTTACATAAAATTGGATTTGAATAGAAAAAAATAGAGTAAAAATAATAAATACTTATGCAGGATTTGCCTTTGGTAAAATAATTTATATAATATGAGATCTTTCTCACTATCGTATTATATGAGAACTTTTTGAACCTGCTCTGTAGTGTCTCGATACATAGAGGTAGAGCCGGGGCCGTTTATCTGCTTTAAATAGTACCATATCCCGTCCTCGAAACCGACTGCCAAGAGGCATACATTTTACACTTCTCATGAATTTCCACCGTCGCCGACACTTTAAAATTCTTAAACAATGAGGTTTCTCAAATTGTGAAAATTCATGGCAAATAATCGACTACATTACATCCCCCAAACTTCGCCCCGGAGTGTAATCTTCCTTCATCCTGACTTGGAGCGTTTTTATACAACTTAATTTTGAATAATTCCCCACTGTTGATTCTTGTGAATGAAGTAGAGTCCCAGGACTCTAGTTCACAGTTTAGACACTCTAAGAAAATCAACAAGGAAATGCTGTCAAAAATCTCGAATGTCTCCGGCGTAGAAGTAAGTGATATTATATAGTGATATATTCATCAAGTGAGTCAAAAAGTCGACAGAATGTTGAACTTGGTCTGCAGGCAACATGGCCACCTCCTAATTTAGTTGCTACCGAGATTCGGGTCTCGTGTTGACGCAGTACAAACTTTGTTGCTGCGTAGACCTAGCACTGTGGCTACTACTGTCAGCGTTTGTTGCATGGGAAGCATTAATGTTATTCCATTAAGAATGCTGACAGTATGAAGTGAATCTGAGCAGAGTCTAATACGTTGTTGTGCAGATTTTAGTTGTTGCTGACTTGGCTCACTGCTCGCTGCTCGCTGCTCGCTGTTCACTGCTCGCTGCTCGGTCCTCTGTGTAATTGCACGTCACCAACTTTCCTTGTTTAACTTGGGGGTGCTCGACCACCGTTTCCTTTGAGGTCCACCAAAGCAACTAACTTCCAACACGTAGCCTTTAAATATACAGTTTTATTTAAGTATTGCATCACTAGTACTTTAACCGTATGTACGTTTACTGTCAGATGTACAGAGAGCTGAACAAATAAATGTCATTCATTAATATCATTAAATGAATAGAATCAATTATCTCTCAAGTATTAATTATTATCCAACGTCTTGGGACTACACACGCAGTTTAAACACACCCACATACACAAACATGAATTATGAAAGACATCACGGTATATATAGAAAATTAAGTTATTAACTCCATCATTTCTGATTACTTCATCTTCTTCATGTGCCCTTCCGCTTCCAGACGTTGGCTACCATTGTGGCTAGTTTCACCCTATCCACAGCTGCACGGAACAATTCCGCGGTGTTCATGGAGAACCAGGCTCTCAAATTTTTCAGCCATGAAATTCTTCTTCTGCCACTCATATTGAATTATCACAGCTTAATTGTCTGATTGAGACAAAACATTTCCATCAATGAAATAGGAAGATATGAAGACATCCAAAGATACTGATTTTATTCTATATTGAGGTCCACATTATAATGTCATTATTTCATATTAATGGCTGTGGAGAAAGATAGGAGAGTAATTTAGTAGTAATTTAGGAGAACAAAATAGGAGAACTGATTCCCATTACTCTTCCTTGCAATATGCCCTGTAGAAGATCATAACGGTGTGGGCTTTTCATAATATGCCCCAAGTATTGAACTTTCTCGCTTTTATAGTATTTAGGAGCTCTCTTTCTTTACCCATTCTTCTAAGAATTTCGGCATTAGTCACACGATCCATCCATGAAACCCTCAAAATCCTCCTATACAGCCACAACTCATAAGCCTCCAATCTTTTTACTCTTTCTATAACACCACATTCTAATCTTAATTGCCTCGTCACAATGTTTTTTAACTGATAATCATGTACTTGGTTTTAGCAGTGTTAATTTCAAGTACATATTTTCTGTTACTCTCCACAATTCTCCCTCCTGTGGAAGTTTTTCCATCCACCAGCGTCAGCCTTGTCCCTAACCATAGAACAACACTTTGAGTCATGGAAGAACGTGGTTTATATCGCTCAAAGCCAGCCAGCTAAGAAACTCGAATGTCGTGCAGCTAGCGGAAGCGGCTAGATGTACTTAATTCTAGCCACGTTCATATTACGAGTTATTTTCGCCGAGTTACTGCCGGAATAAAGCGTTGCAAATTGTCTGCTCCCCGCAACCCACTGCTTCCAAGATTCGACGGCCAAGAAAAATGTTAGAGGGAGTCCTAGGTCTGGATCTCACCTATAACAATAACAAAAATTTAGTGGAAGTGGGCGCCTCGTTCTAGTTCCTGGCCGTCGTAAAAAAGCGGACAACACTCTCCGACATTCCGCCACTATTAGCGTGATACCAGCTATTACCATTCAACCCAACCCTCTGCCAGTGTACGCCATCTCAACGAATTTTATGCACGATTTTTCCACCCGCTTATTCCCTCAAGTTCTTCGTTCTTTCCAATTTAACTTTTATTGCAGGAAATTTCCACCTTGATTATGCAACTAGCGATTAAAACTTGAACTATAACATTTCTCAACCGCTTCAACGGAATAATTACTGCACTAGCGTATAAGCTCCTGGATATCATGTTATTTTTAGTTCAAATTTTCAAAATTATGTAAGAGAACCATAATGCGATTCGAATTTGATAATGTAATTTTGTGGGATTAGGATGCACTCGGGGTATATGAAATATATTATCAGAATATATATATATATATATATATATATATATATATATATATATATATATATATAGTCGAACCTCTGTATAACGAAGTCGATTATACCGAGAAAAAATTCGCTGCAGAGAGGTATTCGTTATTGAGAGGTTCTGTCAAGAAAACTGCCACGATCCTATGGATCTTATAATATCGTATCACGGCGGTAAATAAATGAATATGGTACATAGAGCATATCATCGCGAACGTAGGTAACTATTAGGCCAATATTAATATGGAAATTTGAAAATTCATGCTGTTTGAAAAAAAATGGTTTTTGAATATTTATAGAATGTAATAAGTAAGTAAACTCACCAATTTATTTTCAGAAAGCTTGATTTGTACTATTAGTGGAGTTTAATCAAAGTACATACTCTGTAGCAATATTTTTCAACTCTTTATACTATTAGATGGAACGCAAAATACGGTTATTTTGTCAATAACTTCACTATAAATATCAACTTTCCTATTTTTTAATGTTTCATATTTGAAGAAGTGAGTAATTTTCGGTTCAATTTTGCATTTGAATAAAAATTCATGTTCGAGAAACGACTCACATCTGTTCCAACAGTCAGATGTCTGGTACACTATTTTTCAGTTTTAATCGTTGCCCGATAATTTTGAAAACCTCTAGAACTTCTTGATCTGTCGGATTCTTCTCCTCAGGTTCGTCACAACCATGATGTATTCATTCTGAAGCTAAAAACCCTTGATGGAATAGAAAACATAAAGGTTTGACGTCGTTTCTCACCCTTCATAGTAAGTTGTCTTTATTACATTTTCCTACCCTATTCTTGGTCGTCTCTTTCTTCTCCTCCAATCATACAATCCCTTCATTCTTCTCACCACAATTCTCCCTCCTGTGGAAGTTTTTCCATCCACCAGCGTCAGCCTTGTCCCTAACCATAGAACAACACTTTGAGTCATGGAAGAACGTGGTTTATATCGCTCAAAGCCAGCCAGCTAAGAAACTCGAATGTCGTGCAGCTAGCGGAAGCGGCTAGATGTACTTAATTCTAGCCACGTTCATATTACGAGTTATTTTCGCCGAGTTACTGCCGGAATAAAGCGTTGCAAATTGTCTGCTCCCCGCAACCCACTGCTTCCAAGATTCGACGGCCAAGAAAAATGTTAGAGGGAGTCCTAGGTCTGGATCTCACCTATAACAATAACAAAAATTTAGTGGAAGTGGGCGCCTCGTTCTAGTTCCTGGCCGTCGTAAAAAAGCGGACAACACTCTCCGACATTCCGCCACTATTAGCGTGATACCAGCTATTACCATTCAACCCAACCCTCTGCCAGTGTACGCCATCTCAACGAATTTTATGCACGATTTTTCCACCCGCTTATTCCCTCAAGTTCTTCGTTCTTTCCAATTTAACTTTTATTGCAGGAAATTTCCACCTTGATTATGCAACTAGCGATTAAAACTTGAACTATAACATTTCTCAACCGCTTCAACGGAATAATTACTGCACTAGCGTATAAGCTCCTGGATATCATGTTATTTTTAGTTCAAATTTTCAAAATTATGTACCTAAGAGAACCATAATGCGATTCGAATTTGATAATGTAATTTTGTGGGATTAGGATGCACTCGGGGTATATGAAATATATTATCAGAATATATATATATATATATATATATATATATATATATATATATATATATAGTCGAACCTCTGTATAACGAAGTCGATTATACCGAGAAAAAATTCGCTGCAGAGAGGTATTCGTTATTGAGAGGTTCTGTCAAGAAAACTGCCACGATCCTATGGATCTTATAATATCGTATCACGGCGGTAAATAAATGAATATGGTACATAGAGCATATCATCGCGAACGTAGGTAACTATTAGGCCAATATTAATATGGAAATTTGAAAATTCATGCTGTTTGAAAAAAAATGGTTTTTGAATATTTATAGAATGTAATAAGTAAGTAAACTCACCAATTTATTTTCAGAAAGCTTGATTTGTACTATTAGTGGAGTTTAATCAAAGTACATACTCTGTAGCAATATTTTTCAACTCTTTATACTATTAGATGGAACGCAAAATACGGTTATTTTGTCAATAACTTCACTATAAATATCAACTTTCCTATTTTTTAATGTTTCATATTTGAAGAAGTGAGTAATTTTCGGTTCAATTTTGCATTTGAATAAAAATTCATGTTCGAGAAACGACTCACATCTGTTCCAACAGTCAGATGTCTGGTACACTATTTTTCAGTTTTAATCGTTGCCCGATAATTTTGAAAACCTCTAGAACTTCTTGATCTGTCGGATTCTTCTCCTCAGGTTCGTCACAGCTATCATCATCATAGTCAGCTCAAAGAATTGAAATGTATAACAATAACAAAAATTTAGTGGAAGTGGGCGCCTCGTTCTAGTTCCTGGCCGTCGTAAAAAAGCGGACAACACTCTCCGACATTCCGCCACTATTAGCGTGATACCAGCTATTACCATTCAACCCAACCCTCTGCCAGTGTACGCCATCTCAACGAATTTTATGCACGATTTTTCCACCCGCTTATTCCCTCAAGTTCTTCGTTCTTTCCAATTTAACTTTTATTGCAGGAAATTTCCACCTTGATTATGCAACTAGCGATTAAAACTTGAACTATAACATTTCTCAACCGCTTCAACGGAATAATTACTGCACTAGCGTATAAGCTCCTGGATATCATGTTATTTTTAGTTCAAATTTTCAAAATTATGTAAGAGAACCATAATGCGATTCGAATTTGATAATGTAATTTTGTGGGATTAGGATGCACTCGGGGTATATGAAATATATTATCAGAATATATATATATATATATATATATATAGTCGAACCTCTGTATAACGAAGTCGATTATACCGAGAAAAAATTCGCTGCAGAGAGGTATTCGTTATTGAGAGGTTCTGTCAAGAAAACTGCCACGATCCTATGGATCTTATAATATCTTATCACGGCGGTAAATAAATGAATATGGTACATAGAGCATATCATCGCGAACGTAGGTAACTATTAGGCCAATATTAATATGGAAATTTGAAAATTCATGCTGTTTGAAAAAAAATGGTTTTTGAATATTTATAGAATGTAATAAGTAAGTAAACTCACCAATTTATTTTCAGAAAGCTTGATTTGTACTATTAGTGGAGTTTAATCAAAGTACATACTCTGTAGCAATATTTTTCAACTCTTTATACTATTAGATGGAACGCAAAATACGGTTATTTTGTCAATAACTTCACTATAAATATCAACTTTCCTATTTTTTAATGTTTCATATTTGAAGAAGTGAGTAATTTTCGGTTCAATTTTGCATTTGAATAAAAATTCATGTTCGAGAAACGACTCACATCTGTTCCAACAGTCAGATGTCTGGTACACTATTTTTCAGTTTTAATCGTTGCCCGATAATTTTGAAAACCTCTAGAACTTCTTGATCTGTCGGATTCTTCTCCTCAGGTTCGTCACAGCTATCATCATCATAGTCAGCTCAAAGAATTGAAATGTATGACAAAAACAAGAATGGGGAAGTCCAGTCGTTCACCTGCCTGGTCTACAATAATGACAAGTTCTTGGAATTCAATATCCAGTAACTTGCATTCGATTTCTGACATGTGTTTCACCCTCTATTAACTGTCTACCACCCTATCTTCTTCCTTCTTGAATTGCCATTATTTTTAGTCTATTGACCTTTCTGCTGAAACTAAACAATTCTTTGAAAATAACCGTCTGCTTCCAATACACACTACACTTTGTATGTTGAAGTCAAGAGAAAATTTTGCTGTTGAGAGGTCTGAAATTCGTTACATAGAGGTAAAAAAGCAGCAAAAACTCTAAAATGTCATGGGACCAGGTAAAATTTCGTTGTGTAGAGGATTTCGTTAAGTGGAGGTTCATTATAGAGAGATTCGACTGTATATATAAGATCAGTTCAGTGGATATATCTCCAGCACCTTGAAATATTTATCTTCAATTTCCGTACTAGACATATTAATATGTTTATTAGCAGAAAAGCAAAAACGCATCAATTAGGTTTCTTGAAGCAATATATTTGAGTATATTATTAAAGAAGGGCACCGTAATGAAGAATCCAATTCAATCTAATGATATAAACCTTTGGAATAAACCTCAACGTTCCGTTACCAGTGATGATGCTTGGATAGTAATAGTAATGTTTTGCTACGAGAGTCTTTGTTTCTTAAAGAGTCATTCACGATAACTCTTTCCGCTAAGTAATGAAATGATTTAAAAATATGAAAGCTCTTTCACTGTGTCTTCTATTTTGTTTGAATAGTTTGGAAATATGTAATCTGCATATAAAAAACAAAACTTGAACTCCAGAACAAGGATGGTTTTGAACGATACACAATGGTAACTCCATTGATAACTTTACAAGCTCATTTAATACACATATTTGGTAACTGGACAAATACCAACACTTTGATGTTTATAATAAATAAGTATATGGCTAACAGTATTTGTGCTTTTATGGAGAACAGTATTAAGATTTTGTTTGACAGTAAATGTTGAATAATGTACTGGGAATCACCATTGGTGGAATTGATAATGTGTGATTGATTAATTTTGTCTTGTTGTACATTCTCTTAATAAATGCTTATTGTGAAGATTACCATAAGAAGGTCCTGATGGTGTTATAAGATGTTGGAAGGGATGTTTCCATTTTATGAACGTTAATTTGGTAGGATTGGGCTGGAGTTGGTTGCTGACTAGCTAAGCCCTGCAATTTAATGTGCCGAGTATTGTGAAAGACCCATAACATTCCATTGTTTCTATTGGAAAGTGATCCCAAGTGGGTCATGGGACAACGCTCAGTGATGAGTCCTAACTACATTATCCTTGCTATAATTTCTGGCGTGGTGCGAGAATGCTGATCTTCCAGACGGGAAAGATGCGTTAGAAGCCCCAGCCTCTCACCAGGGGGTAATTTGGCTCCTGACCAAGGCTCGCTGCTGCGTAGGGGGGTTGAAGCACATAACTCACAGCCGAACCCTTGTCTCAGGGGAGCTCGATTCTTATACGGGGGTCGAGGCAGGGACACGAACGAAGAAAGTGAACGGAAGCCGTTATCTGGAACCCACTTATTATTTTCGGCAGGGGTTGTTGAGACGGTGAGAAGGGGTGAAAGGGAGGAGCCACTCGGCATCCTGGGAAAGTTTGTCGATCAATTTGCAAAAGAAATGGAAATCTATCACACAGGAAGCATGAGAGAACATGGAAAATCATTCAATAGCTGCTCACTTTTTTAGTGGACTATTTTTCTTCTTTCCCCTCACGATCTGTAAGGGGCGATTCGACAGAATGCTACCAATATTACAGTAAACTTAAACATTCATTCATACGACCAAAAAATATAATATTCTTTCATGTAGATTTAAAATGTCTGGAAAGTTTAGAAATGTAACCCTGTCCCAGTGAGCCAACAACATTTAACAAATAATATCAGCTCAAACTACAAACATTTCTTGGAAGTGTCTGTTGTTCTCTCAATTATGTATGATAAAATAACAATTTATCCAATACTTTATTCTTTATTGATTCATACAATAAGACCATCATCAAAATGATAGGGAGAGAAAAAAATAAGGTAAACTTGTGATATTCCTCTCCCAAATTTAGATAAGGTTACACATAGTCCGAAATAGGTTAAGTCTTGTAGTTGTTGTTCACTTCACGAAATTTTCAGTCCTTACTTTAACCAATTCATAACCAACTTATATTTTCATTAAAAAATGATTTATTCCTCATCAATAAATCCTCAGGGATGATGCATCCTAATAAACGCATCACTTTGATGCACCTTTTCAACAATTCTAATACCAAAAAGTTCTCAGGCACTTGAAAAATCAATGCTTTCATTTGGGATTAGTGAGCTTGAAAGGATTGAGCATTTAAAAGAAGGTTCTCCTAGATTCCTGGATTTACAAAAATCTTCTTATTCAAACAATAATATTGCACATGGCACCTTATTATCGTCTAATTCTACTTGAATGAAGTTTAATTTCACCTAAAATTAAAGAGGAAGCTTTGATCAAGAGAAAGTCAAGCTAAAATTCAATAATTTTTGAAACTTTATCCTGCTTATTCTCCTCAGGGCATTTGGCACATCATATACAGTATACAGCAATTTAGATTCACACCCACGAATATTATGTAAATAACAGTGACAAACATGGTCTTAGGTGGAATTACACCTGTGAATCTCCCTTGCGAATCTCGTCTGGGCTGTGAACTGCCGGGACTCAGAAAATGCTCAGAGATTGAAATGAAAGAGGAAAAAAACAGCGTTGACCTTTTGAGCAGCGTCAGGTGTCTATGCGGAAGAGAGCAAGCGTTCTGCTTGCACATTTTGATGAGAGCTTCGTAAATATTTCCATCCGGAAATGTAACGCAGCCCCAGAGTACACGCCGTGACAGTCTTTTAGTGCAAAGCTATCTATCTGTCGGCTCATTTTTGTCGACGAGCAAAGCAAAGCACTCACTCCGCTGCGCAAATACTTAATCTGGGTGCTCGCGCTCTCTCTCTCTCCTCATATTCTAGTACCAACAAATACCTTGCATTTTACTGTTTTGTTTCAGTTTTTCTCTTCTCAGTTGTCATGGGGGCTCCTGTCATGCTCTTGAGTAGTACTCTCATGTCGATTACTCTATCCGATCTTGAAAGTTAGCTCACAGGGTTTTGTCAGATAGTGGAGCTGGTCTCAAGAAGTCACCCTTCCATTTTATTCCAGACTTGAAAGACTCCACCTGTACTGATTTACTACTGATTGCAGTATATTAGTAGGCCTAATCAACACTATTGTAAACCTACATTGTGAACTCCTTGAACAGGCATGAATAATATGTTACGGAGGTGTATGTGTTCAATATACAATTATTTCAATTCAATTCAATTCAGTTTATTTTCACACACACATACAAGTTTGGTACAGAGATTAACAGAAAGCATACATGCAAACAATAGCAATACACATTATAACAAAAGAAAAATAAAGTGGTGCAAAAAAAGGGTGGAAGATTGAAGGGTATCCAACTATGGATATCCATGTACTAGGAAAACCTTCAATCCTTGAGAAGGTGTAAAAGGTATCAGGAAAAGTAAATAGACGGTAGATATGAGAGGATGGAATGGGGGAAGAATAATAAGGGAAATGATGGAAAAAGATACCGATAGGACCAGGTTTGATAAAAATTACCTACTAACTTGTAGTATTATAGTGGGGTATGATCAGGGGTGCCCATCCCCCCAATGGTCCATGTCGCAAAATTCTTAAAATTTGGTATCCAGTTAGTTACTTAAGAAATGTATATTGAAAAATCCCCCCCTTTTTCCCTAGTTTTTTCAAAAAATCCCCCCAAAATTCTGCTTCATGTCGCAACTTGCGACATCAAAACATGCTGTGGGCACCCCTGGGTATGATTAGGCCTACTACTGGAACATTTTGCAATCAAAAAGTGTGTGTCATGTAATAATAATATAGCCTCTTGTAACTTCTCAGATTCCTCAAATTTCTTTACTGAATTTTTTAATTTTACAGTCGAACACTTTCTCACTTCTAATTTGAATGTTAAAAAATATCTCTTGAGATAAGGGTTTTATCAATCAAGTTTCAACTGAATTTTCCCTTGAAGCTTGAAACATCTAATCTCCTTGAAACAATGAGATTGGCAACCTTCCAACTGAAATGCTCCGAATTGATTCTGTGTGCTTTTACAACTGATTACTTTGTGCAATCGAAAAGGATTAGGCAGCACTTGTGTTCTGTAGTGGTAATACGCTCAGTCACCTTCTACTTGGGTGTGAGTGTGCGCTGTATAACCTTTGAAACGTCCACATAGCAGTGAGAAAACAGCTGCAAACGTAATAAAACCAGATTATCCAGCTCTTCTGTCTCATCTTGTTGAATGTTGTGTTTGGCTGCTCTGCGTCGCGTGTCCTTTGTCGCAAAGTAGGCAACCTTTGTTATCTTGATTCGAGTGACGCGTGCACTTTCCAGCTTAACTCACTTAAAACGGACTGCTGCTATCCACCCCAATAGTCCGACTCTACAAAAAATGATGCAATATGATTTTGTAGCCGTTCCCATCCTTTCCCCATCATCAACGATACAAAACGATTTACAGTTATTTAATCATGAAATTTTACTCTTGACCAAGAAAACTTGTGGATCTTCTCTATACCAACGTTTTAAATTAATTCCCTTCTCCACGGATAAAGGCTTCTCACTTTTTGAAAAACCAAACCGAAGCTTTAATATATTCGTATTTTCTTCATGGATATCAGACTAATAATTTTTCTTCAAGATGTCAGATATCAGAAGAAGTCTGCTGACAGACTGACTATTATCTTCAGAATAACATAATCGAAAATAATGCCACGAGCATCGAAACTAGATTTCAATTGAAGAAAAAGTCATCTATGGAATAGACTAACTGTATTTTGTTGTTTTCATTCATCTTGATTGAGTTATCCAGTGTTCAGCTCTCAGGAGAAGCGGATAAAGCCTAATGTAAGCAAAAGCAACATAATGTCTACGATGTAACTTTTAAGGATGGTTCACGATGACTCTTTTTTGGATGTATCCCTTAGAGAGCAGAACTCCAGGTAGAATCAACCTCAACTTCATCTCTTACTATAATTTGGGCCATGATAAAATACAAGTTTATTGTTCAATACTTTGCTATTCCAATAACCAGCTCACTACTGGTATTGTTAGTTGGATTTTATCATGCAGAAGGACTCAGGTTGTAACTAGAGATGAACAATTGATTTTTTTGCAAAAATCTTATTGTAACACAGACTGTGCTTATGAAACCCGATTTCCACGGCTAAATTAAATCCAATTTGTTTTAAATTAAATTAACATTTCAATTCTGAGAGAATGCTTCATTAGTGTTGAATGGGAAGATTGACAAGTGAACTGAGAAAAATTAAACTGGTTGCAGTATCAGGTTGAAGTATTGATCAATCTTGTTCGGTGATTCCTATAGCAGAAGCCCTAATAGATGTCACATAGAATACAATTTGCTACGAAGTTTCAATATGCGTCAATGTTTTAATAGCTGTCAACCTCTCGACTATTTCGGAAATATATTGTGAGTAACGCGCAAATGATTGCAGCTTGACTGTTGAGTGCTTGATGAACTCTCAGCTAGCGATTGCGGTGCAGCCTGTCAACCCTCATCAACATCGACAATAACGAGGTATGTCGAAAATGACGCTGATAACTACTTCCAGTTATGTGCAGCAAACTTTCTGAATTTGCAACATCACTTTCACTTAGCAACAAACTGCTGCTACTTCATAATTATTAAGGAAGTTTATAAGATAAACAGGAGTCTGTTCATTCCGATAATCCTATTTCAAAGAGCTACCTTCTTGTAAAACCGCTGTTTCATTTCGGCTGAGAAATGTTTACATTTTCAACAAGTCTTGGAAACAGTTTTCTTCCTATCAGCCAAGGCGTGATTTAAGATCAGCCTCGGTTCACTAATGAATCCTTCTAGCTTACTTAATCAGAAAGAGAACTCCACTTCATATCAATTTTCATGCTCTCGAATATCTCTAGAATAAAGTTCAACGATTAGTTGATGATTTAGGCCTACAATTGATTGTTGAATTGATTCCAATTTGAATGGAAAAATAACATTCTGATAAGCAATGTGATTATTATCAATCGAATCGTTCGTTCTTATTACTATTGACATTCTGGATTTCCAGTCAATAAAGATGTCTGTCACCGATTCATATTGGCTAAAATGTAGCACAAATATGGTGGCCCAAATCGACAATCAACAAGCAATTCGCAAAGTATTGCACATTCTGTTCGAAGAACGCCAAACTATTCAGAGTTTTGCAAGCATCATATCAGGAATTATTCAGGATTTCAGCTTAGTCTCTCGCTTATGACAAATACACGTTAAAATATTCAAAAGCTGCTGCTTGTTGAGGGTTGGCATACGGTTTATTTCGTTAGGCCGCCCGAATATTTCCGGCTACGCACTGCACTGCGCAGAATACCAGAGATGAAATTTCATCTGATAATAGAGACCATTGTTGAAGAGTGCATGCTTGCCACTGCCATTGATGAATAAGTCACGCTGTGTACTTAGCCGCCCACTTGCTCTTCCTACCATTTTTTCAATTTCGTAAAAACGGAGTGCTCACAACTTACTGCTTTTGCGTGCTATGAACATTCATTCAAATGGCATCCCTACAAAAACATCCAGGCTTTCAACTTATTATTATGAAAATGATATGCTCATGAGAATTAACAGAATGAATATGGTCTCATTAAGTAGCTTAAATTAGCGATAAAATTTGACTTTACTACCACAAATGACCTCTTTGTTAGTATTAAATAATAATGTATAGAATCTTAAGGTGCAAATTACAATGAATTTTATGTTCTCTAAGCAGTAGGCTAACCATTTTCACTTATTAAACACTTCCACTTCTATAACTTTGGTTAGGAATCTTTACATGTATAGGAATAATCTAGAATAGCAACTGCATTTCTCATCTCATAATCTCAAGATTTCTGGATAAGTTATTAAAGCGCTGTCACACAATTTTTTCAATTCGTAATATCGTAAACTAGTATCTTTCTAGACATCCAAAGTATGAGTTACCACAGCCAGGGCTTGATTTGTGAAAGAAAACTATGTATTGCAGGAATTCCTGCTCTTTTTTTTGAAATTAGAATAATTGAGATGGTGGCGATAGGAATGGTTGAGGACTGAAATCCTCCCACAGTGGATGTAATTAAACACACCATTTCCAAAAATCAAGTTTATCCTCAAACAACTACGTCAAACTTTGTTTCATTATTCCATGTTATTCCATATTGTTTCATTTTTCCATGGCCCACTAGTTGATGAATAATTCCTTGAGTACGTTTCGTGCCCTGTTTTCCAGGAACAAAACTGCTTCAATACGCAGAATAATTCAAGTATTGTAAATGCGAACTAGAGAACTAATTCCTATCAACAATACAGTACTACGTGGTAATTTGCTGCTACTCGGAACACAAATCTGATGTGACAAGAGGCGACTCACCACAGTATTCGAGAAGCCGACCTGCAAATATTTCCACACGGCACGCATCCGTACGCCACAGTTCCCCATGGGGCTTGTTTTGACAAAACATTTGCACGACAACGGTGTCCCACCCCAACATGACACTACAAGTTGGGTATTGAGAATGGACCAAACAAGAACCCGCCAGTGTATATACAAATATTTTAAAGCGTACAAGCTACTGACAGGAAAGTCTGTTGGAAATGATGTTTGGGCTGAGCTGATTTTCCTTGAACAAGGGTCTATAATTGGGCAGACTTGTACTCAGATCATAGCCTATTCAAATCAACGATGTTTATATTGGTGATATCGAAGGATCCAATTTATTGCTTGTCATCTACATCATATCAGTTTGAACGCAATCATGCGTTGTAAACCTTCACCACCCTTATTAGATAACATCCCTTGGGCACATAGTGTGTTTTAGCATCAAGGGTAGCAAAAGTTTCAACATCCATATTATGAATGCCAATATGTACTCGAACGTTTTCGAGTTTCCAGTGTGTCTCACACCACAGATAACTTCTTGGTGATTATTCGATGGAATATCATGTTGAAATATTTCGTCTTAACTAGACGATTCTGTGAAGAATTAAATTGATTCGAAATTGATAGGAAAGAATCAGAATGATTTTTTCTACCTGGATTCATTTAAACATAAAATTCATTTCTGTAGTGACACATCTCGTCTATTAATTCTTCACAGTCCCACTCCTTATTATAATTTCAAATGTCATCCTTCATTTGAAGAGAATAATTATTGTAGTAAGATATCAAATAACAGATTACTCGATATAAGAGTGAAAACCCATTCTCTGTTACTGCACATTCCTTCCAGATCTTACAATATGTCGGTCTCAGTTTAAATTAGGCCGCACTAAACGCTCTTTTGAGCACTTGAAACTGCGTACAACTTTGAGAGGCGCTCGAGAATCGTTGTGGTGCATAGCAATAGGAGTAATAAGTCGTGTAGTAATCCGTGCGGCATATGCAAATTGACATGGCTGCATGCTCACTGTGTAGCCGATGTCGCGTTCACAGCGGGCGACGCGACGCCGACGCCGGCCATAAGCGGCTCTCAACTCGTCTGAGCGCGGAAATTAATTTTCCACGGATTCTTGATATAAGTTTAGTTCCACCACTCACACCCCTCCTCGTTGCACACCCTAAACCCTCATTCTTTCGCTTGCTTTCCGCTTTTGCACCAGCGATGGCCTGTTTTAATTTCAACTTTGCTGGTCAACCCCTCCCAATCCATTCAACCCTCATCCAGCTGCTCGACAATGCCCAAAAAGATAACGGAAATTTCGCGGATATTAGTCCCCCCCCTCAATACCTCGCATACATTCATTCGTCAATCCTCTTTTTTCTATTATGAAAAGTGAAAACAGTGCGTGGGTGAGCACAAAGAAGAGCCTCTTCCTCTCTGCACCGTCACCGACTCTGTGCTGTGAATAAAGCCGACGCTCTCGTGATGCTCATTCTCAGAGAAAATCGCTTTTATAACGCTTCCACGTTCGAGAGAGCCGTAATGGACTTCCGTGCCTCTCCTCATTCGAGAGTCGAATTCTTTTATTCCAGTTGCTCTATTTGTTTCTGTTTGTCAATCTCAACACGTGCTCGGATCCCTTCAGCTAACTTATTTAGCTTCACAATAAGCTGCTATTCAACTTGCATTAATTGCACTTGAGTAAATCTTCTTGAGTGATTTGAGGATAAATTACCTCAGTAGAATCATTCGGTGTTGTAAATCAAATGAGAATACTTTAAAATACAGCGATACTTTTTAAAAGTGAGTACACATCTGACACAAATTATTCAACATTATTCACAACTCCAGAAGTAATATTAATGTTTTCCAATTGATTTTTCGGTGCCCTGCTAACAAGGAGTTTTGATAGGATTGGGTGATTGTATAGTTAAAATAACATTTTAGACACCATCACTAAAATCAATTCCAAATTGAGTTAGATTTTCTGGACCTAACAGATTTCTGGACATTATTCAGTTAAATTTTCATTGTCTCGTTCAATTGCATCGATAACATCATCCAGAAAATTACAAAGCTGTTATTAGACTACATATTATTTGGTATAAATATTTAGAGTTTCCAGTCTTGCAGTGATGAATTCAGTGGGATTTCATATAAAGAATACCTTATATTACGGGAATATGAAAGCCTCATGCTACTGCTTGTCTATTATGTTCTTAATTTCCACTTATTATTTACTCTCCCCGTAAACATAATTTTTAGATAAAATTAAAAAAACAAAATATGTTGATTCTTAGTTATTCGTGGAAACCCGTCGCTAATGCCTTTCAAATGATGGATTAAACGCTGTATTCGTTTTTCAGTGTTGCTGGTAGATTTTATGTTAACCCCAACAGTAATTCAGGCACGAATAAGAGATGCTGAATATTTCATGAAGAGAGTACGCTGATAAAGTAATCAGTATAAAGTAGCTGCTCACGCAACAATGGAATTCTTTATGTCATTGTGTCTGCTGTTCTCGTTTTCTAATGGCGGGCTACTTCTGCTGCTATTGATCGCAATTTTTTTAACATATAGGACACCGAAGGTACGAACTGCTCACAAATTTGCCAGCCCTGTCAAAAAGGAAGAGATAAAAGCCCGGTTGCACAAAAATTTTAGCTGGGACCAAGTGCTAATTAAATACGTTTCTATGATTGATTCTTGTGGTATTCAGCCGTCATTTAATGGCCGTTAAAAATTAACACACTTTGGTGTAACTGGGCATAAAACTTCTAATTTATAATTATTTCTCTCCAATTTTCTGATTCAATAGAAAAACATTCACTCCGGTACTACATTATCTTATGAGAGAAGGGTTTTTATATTAAATACATCATTATCTGATGATATTAGAAATCAAAAAATGATTGGTCTCATGTTGAATAACGAGTGCGTTATCGATTGAGAGCATATACAGTATCAGCATGTTGACAAAAAACAAGTTTTATATTATGTTGGGGATATGGGTAGAGAACATTGATCCCCTGTTGCAGTATGGTCCCAAAGGACATGGACTTGGACGGCATGTTTCAATGGGGTTGAACTTGTAATGTTTTTGCTCCAATTGATTTAGTCAGCATCTGTTGGGGTCGACTGAATTCCTCTACTCTATTTAACCGCTGCTCATTGACAAACAAAAGTTTCTTCATCAATTCCCCATGCATTGTGTCTGACAAGCTGTCCATTACATTGTCTTTTACAAAAACATGTTCTATCAGAGCGGAGAGCGAGGATTTTGACAAAAAATTGTCATGATATGAAAAACTTTGACCTAGTCTAATAACCCCTTTTTAGAGATATTCCCCATTGTGTAGGATGCAGTTATCTAACTGTAAAGAATGAAAATATGCTGCGAAGTTATTCTTTCAATTGTTTGCTAGAAATATTGAGTTATTGAAGCATGATAATATTTGAAAAGGAACCCAATATCTCACAATCTTTCTCTTGTGAGATTGATATCAGGGAGTGAAAAAATTGTGGACGAAACGTTCTCATTATTTCTTTACCTATGAAAGATCTGTATCATTTCAAATTAATATGCCAATCAAAATCAAATCAAATCGAGTTTTATTCAATGATATCGCTTACATGACAAATTCTATTATACAAATGACATTACACATCATTAAGCTACATCACCTGAACCGTGATTTATATCGAATACACAACAAATTATACGAGTAAAACTGCTCAGTGGAGATTTCACCATCGGATAATTTCACTAGTCCAATCAAATAGTATTCAAGATAAAAGCTACGTAATTACTTTGAGATATAATAGAGCATTATTATTTAATAGTTACGTACGTAGCCTATACGAAACGAGTATCCACTTAGATGGAGTAGTGAGTTTTTTTCAACTCTAACCACTAAAGTTGACATATTTCTCTGCTTATTCACATTGAGGTTCCTTCTGTTGCAGGTGAGCGTGAGATAGTAACATCAGTGACGTATTTTCCATCATACTTCATCAATAGTTTTTAGTACTTCTAAAGGTCAGTAACTATCGATCCCATTTAAAATGAAAAATTGTGTTTTATTGCATGCTGCTCTTCTGCCCCACACATTGAATACTATACTCTTATACATTTCATTGTTAATTATTATCATTTTAATAATCGACCAATCATAATACAGACCCAAGTAGCTATGGAAGTACTACTGCTACTACTACTCATAAGTATATCACATCGTATAAATTTGGGGACTAGAACTCATGTTTAATATATTATTGGAGGACACAACATGAGTCATGCTAATAACATTGAAATGCTTTTAACAAAATAGGTAGTATCTGATCCCAAGAATTGAGTCAGTATATGAGTTCACCAATTAATGCTCCTATCACTGCTCTCAGTGGGCTTATGCTAAAGCACTCATGTCGCTATATCCTTCTGTCGCTCTATCATGTATCAAACAATCTTCATAGCCTAATTGAGTGTTACTGTCTATTTGCTATTAGAAATAGTGTCAATGTCAATGATGTATATTCGAAGTAATCGAATCAAGATACATATACTGAAGCTCCTTTCTCCACGAGATGGAGTAACTGATTGGTTTATGTTATAGTTAGGAGCAGAAAATATCACTGACTTGTTGAGCCTCCATATTTCTCCAAGCTGTCAAAAACTCCACCTATGACCAATAACCAGTCCTCAATAGGTCTCAAAAGATACAAAGAATTTGAAATTCACGTATTACTTTCCTTTTGATATTAGAATAAGTGAATAGGCTATATAGGCTATAGGGAATATTTCTATTGAATTCAATACTCGAGTGTGTTGGAAAGTTAATAATTATTTGTGTGGCATAATCTGATGTGGCAACATTCTCAAACGTTCTCTGTGAGTCTGGCCAGCTAGTCAATTTCTGGTAAAGCTGGCTGTGGTGTCCATTTAATCGATTAAATGTCGTCCAAACGCCTTCTTATCGACAAAGGGGAGTTAGGGGAAGGGGGAAAATGGACTAAACTCTCTCCCCGCCCCCTAGAACCTGGTTTTCTCTTCCTCTGTCCTCAACAAACCAAGCAGACAAATTAATCGTCTCTGAGTAAACCGTCTGACATTTTGTCAACGCTTGCAGTACGCGTGCCCACCAGCAGAGTGATCTCATTGTTCACCAGCTTCTTTGATGTAGCACCTACACTCTAGGCCTCAGATGAACTGTCTATCGAATGCAATCGAGCTCCTAGACTGTCCATTGCTCTAATGCTTCAGCCACTTTCAACTATTATTAAACATCTTTTTGCTGGTAGTTTGCTTTTGGCTTTTACCATTCTTTATTTTTCCAGTTTTACTATTGTTTTGATAATTGTTTTTACTATTTTCTAACAATCTTATTTGTATAATCTTTGTTGTGTAGATGAAAGATAATATCATCTTCATTTTAAAATTAATTTTGATTCGATTGAGTCACTTGAATTAATCATTTTTCATCCATCATTTTTCTGATCTTGATCCGTATGGAGAAGTGCTTTTACTGATTCTATGATGAACTATTTAACTTGGAAATAACGCCACCCATGAAAGCATTCAACTCACAAAAAAGGAGCATACAGTTAATTTTTTTCAATAGCAGAGAGCTCTGTTAATCAATCAAACCCTATTCTTCATTATTTACAAAATGGAACGAACGCAACATGGCAGTGTAGCATTAAAATCAGTAATGGAAAATACTCTTATTCCTTATATTGAAAATATTCTCTTATTATATTAACTGCACAGCTCATTGACACCGTGAAAGTGATTGTTTATTATATCATTATAGTACAAAATTTGAAATTTTTCAGGAAACCAGTTCATGGATTCCAATATATGACGTGAAGAATTCTATGAAATATATAATTTGCAACTCGGATACTGTGATTCATCCTGGAATCACAATAAAAAAATGACGTTTATTATCCACCGCAACGCGATATTCAAGTCATCCTAATCGGACACGGTTAGAACTAAATTTGGAATTCATCCAGAGATTAAAACTATTAGAAATGCTTCATATCATTTATTATACAGTTAATATTTCAATTCTGAGTTATCATAACGAGATAAATCAATTATCAATTTACATAATATTTGGACCATTTTAGACAAAATTAGGAATTAGAAGAAGTTTTGGGGCATTAGCCTGTTTTGTCTTTTACGACTATTGTCGGACTACTTTTCATGTATTGTTTGCTCTATCCAATAAATTGATAAATAAATGAATATAGTCAATGAATACAGTCTATAGTATATTGAACACTTCAAGATGACGTTTGCATCATCAGCACAGCCAATGGTCTACTAGTCTAGTTTCTTAGAAAAGTTATTTGAAAAGGAGGCATTTAATTACTCTATCAAAATCAAACAGACCTTTGTGCAACTGGGCCTAAGTACTGTATCATAGATAACTGAATCTAATTCTGAATATTATAGTGGAATTGAAAATATAATAAAAAGTATGTTGAAAATTTTTGAGTTTCAAAAACATCAACATCTAGGCATTTGATAATAAGAGATTATTCAAGTGTTGAACTTGACGTGATCGATGCATAGCAAATGAACTAGACTAGCCTGGAGCGAAGTGAACCTTCTCGGAGGTCAGTGATGTATATTTGGACAGTGGCCTGATTCAGTGGGACAGTGATGCAGTGATAGGTGATGTGGCCGGCATCATGCACCTAGCAGGTGGGTGAATGGGGATGTAGAGAGCACTAGCACGTGTTGACCCGTGTCGGACGTGTGCCGACGGCGCGTGCCCGTGAGTGCGAGTGTGAGCGCACCGACGTGGCTCCACTAATCGATATTAAGCGACTCGTCACGTCGCAAGCCTGCGCGCCCAATTTATTAATGAGCAACGTGAGCTCCCCGTTCGTCTCTCTGCACAAATCATTTCCAATCTCGTCTCCTCTGCCCTGCACTCACAGTTATCTCTTCTTATTCGCGAGATTACTTGGACCAGATTCTAACTCCCATGTTGGATGAGAGTGCTGACTTTTATAATGCGCTGCGAGACACTAGTAGTTCAACAAATACAAACGAAAACATTGACTCTGACTAGTAGTTTTATGCGACATTCGAATAAAACGATCAGTCAAAATTATTGAGACATTTTTTAAAAATTTTATCCCTCTTCCAAACAAAAACAAAATTCAACATGTAAAATATCCAATTCAGAAATTTTCTTTAACAATGAGCTCGACAATCTCAAAATAATAATAATAATCAAAGGATTAATAATTGAAAAATGCACCCAAGTTTTCTATATAATAATACCTAAATATGAGATGAAATGAAAAATTAGAGATAGCACTGCTGCTTCTCAAAACAAATCTAAATTGATCTACAATTGCCAGTTCTTAGAATTATGCAAGGAACAGTTTTTTCATAAATGTGCTGCAAGTTTGGAAACTATTATAAAATACTATTGTACTTTTTACAAACAAGATTTGCGCTGGGAAATAGATTACAGTTGTAGTATAGTATATAGCATAGTATATTTGTGGCAAATAAGTAGTTTCCCATCATATTATGTTGGATTTACAAGTTGAATCCCACCCTTATAGCCTAACCAGTCAAATACAAAACCGAATATTATCTTCTTGAAGTACCCTACTGCTTTTTTAATGTGGGAATGTAAAACTTCTAAAAAATTATTCATTTATCCTTTTTATATGTAATATGGTTTAGGTATAGGTTGTATACTCACAATCTTCACACTCACAACTGTCTGGGTGAATATTGTGCAAAAATCAGGGGATCATTAGATTTACCCTATCGGTAGTTGGAATTGAAATCGAAAGCAGTCGATTTTTGTCATTCAGTGATATCATCAGAATTATATTGTTTGAGAATCACATATATTGTTTTCTGGAAAAAAGTCATTAACAGACTTCGTTCAACGAACAGACAGACGTTCGTTCGTTGAACATTTGACGAACATTCGTTCGTTGAATGTTCAATAAATAAAAATTGTTGAATGGCAGTTCATCTTTTAAAAAATCCCGCTCCTCCCTTATATACTTTTAAAAATAAGACATAATGATACTTTCATTATAAGTTCATCACTCTCTTGGTTAACATTCCACATGCATTTTAATGCACATGAAAAGCTAACCAATAGAGGAATATATGGATGGGATTCTGAAGTATTTTTCCAATTATCTCATATCATCCATATTTATCATGATAGAAGATCCACGAGATCCCCAAAAGTTATGAAGTTCTCTGGTGATGGGTCATGCTCTTTTTGCAACTAATGAAGTGAATGTGAATTGCATCAGACATTTTTGTTGCAGTGGACCAAAGGGTATTTTGTGGTAAATGTATATGCTAAATTGGAATAGAAATCATCACCTCTTAATCAAAGAATTGGGAGACTAGATTCGGCAGTAGAACTCATCTACAGCAGCATCACTGGTTCAACAGAAAAATCAATCTGAACCAAAATAAGTGAAAAATTGATTGTCGAACTCCAAGAGCATGTCAAGTTCACATGTGTTTTGAGAGTTCCGCATTAATCAGCTTGATTTAGCTCTCTAGAGTCAGTAATTCTTTCCAAACTAGCTAGCATGAATTCTAAGACAGAAAATTGGGAGGAAACATTGAATTCGCTTTGCTAAAATAAGTACTAATAAATAACTTCACGAAGATTTATAGCCAGGAAAGTTTTAATTTTCAATCAGAATCTTGCAGCGGTTTCGCTTTGAATCGGAGACGAACGACGGGGAAATTCTCGCTGATTAGGTTCGGGAGTGGTGACAAATTACCCCCTCACGTCTCACCTGACTCTCTTTTCAAGGGAAAAGCTGCCGGGCGAAGCTCAAGGGAGTGAGCATGAGCCGATCAAGGTTGAAAGTAATTAGTTGAAGAGCCTTGCCAATCGGATCAAGTTCAGATGGGCGACAGGCGTTGATGAAGAGTGGTCTAGTCGACAGAGCAGGGGCACCGGTCTGTCGTCAAACTGAAATTCCCCGTCGAAAAAAGTGCCAGCTGTTTAGTTGGTCGAGAGCATGAAAGGAAGTGCTCTACTCTTCAAACTTTCTCTGACGTCTCTTGCAGACTAAACCCGGGGCGGGCAACTCTCACCTAAAATTGAACACTATCGTCGATACGATAGACGTCGGCTGTTCTTCCATTTGCCGTGTTGTTATTGAAGGAAGGTTTAAGGCAACGCCAGCACCTAGAAATAAAGGACTTTGGTGAGTGAGTGGGTGGGTGGAGCGCTGATAACATGAGCTCTGGTCGTCATCGAACGTCATTTATTGTTTGCTCTGTTCCAGCAACGGTCTAATATCAATTTATCGCCCATTCCCGTTATTTGTCCCTTGAATGTCTGTCGCCAGTTGCAAGATGAGGTGGAAAAAGTTGAACTACTACTCTACTCGGCGGATTTCTTTGCAATTCCCCTCTTGAAATGAGTTGCAGCCCCATGCTATTTGGGGAATACGATGAGATGAAGATATTTCCTGGGATACTTCTTCAAAACTAATGAGGAATATTCCAACTCTGAGGAAAATCATGAGGTATGTTACTAATCACGTATTAATATTCAGTATACGTATTTTGCACACTTTAGAATTCATATTGACCAAGTTATTCTACATTCAGTACAAATAACAGGCGAAATTTCGCTCATAACATGCATCGGCTACTTCGTGAAATTTATCTGTAGTGGAAATAATCAATCTCTTCTTCTTCTTCTTCTTCTTCTTCTTATCTTTCCTTAGAGTCTTTCATATTTCATCTGTGGGAATCATCATCATCATCATCATAATCATCACATACCAATTTATAAAATAGTCAACAAGTATGAAGTGGAAGGAGCAGTTACCACGATCAGGTGCAACATAATTGCTTCCATGCACAATTATGTTTTAAAAAACGAAGTAACAATAAATTGTAAAGTCTCCGAATATATAGAAGCGATTCTATTTGCTAGCAAATTAATTCGATGGTCTCTTTCATAGGACTCTATAACAGAATCCGGACTTTTAAAGGAATCATAAAATTAAGAGGATATTGATTGTAAAGCGAGCATTTCATTCCTTCAAGTTCCAAAAAATCAATTTATTTCACACATTCAATCGAAATTGGGGAAACGAAAAATAACAGAAAGGGAAGACACAGTCGAGACGAGATAATTATGCGAAGTAAGAAGGAGAATGAGAAGATTCTTTTCATCTCTATAAATTTTCATCGACAATTCTTTTTCAAAAATTTATTTGATGCTATGGGAATAACCATAAAGATCAAGTGATCCAAGTAGATGTAGCATATTGATTGGATTATTTTTCCTAAAACGTAGTTTTATAGAAATGGTTTTTTTCCTGAAATTCTGCAGATACGATCATTTTTGAAAATAATTCTAGAGAATAGCTCTCAACCAATTTAGTAGGGGCGTGGAATATAAAAGCGTTGTATCGACCACATTTAATGGAGTTTTAATCCCTTTATTGAAATTCCAGTAGGAATCTCTCCCTATGAAAATTTGAATATCGGTGCTTGGGGAACTGTAATGGCATTCTCAAATATAACTGACCTGATTTATTGAATTAATTCCTACCCCTCTATAAATGTCAAATCGTTGAGGGAGTTTATTTTCAGGATAATACATTTTTCAATGCCTGGATTGAATGTTGAAGCCCAACCATCCGAATGAATTTCGATCGTGTTTCGTTGAGGACCATTCTTCTCTACCTACTCAAACTTTGTGTGTATAAAGTTGTATACGTTTAATACCAGTTTTGAGTATCAAAGCAAACACAAGTATGATTAGGATTGAGACTATTTTGCAGTCTTCCAGATTTCCAGTATTTATGTCTAATAGCTACCAAATTGAATTTCGGGAATAATTTTAATTTGATCTCCAATAAAACAACAAAAAATCATTTACAATTTATTAGAAAAGAGTAACTCGAGTAGGCTACTCAACCACAATTATTATCAATTCTTTTAAAGTTCCATAACTTTTAAAAGTTGTTAAAAAATTGGAAATAACATTGCTTTGATTCATCCAAAATCAATGTTGAGGTCAGAGCACATTACTATCATAAGAAAGAAGAAGGTATTATGAATGGTGAATTACTGTAGGGCCTACTTCACTATTGCATCATACCTTAATCAAATTGAGTTTGAATAAATATTCCTCAAACTCTATGTTTATATTAACTGTGAGTAAACGATGCAAAAGTAAAATTGTAAACTTGTTTATCTTACTCTCATAGATTAGACTTGAAGCAATGCAATGTCGACTTGTGGAGTCGAGTGACTTTGCTAAAGCAAAGAAGTCGGAAAAATTTGTTTTAAAATGAAAAAGAGAAAAATAAAGAATGGTGAGTCAAAAAGCAGGAAAAAGGGGTAACGCTAAATTAATTTCTTTCAGACGCGAGACTTGATTTCAGTTCCATTTTTACTACCGCCTTAATTTACGAATGTCTTTGATGCATAAGTCTCGGGTCTCGTAGACGTCTCGTGTTGAAATGCCTTGCTCCTCTCCTCTCCACAAGCACACAACCGATCGTCTAAACGGGCCGCCGCTCTCTTTATCAACATTTTCAACAAAATTAAATGTGATTCGCATACTTTTACGTTTCTACTCGACAACAACTGTAGTACTCCTACTCCGTCTCTCCCATCATCAACCTCTCTCTTCCTCTCCCGAGAGCACTGAAACTCAAAAGATGGGCTTCAAAAAGCGCGCGTTTTCTAGCTATGTAGTGTACATGTTGAGAGGCCGTAATTCTCCTCGAAAGCCCCACTTTCTCGGCTGGTGAATTCCCCACTTCAGACGGTTTACAATGCAAACTACCGAGTGGTCTTTGTCAAGTCTAGCCACTAATGAAATAAGGCCCACTTATTTTCATGGTAGACATGATTTTTATGGTAGATTGTTGTACCAAACCAATATTAATTAACCATTTCCCAACTAGATTCATACGTTTAGAAATATTTTTATGGAAATTATTCTTCCATCAGGTTTACATCATTGAGGAAATCTTATCAATAGTATTCATTAATGATATTATTGGTCTATCGGATAGCTATGGTATCTACATTTTTACCTATAAAATAAAATCCATCACAACGGTCTATTCAAATCAACATTTCCTCTTTAAATACGAAAACTAGAAGAATATTTTCATAGCTTGAGCTAGAAACAAGGTTTAATATTAATTGTATGAATAATTCTATGATAATGAATTGTAAACTCACAAGAAAAACTCAACTCGAATAATACAAATTTTAAATTTCTATGAAGAGGAAATACAAAAGTTAGTGACTTTTTGAGGAAAACAATCATACAAATGAAAAGGAGTGATTCTGTTAAACAATATTTTCCTCAGCTAAGCATATTAACAATTAATGGGCAATACATTTATGACGTAATAATGTACTTCAGTAAATCTACTTATTTTAAATCAAATGAATGAATTAGATTTGATTTCTCACATTCAAATATGAATGAGAGTTTTTCCAAGGAGAAAACAATACCGGTTGCCATAGTGATGGAGTGAGATTCGAAAATATGGAGTGATAAAATCACTGCTCGAAAATACAAGCGATTTCTGTGATTAGTTGCTTTGAGTAAACGAGTTTCTTAATATTCCACATTCATTATCCTCATCTACCTTTATGATTTGAAATGCAGAATTTCCATGTCTTCTTCCTAAAACTAGACTGAACTCTTATGTTTTCTTAGCAAGCCAGCGACCTTGTAGTCTTCACTCCAGGCCATTTCATCTGGACTGTATTGTTCATTCGTTATTCACTATGTTCATACAAGTAATATACCTTAATAGAATTGAACTCACAACTCTAATGCGCTTGACTCTGTAAAGAGCTTATGTAGCTTCATATATGATGCATTATGTTCCAACTCTCAACTTGAATCTCTACCCAACAGTGCGTTCGGTACAAGGTCTATTTGACCTCATTT